>NW_027185759.1:2883547-2886568 GCF_028583685.1 Petaurus breviceps papuanus | reverse complement strand
TGAGTGGGGAGAGGAGGACCTTTGCCTGAGGTAGCCTGTTCTGTTTTAAAGGCTTGAGAATGTGGGTGCTTTCTACTTTATCTATCTGTGCCAATATCATAACTACTCTGATGGCTTTCACTTTCTGGTTTTGGGACTCAGTCTTTTGGTATCTTAATAAATTTTCTAGTTTATTTCCCCATATGGCAATCATGATGTATTTTGTGATGGATAATTATATCAGCATATTTGTAATCTCTATAGGCATTGTGAATATGGCATTGCTGATACAGTCTATTGATTAAAGAAAGGCCAGGTGTGGTAAGGGAATGTAAAGGTACCTTATTGTGCTGTAAGAAGGGATGGGTAAGAGGAATTCAGAGAAACATGGGAAGAATTGTATGAATGGATACAGAGGACAGGAAGCGGAATAAAGAAAAAACATACAAAATCATGGTGAGGATGCAAATGCCAGCAATCCTCAAAGACAGCCAGCTGCAGCTTAACTGCACCCTTGGGTCCAGAAAACCCTGCTCTTAGACAGTCAGGTGGGACAGGGGACAGAGCACAGGAAGACTTGAGTTCAAATCCAGCCTCAGAGTTTTGCTAGTTGTGTGACCCTGGGCAAGTCACTTAATCCTGTTTGCCTCCGTTTCTTCATCTGTTAAATGAGCAGAAGGATATGGCAAACCTCTTTAGTATCTTTGCCAAGAAAATCCTAAATGGGACCACAAAGAGTTGGATGAATCTGAAACAGCTAAACCCCAGCTCTTGGTGAAGAAGCTGGAGCACAGTGGATGGAGTGGTGTGGCTCCTGTCGTGGATGGAGTGTGGCCCCTGTCGTGGATGGAGTGGTGTGGCCCCTGCCGTGGATGGAGTGGTGTGGCCCCTGCTGTAGATGGAGTGGTGTGGCCCCCAGAATCCAGGTAGCAGAAGAGGCCAGAGGAGGGCCCATCTTTGGTGGCCTTTGGTAAGGGAGGGCTCAGGGAACAGGGAGTCTTGGGGGAGCATGCCAAGACATGAATAAATAAAATCCTAGAGCTAAAGTGTGAAAGCTCCATTTCTGGGAGGAGACATGTCTCTGCCTTCCTTCTGCTGGCTTTCTGAGGTTGGGGTGGAAGGACTGGGAATAATGGCCAGACCTCAATGATGGTAACTCTCTCCTGGTGACTCCAGGTTGGTTGCTGTGCAACACAGGCAGCCGTAGACTTGGGAAGGACCTCCGAGGTGGTCCCATGCCCTCTGCCACACCCCCCTTGGTTTCCAGAAGCTCCCAGTCTGTTTGCATACTCCTGCCGTTGGGAACCAGCTGAAGTCTTACAAAGAGGGATGCGGCTTTGTTAGCCCAGCTGACTGTCCTGGAGGAGAATTAAGGAAGTCAAAGGAGTCTTTATGGCCTCCATTCCCCTGCTCTGGGGGGAGAGGTTACCAAAGAAAAGTCACCATGTTGTAGCCTGGGCTGGCCCTGACAACAAATTACAGGAATTACAGGGTGGCCTTAGGCTCACCCCTGCCTCTGCTTTGACCAGAGAGCTGTCAGCCCCTAGAGGTCTCCTCCTGAGCTGCTCAGAGTCCCCCAGGCAATGTCTAATGTGGCCTTTCCCCAAATTCCAAACTTTCCTCCCCTCCCTGTCCAAACCCACTGGTCCTGTCTCTGAATCCCTCAGTTCCCAACTCTCGGCCAGGGGGTATCCAACTAATCTAATCAACTCCACTAAGTCAGTGTGCTTGTGGGCACATAGAGAGAGGGTACTTGGGAGTAGAGTGGCCTTCTGGAGACAGCACCTTATAGTAAACACATGACTTTCAGGGTTAAGAAGTTCAGAGCTAGTGCAGGCTCTCTGAAGACATCTTTTCCAGGAACTGGATGGAATGGCCTTTCAGTGCCCTCCTAATTGCCCCAGATGGGGACCTGCCCACTTGGGAAGGACCTCCTAGGTCTAGGGTTAGGGGTCAACCATGAGCACTTGTCCTGGAGTTCATAATCTCCTTTCTGAAGCCGACCTCGCTCCAACCAGACCTATGGAGTTCTCAGTGGTGAGCACCCATGGATGTCCTACTGGGTGCTGTTGGCCTAGGCCTGCCTGGAAGACAGTGCCTGGCACAGAGATACCTACTAAGTGTTGACTTATTGGGTGGTGTCCACTCCTATTGGCAAACTTCTGGTCACTCCAGCTTCCAGAGCCCCTCCCCTCCCCTCTGGTCTCTAAGTGTCTGGTCTACACCTGCTTCTTCACTGTGTGCCTCCTTCATGAGTCCATGAGGGCAGGGGCTGCACTTCTGCTGTTCTTTGAATTCCCATTTCTTGTCATAGCACTCAGCACATAGTAGGCTCTTCTCAACAAGTGACCGACTGAACAACTAATGGAAGGAGTGGGGCAGATGAGACTGAACCCTGGCCATTCCCAAGGGGGTACGGGTGGCCGGCGGCACAGTGGACAGAACACCAAGCCTGGGGTCAGGGAGTCCTAAATGCAGTCCAGCCGCACTTCCTGCTATGTGGCATTGGACCAGTCACTGAACCTCTGTTTGCCTCAGTGTTTGCATCTGTAAAATGGGGATGATAATAGCATCGACCCCAAAGGGTAATTATAGACCCAGTGAGATAATGTTTGTAAAGTGCATAGCGTGGGGTATGCACACAGTAGGTGCTCAATTAATGTTTATTCCCTTCCCTTCATCCCTTTCCAAGGGAGCCTGGGGAAACTAGCTGGGTTACAGCTTGAGGAGCCTTGGACCAGAAGTGAGACAGCAATGTGGGTGCTGTTTGTTTGTCTTGTTCCCCCTCCTCCCCCCACCCCACTTCCATTATGGCTAGTCCAAAGAAATGATGTTCCTCCAACACTTGAATAAAGCCTCACAGCCCTCAAAGCTAAACCTTCTCTGAGCCTGAATGATGCCTACAGCTCATGAAAGAGAGAGACAGTGAAAGAGACAGACAGAAACAGACAGACAGGGAGAGAGGAGAGGGAGAGAGAGAAAGACAGACAGACATAGAGACAGAGAGACAGAGAGAGAGACAGGCACAGAGACAGAGGGAGA
>NW_027185759.1:2874260-2883447 GCF_028583685.1 Petaurus breviceps papuanus | reverse complement strand
GAGAGAGAGAGAGAGAGAGAGAGAGAGAGAGAGAGAGAGAAGACATAGACACAGACAGACAGACCCAGACAGACAGACAGACCCAGATAGACAGACAGAGAGAACTGGCAATGCTCTGCGCATGTACAGAATTCCTGAATGAAGCTGGCAAGCCAGGGGGTCATATTTAATCCCCTATTTGTTACTGAGGTTTTGAAATACCCAATTGAAGCTGGGAAAGTCTGCTATTTTAGTCTGTGGGTGGGTTTGGCTCTTAATAGAACAAATATGTAAAGAAAGTCATTAAGTTTCTCTGGGGAGGAGACGGCCCACAAAGAGCATGATTGGGTAACTCTCAGCTGGTCACCTACAGGGCAGCTGGAACAAGGCCCACCCGGCTGCTCTTGGGGGAACAATGAACGGTTCTCCAAGTCAGCAGGGAGCTCTTAAAGAAGCTGTGAGCCAGCTTCCGTCCTGAAAGAGCCAAGGGTTCCTTGCTGCCTCCTCTTCACATTGAGGTGTTGAAGAGGCAGAGGAGAGCGGCAGGGCCCTGCTCGGAGGGGAGTCCTCAGGTTGGCTGGCCACTCTTCTTGCCGAGGGCCAGGCAGGTGGGAGACCAGGATCCAGGGCTGTCGGGGCTGCCCAGACCAGAACAATCAGATACTGCCTGGCAAAGGCAGCCTAGGGCAGTGGATCTGGCAGAGTGCCAGGTTCAAATCCTGGCTCTGCCACCTCAGTGGGCCTCAGTTTCCCTCTCTGTTGGAGCAGATGACTTCTGAGGTTCCTTCCAGCTCCCCAGGAAACCAGCTGTGAGTGAGAGAGGGGAGGGAGCCCTGGCCAGCCGAGTGACTGTGAATGTGGGAGTGTCATCATGGCACTGACCATCCCTCCCAGGGCTGCAGGAGGAAAGCCCTGCACCAGGAGGGCCCAGCAGAGCCATGAGGGCTCCTTGGTGCCCTTCCTTGAGTCTCCACTGAGGAGGGAGATGCCTCTGAGTCTTTGAGGATGCCCCAGAGGGGCCTTCCAAGCCTGTGAATGTAGGCCCAGGGATGGGCTTCTCATTGAAAGCCTAACTAAGCAGGAGCAAGTGGCTCATGGCGAGAAGTTGGGTCTGGGTTCCAGGAAAAGGAGGAGCGGATCCTGATGTCTCTGCCCTGGTCAGATCCCGTGGGAAGGACTGCATTCAGTTCTGGGAACTATTGATAAACTGGAGAGCACCCACAGAGGGCGAGCTGGAGGGCACATGGGCTCCGTGCCACAGGAGAGACTCAGGGAGCACACAAGAGCCGTGCCCGTGGATTTGCGGAAGAAGGACCAGACTTTTCTGCTTGGCCCCAGAGGGAACAGCTAGGATTAAAAAGTAGAAGATGTAGAAAGGGTTAATCCACATGTAATGGGATGTTCCTGGGAGGGCCAAGCACCCAATGCATGGGGACTCACACTTACCACACAAGGCAGCTGACACTTCACTCTCTGGGCTAGTTAGATCACTTCAGCCTGTTCTCAAATGCCCAGGTCCAGGTTCCCAGAAACGACCAAAGGGTCAAACTTTTCCAAGACTCCAGAGTAACTCTGTTTTGGGGACATATACCACCCTACTCAATTCCTCAGCTTTTGAGCCCCTATTGTGTTTCCATTTACACAAAACTAGCCACACACAATAATGACCCTTTTAGATCTTAAACGTAACCATTTCCTGAATGCTAAGGTGAAAGAAATCATATCACAGGCATTCATATGTTAAAGCAAATCAGGACTAATAAGAACATTGTAATCCATCCACAAGCCTGAATTGCTGTTTCCCTCTAATACTCCCAATATCTATGGGAAACAGCGCTCTCACAACTACAGAAACTTGCCATGGAGGCACATAAATAAGAAAAGTCTGTGTGCTTGGGACAACTCACAACTCTGGAAATGTGAACGTTGGTGTCTCCTTCCAGTCTCAGGAAGTTTCTGTAAAAGTTCCCTGATGAATGTAGCTCCTGTGTGTAACAGATGTCTTCACTGCTGTGTTGATCCAAGCTGTTCTTAACTAACACCTTTAGGGTGCCGGGGCTCAGCCAAACTAGTTGACCACAGCTAGATAGACGATTTCTCTGATTCTTTGCCTTCAAATTCTTCCTCTGTTCACTGAGGCTTCCTCCTCCTCGAGAGAAAGTATAGTATCCATCACTTCTAGCTTCAGACATAGCTGATGCAGGTCTGAAACCTGTCCTTTCATCTCTCTCTCTTCCCTTATATTTCTGGGTTTATCTTCAGGGTCCTCTCTGTGGATGATCCTATCTCAGCTATGGTGAGTAATCAGGTTCTTCTCTTCTGTTTATAATCATAGAAACCATGTTTTCCCATAATCAGAAAGCAGGTCTGGTGTTGATCTACTATCCATATTGATGCTACAACTTGCCATGTGTAGAATAGATAGATATCAGTTGTCTCAGTCCTCTGAATCAGGGCAAAAGCTTTCTTAGAGCTCTGAGCAGACGACTCTCTAGGAATCTCCCTAGGAGAAGGCAGCCCTTTGACCCCTTCCTAACAAGTAGAGCTGCCCCCAGAGGTGATGGCTTGTGCCCTCTGAGAGTCTCCAAGGAGAGGCGGGTGGCCGCTTGTCAAGGATGTTGGGGGGCGGGGAATAGGGTGGACAAGATGGCTACTTAGGCCTCTTCCAGCTCTCAGATTCTGTGATTCTATGATCTGGTGTGAGTTTTACCTCTCAGCCTTGGCCTTCTTATCTGTAGAATGGGGGCAACAGTAGCTCTTACTTCCCAGGCTCCTGTGAGATAGTGTGCTTCAAATACTTTGCAGACCACGAAGTGCTGCATTCAGGTCAGCCGTTGCTGTGGTTGTGTCCAGAGAACCTCATGAAACAACGTGTCAAGGCCAAGTCAAGGTTCTATCTCCCTTGAAGGGTCCTGTGCCCAACAACTTCCATGCTCCCTTCTCATGCTGACATTCTCTGTTCTTCTGAAGGGAGGCAGAGGCTGGATTCCAACACGGCTCCTCTGGCCCCAGATCTGCTGCTTTTCCTCATATTCCTCATTGCCTCCCTTGGCCTTTTTCTCTGTGTATGGCTGAGATCTCCAATGGTCAGACATGACAGCTTCCTCTCGGGGGCACTGATCACTCGGCTGATCAGGAGGAAGCTTACTCTGGACTGGTCACTGATTTTCCCATAGCACCTGGAACATTGCAGAGGATGAGAATGATGCTGAGGAAATGTGAGCTGGGGGTGCTGTGGACTACTTTGTCAGACTGGGGGAAGCTCAGAGCCCCTTGGGCCCTCCAAATAGGGGCAAACTTGAAAGAGGCTCCAAGAATCAGGGTTAAGCCAAGGGGCACCACGCCCTGCCCTGGAATCTGCGGCAGGGGACTGAAGGGGTGGGGGTCTCCACTGCCAAGCCCCATCAGAGATAACGTGCTTGTCCTTAATCCTACAGGGGGCGCCAAAGGCTTATGGGATGCTCCAAGTCTGACCTGGGCTCTGTCCCTGCAGGGTGGGAGCAGTCTGCAGCAGCTGGACCCCTTGGGCAGCATCTCCTTGGGGGTCCTTAGAGAGGGCTAAGGAAAGGGAGTCAAACAAGGATTTGCTTCCTGAGAGTTCTGCTGTCAGTGAGGGAGCAGGAAAGGGAAGGGAGGCAGTAATGTCCAGCCAGGCTCTACAGTGACCCCAGGAGAGCCTGAGAGCCTCCCAGCAGCCCCTGGGGGTAGCCTGGCTTGCTGTAGTCTCCTGGGTGCATGTCTTGCTGTGGGAAGCAGAGGAGAGAGGAAATGAGGAGAGGGAGAAAGAGAGAGTAAGGAAGAGTGAGAGGGGAGGAGAGGGGGGAGAGGAGAGGAAGAGGGAAAGGATGTCAAGGACAGCACATGAAAAGACAAGGAAAGAAGAGAGCACAGGACAGGGTAGTCAAGGAAAGGAAAGAATGGATGAGATGGAGTGGAGAGATGGAAAGAGGAGGAGGGAGAAGGATGAGAACAGAGCAGAGCTACAGGCTAGGGTGAGTGGGAAGAGAAGAAAGAGGAGGGTAGAAGAGGGAGGAGAAGAGAATGGAGAGATGGAGAGAAGAGGTCAAGAGAAAGCGGGATAAGGGGAGGAAAGGGAAGGGAGAGGAGAGGCTCGCCTTGAGATGGGAGGGGAACCCTCAGCAACAACACATAGGTCAAAAAAGAAATAGGGAGTCTTTGCTGATGGATACTGTTCGATTTCTTTCCAAGGAGAAGGTATCTTTACCCTCGACCATGAGGATCACAGAGCCCCTCTCCCAGTGCAAAGCTGGAGGCCACCTACAGGGTGGTGGTCTTCTCTAGGCTAAGCCCTGTGCTCAGATGGGAGAAAACAGACTCTTTCTGATCTTCCAGTAATGGCAGCTCCCCTCCAATCTGGGCTAGCCAGGACAAGGATTCACACTTGGCTTGCATGAGATGATGCTCACAAGCCTCCTGCCAGCCAGCCTGAAAGGGGGGCAGCAAGCACTCTTGTAAAAGGAGTTCAAAGCCCTGGGGTCGAGTTTCATCTCTGCTCACTTCTCTTCCCCTCTGTTCCCCTCCATTCCCTTCCTTTCTCTCCCCTTCCCTTCCCATCTTGTGAATGACTGGATGGGCACATTCCCTCCAGTGATGCAAGTGGCAGCCCACCTGTGCCTGCCCGTCCCGGTGACTCTTGTCCATGTCTTCCCTTTAATCCCTCACAGGTGGTCTTCCCACGGTTCTAGGGCTGCCTCCTCTAAATCTTAAGCCATCACATACAAAAGAGCAGCTGGGTTTCCCAGTGGTTACTCCGAGCTCTTGCTGCATGACCAGACCTAGCTTCCTCTCAACTCATACTATGATTGATAACACCAATCGTGGACATTTTCTCCCCATCTGGTGCAGCATTGGCAAGGCGCTGATTGGGTGCTGAATCCCAAGTCCTGTGCAGTTTTACCACTGCCTGGTCCACAATAGGTACTCAGTGCCTGTTGAACTTCAGTCTAGATCTTTAGCTCCCAGAATTCCCCCAAGTTGGTTTGTTTGAACTCAGCGGCATCATGACTCTTCCTATATGACATTCTCTAGTTGGCAGGTGTTTTTTGGGCTTGTCTGTAGGCTTTTTTTTTATTGGTGTGTGTGTGTGTGTGTGTGTGTGTGTGTGTGTGTGTGTTGGATAGAGCCCACAGGTGGGTGACCTGTCTAAGAATTCTGTATAAGTGATAATATCCAAGGGGGGGGAAACTCTTGATAAGAACCCTTTCTGCTCCCCTTCCGACCTTCCTTGGATCTTCTCCACTGCAAAGGCTTGTAGATGGGACAAATGTTTGTGTATTTTTAGGATTGATGATTGACTTCATCTCCCCTTCTCTTTTTTCCCTGCCTGTCTCCCTCCCTTCAACAGAGGGACAAAGTTAATAGCTCCTTCCCAAGGATGTGGACCTGGCTCTGTGGTGGAGGGGGTGGGGAGGCAAAAATCTCAGGAAGGGAAATGACAACATTTCCCAGAATTCAGAATGAAGCTTAAAGTTAGTGACACCCTCCAGCTCAGCATCTCATCTGGGCAGCCCTGAATCACAGGGGCAAAGGACCATGGTGGCAGAAGGCCAGTGGTAAGCAAAGGAGGGGAAGTATAAAGTAGGACTTAGCTGTATCCATCTGTGGGCCAGGAGATGTCCAAACACACTCTGTGCAGAATTTTCAAGGTGAGAAATGTTCTTTCTTTCTTTTCTTTTTTTTTTAAAGAAAATTTGTTGAATTGTGTTTCCTTGTTTCTTAGAGTACTTGTGATTTTCCAGAAGAAGCAACAAGGTGTACTTTTTGTGTCTTCTTGGGTCTCCTTGTCATTAAATGAAGGAACTATTGGGGAGGATGAATAAAGTCACCGTGACCCTTGGATAGCCCAGCCCCTTCCCCTGGTACTCGAGGCTCACACAGACTTAGTCATCCCCAATGTGGATTACAGGTTCCTCACATCCCATACATGTCTCAGTCCATAATATGGGTATTGAGTATGGGGCAGCCTTTTATTTCTACCAACACAGAAGCTGAATGAACTACAGAGGTCTCACAGAAGTCCATAGCTACACACAGAAATATAAAACATTCAGAGTCCACTGCACTCATTAGCCACCCCCTAAAGGTAAGCACACTTTGTGGAACAAATATTTCTCATTTACATGGTATCTCCAGTATCTGAGCAGCTCACAGCCAGACCATGGAGGGAGAGCAAGGTCCAAATCTTTGTCTTTCATGGGGTGGCTTTAGTTTTTCCTCAACAGCAGCGTACTGTTGATTGTCTTATTTTCCACTGAGAAGCATGCCAGATACCTAACTCAGGAACTAGGGAACTTGTAATATTACTCAGGATATCACAGACTGAAAACTGAGCTTGAATTCAGTGGTTGAAGATAATAGCTACAAATATCTTGGTCTCTTCTAGGTAAGATGTGTAAAGTGTAAAGATATCAAGAAGGCGGCTATGGATGAATGTTAAGAGGCTCCTTGGCATCCTGAAATCAAAAGGGAATGGGAAGGAGGCGGCCAGGTGGCTCAGTGAAGTAAGAGCATCGGCTCCAGTGTCGGGATGACCTGGGGATCGAACCCGGGCTCAGATACTCAGCACCACACCCAGAAATAACTGGCCACATAACCTTGAGCAAGTTACTTAACTCTGATTGCTTTAAAAAAAGTGAATGGGAAGGATACATTAAGCACAACTGACACACGTTATCTTTGAATTTATGAAAAATGGACCATAACAAATTTGGAATGTAGCCTAGTAGTAGTAGTAGTAGTAGCAGTAGTAGTAGTAGCAGTAGTAGCAGTAGTAGTAGTAGTGGTAAGTAGCAGTAGTAGTAGTAGCAGCAGTAGTAGTAGCAGTAGTAGTAGTAGCAGCAGTAATAGTAGCAGTAGTAGTAGTAGTAGCAGTAGCAGCAGCAGTAGTAGTAGTAGCAGCAGCAGTAGTAGTAACAGCAGCAGTAGTAGTAGCAGTAGTAGTAGTAGTAGTAGCAGCAGCAGCAGTAGTAGTAGTAGCAGCAGTAGTAGTAACAGCTGCAGCAGTAGTAGTAGCAATAAACTGCTACTACTAGGTTTTATAACCTCTGACATTATTAACAAAAAATAGAGGTAGGGTCAATAATCCTAAAACAGCTATAGAAAGATGAACTTTTCCTTGTTGTTGTTGTTGTGTGTGTGTGTGTGAAGAGCCTTCAGCACTTCAAACAGTACTTGGCATATAATATACACTTAATAAATGTTTGTTGACTTGAATTAACTACAAAAGGAAGAAGCTTGCTAGACATTTCTAAAGCACATGGCAAACAGATTAAAAACTTGCAGAAATGCTTCAGGAACAAGCAGGCATCCTTCCAAGGAGCAAGTCAAGACTGAGAACAATGGGTACACACCGCTGAGTTTGCCCCAAGTAACTGAAAGTGACTTGCTTCCAGAGGGAGTCTATGAAGTGATTACAGTCCAATGGTAGAATTAAAAGGTCCTCCCTAGGCAACATCTGTATGAACTCAGCCCACAACATGTGGACAGAGTGCCCCCCAAATGACTGAATTGTGCGGGTTTGTTTGTGGAAAGAGAAGGGTTTATGGTGGCAATTTAGGACCAGAAACCTCAAAAGGATTATCTTTAAGGAGCCTGGACCTCTGGATCAATGGAGGTTAGATCAGGAAATGGTGGAGACTGTAGGTCATAAAAGTTTTAGCACCTACCAAGAGTACCTAGTAATACAGGAGCTGTTGGCTATAATTATGCATTGGGAGGGAGTTTGCTGTCTTTCATGGGCTTGGATATGATAAACACAGACATCAGAATATCCTGGAGAACTCAACCAATGGAATCTACCAATTTTGATAATTATCACAAATTAAACCATTACCCTCCCTCACCTGGACATGTCACTGACTCATAAAGGAACAATGTTGCCATAGATGTTTCCACCCCAAATAGGAATCATCTCCAAGCTTCATGGAAAAAAAACAAAATCTTTCAACATGTGGAGGCTAGCCAAGGCAATGCAAGTCCCCTGGCAAGGGGCTGAGGTCCATGGCAGCCCTCTGTCTCCTCTGCTTGGTTGTCATAGCCAACATATTTCCATTGAGCCTATGTAGGATGAGCCAGCGTCTTCTTATTACCGCTGTACCAACAGCTCCTTGAAAGCCAAGACTCTTTTAAGTGCTGTCCTAGTTGGCTTAAAACTCAGCAGAGCACCTTGCATACAGGGCTAAAAAATGCTTGCTGTTTGGGTAATGAATCACAAAAAGTATTTCTTTTGACCATCTTTGGAATAGGTCATGAAATAGTAAGTAATAATAATTTTAAAAAGAGGATAGTGAGTTGTCCACCATCACCATTTCCATCTGAATCACATGGGAAAATACAAGAAGAATGAGATAGTGCTGAGAATAACGTAAGTTTTAGTAGTTAGGTAGCACAGTGGACGGTGCTGTGCCTGAAGTCAGGAAGACCCGAAATAAAATCCCACCTCAGACACTTTCTAGCTGTGTGACCCTGCACAGGTCACTGCATCTTTGTCATCCTGTTTCCTTATTAGAATGGAAGTAAAAATGGCACCTACCTCCTGAGGAGTTGTTGTGAGGCTCAAGTAAGACAACATGAGTAAAGCACTTTGTAAACCTTGAAGTGCTTTGTAAATACTGTTGTTGCTGTCATTACTGTCATTTACCATCACCACTGCTGCTGCTGCTGTTTACTACTACTGCTACTACTGCTGCTGCTGCTACTACTACTGATACTACTGATAAGGCTACTACTACTACTACTGTTACTTCTACTGCTGCTACTACTACCACTACTACTGCCACTTACCACTACTACTACTACTGCTACTACTACTACTACTGCTACTACTACTACTACTACTACTGCTACTACTACTGCTACTACTACTACTTACCACGACTACTGCTACTCCTCATGTTTGCATTAAACTTTAAGGTTTTTGAAGGACCTGCCCTGTTAGGTAATGCACCTTACAGATGAGAGTACTGAGCCTCATAGAGGTAAGCTGACTTGCCCAGGGTCTCACAGATGGTTATTGTGGGAGTGAAGATTCCAAACTCAGCACTTGTGATTTCTCCAACCTCTCTGATTTCTGACCTGTGTCATTTTACCACATGTCAACACTCTGTCCTACATTTCAGACTGTGCTGGAAGAAAACCAGAAAGTGAGTGTGCTTGCATAAGGTCCTCATGTTCTGGCTTTGTCAAGTCA
>NW_027185759.1:2856403-2859260 GCF_028583685.1 Petaurus breviceps papuanus | reverse complement strand
GAGAGAGAGAGAGAGAGAGAGAGAGAGTGTCCCTGCAGAGAACATGAAAGGTTTTGAGGCAATGACTGTGTCATCGGGTTCAAGGAACTGGTTCTTGCAGCAGAAATAGGAAAACTTCTATTGGATGCATTTGTAAGTGTCTGCTTTGTCAGGTTCTGCTCTCAATACTAAGCTTAGGAAACCAAATCCTTATCTGCCTTCCTGCTTCTAGAGGGGTTGGCATGCAGCAAGCAGCCAGACACCCTGGAGAAGTTTGTAGGAAGGGACACAGAGTAACCTCGAGGCAAAGACTGCCACGACTGAGGAATCAGGAAGGGCCTCCCGCATAGAGGGGCACCCAAGCCAGCTCTGCCTGGAAGGAAACGTGGGATTCTTGAAGGGGTGGGGGAGAGGAAGGAGCACATTCCAGGCCTGGGAGGCTGACCACCTGTGCAGAGGTGATGAGAGAAGGGAGCGAGGAGGTTGTGCCCCCCCTGGAACAGCTGATAGGTCGGTTAGGCTGGAGCAGAGAGAGTTCAAGGAGGAGAAGTGGGAAATGAGACAGAAACATGGGTGGAGGTCCACAAGGACCTCACCAAATTAGAGAAGAGGGAAGTCTGATGCAATGTGGCACACTCCCAGATTTGGGGACAGCTGATTACCAAGGCCTCAGAAAGGTAACTAATGATAATAAGGTTAGGTAGGATTCCATGGCCTAAAATTCTAAAAAGAAAGCCAGTCCGGGAGGAAGAGGAAGATGGCAAGACAAGCCAAAATGACGCGACTGCCTGGAGGGAACGATCAGATATTAAAGGAGGCTGATGTGGACAGCAGGCAGGCCTCAGAGCAAAGACACAGACAGAGCCGGTGGTGTTCTGAGAAGAGCAGCTGCCTGTGGCAATGCCCAGAAGGGGCTGACGCACATGAGGAATCCCAAGGCTGCTCTCAAGTCTTGTTGGCTTGTTGTCACTGTGTTTGACTACATAAGGGGAAAGAGGAGTATCTAAGAAGTAGAGAGACAACCTTTGTCGTGGCAGAAGGGACAGTGGGAGCTGAGAGGGGAGAGGTTAGCCCTGCCCAGGGCTCACTTTGCCTCTATTTCTCCTTCCAAAGAGAAGAATCTTTGGATCAGAACAAGCATGGTGAGAAGGGAGTCAAACCCAAGATAAGCCAGGAAATGGGGAGGGAGTTTCTAACTGTCCTGGATGAGTCCAAGTTGCCGGGCCCAGACACGAGGCACCAAGGAGTGCTGAGAGAGCTGGTGCCCCTGACTGCCAGGTGAGCACCAGGGGTCTTTGAAAGGTTGTTCAGAATGGCAGAGGAAGCCCAGGGCTGGAGAAGAGCAAACACCCTCCTGGTTTTCCAGAAAAGCACATGGAGCAGAGTCTACAAACTACAGAACAAACGGCATGACTTCACCTTCTTGGAAAAAGCTGTGAACGTCTTATCAAAGGGATGGTTATAGAAGCAGCACCCCAAACCCAACTCTGCTTCCTCAGAGGCTGGCCCTACCAGGCTAACCTTGTTTCTGTTTTCGAATACGGCAGGCATTAAGAGATCAGAGGATTGATGCAGACGCAGTCTGTCCAGATTTTAATGGATTCTTTGACAATTTGTATGGAAAAGATGGAAAGCTGCCTATGCCCCACACATTGTTGGGTTGTTCTAGAATTGGTTGGTCACCCCTCCCCCCCACAAGGAGTCTGTCAGGGGCCTCCAAGGACCTGGAGGGGGTTGTCGAACAGTTGAGTCAGTGACTGACATGAAAGCCGAGAGTCCCCGCTCCTCACATTTGCAAACAACACCAAGATGGAGGGATTGCTAGCTAAGACCCTGGAGGATAGAGGCAGAATCCTGAGTCGTCATAAAGGAGTCCAGAAAAGGGAAAACAAGACCGGGAGTGGCCTCAAGATCATGAAAATGACCTACACTCTATGAAACTGGTATCTGGGAATGTTGGATCTGCGGGAGGGAAGATTGGGCGAATGACAGGAAGAGTTTTCAATAATATGAATGAAGGCTGGTCACGCTGATAAGGGATTAGCCTTGTCCTATTTAAGGAAGAGGGAAAAAGCACTTACTGGCCATTAGAGGTTACCCAGAATGGAATGGTTTGTGTCCAGAGCCGGTGGCGTCCCCTTCTCTCCAGGCTTGACACCCACTCATGGACAATGGCCTAGAAGGGACTTGGGCTGGAACTGGAGTTGAGTCGCAGTGATATGACTTGTCATTCCTCCCAACTCCCAGGTTCCATGACTCTCTTTCTGTGGTTTCTGATCTCTCCAGACCCCAGTTTCCTCCTCATCAGCTGAACAAGTGCAAGGAGGTCAGAACTCAGGCCCCTCCCAGTTCTGATCTCTGTGACTTCCTGATTCTCAGCATCGTCTTTACACACTGTGTAAGTGGCTGTGTGGCTGGTCACAAGAAGAGCCTTTGACAGCTCTGAGTCTCAGAGGCTTCCTTCTAACAATGCATGCATCAATCAATTGACAAACAATGTTAGGCATCCACCATATGCCAGACTCGGTGAAAAGCACTGGCGATACAGAGAAAGTCAAAAGACCAATCCCTGAACTCAGATATCTGATGAGGAAGACAACATGCAAACACCTAGGCACAAACTAGCTATAGCCAGGCTAAGCTGAGGGAAGGCACTGGCTTCATGCAGAAGGTGGGAAGGAAAGAAAGAAGGGAGGGAGGGAAGAAGGAGGGAAGAGAGGGAGGGAGGGAGGGAAGAAGGAGGGAAGGGAGGGAGGGAAGGGAGGAAGGGGGGGGGGGAAGAAGGAAGGAAGCAAGGAGGGGGAAGGAGGGAGGGAAGGAGGAAGGAAGGGAGGAAGGAAGGGAGGAAGGAAGGGAGGGAGGGAGGGAGGGGGGGAGG
>NW_027185759.1:2801424-2856303 GCF_028583685.1 Petaurus breviceps papuanus | reverse complement strand
AAGGAAGGAAGGAAGGGAGGGAGGAAGGAAGGAAAGAAGGGAAAAAGGAAGGAAGGAAGGAAGGGAGGGAGGGAGGGAGGAAGAGTGGGAGGGAGGGAGGGAGGAAGAGTGGGAGGGAGGGAGGCAGCTGAAGAAGCGACTTCACAAGCCAATTTTTAACCCTTAAAATACAGTAGAAATGTGTAATTAGTAGCATAGGCTCATGAGTCACTGGGCTTTCCTTGGTCTCAAACAGCCCAGCAGCAGCAGCAGCAGCAGCATCTCCCCCTCCAGATGTTTCTTTGGTCATTGGAAGGGACCCAGAAAAGAACAGAAAGGGAGGGCTGGGTTGGGTGTCTGGTCACTGAGAGTCACCATTTTGTTTGGAGAATGCTGGTCTAAGACCTAGGTCTCTCCCACAGAGAGGGAGAAGACATTACTTGGTGATGGTCACAGGGAAGTAGATAAGGAAAAAATCACTAGCTAGATAAGTGAGATGGAGTCTTTCAATGGTAGTGAGTTCCCCATCTGAGAGGTATTCAAGTAGAGACTGGATGGTCACTTGCAAGGGGGATTCATGTATTGGTGGCAGATTGGATAAGTGAAGGGTCTAGGGTACCAAGAAGAACGGGAGGAGGTGTTTCTGCCGAGATGACTTTGCCTTTCCACCGGACTCCCTCAGGAGGAACAGCTGGTATTTATGAGGAGTGACACCCACAGGGTCTGGAGCCTTGGGAAAGACGGGGCTTCTCCGGGGCAGAGTGGGGAGGGGAGGAGGCACGTAGATTACATAAAGCCGAGGCAGGATCAAAGATGAACCTTGTCCAGGATCTGAGCTGTGCTACCTTTCAAAGGTTGGAAACCACCCAGTATTATTTTTATTTTATTTTAGTTAGAGGAAGATAGGCTTTGGAAGTGAGGAAGGCAACATCACTTCCTTGGTTACTCTATTTTCTTGTCCTTCAGGACCCAATTTTCGACTCAGCATCATTTAGAGCTGCAAGGAGCCTTATAGGCTCCAACTGTTCTGCTTCCTGGGGGATGGAGTCTCAGCCCAGAGAGGGGCAGAGATTTCCCTGAGGCCACCCAGGCTCTGAGCAGCCGACCCCAGGGTCTCCATGCAGCCTTCTTTCCTGCTGCTTCTTTCTCTACCCCACATCAAGGGGAGCCCAAAGGCTCACCCGTCATTTCCTTTTGGGCTGAGGCCCAAAAGAAGGAAGTCAGTTGTCTCTGTCATCACCAGGGGAGAGAATCTCTTTCCTCTGGAAATTTGGGTCTCCATAAGGCAGGAATAGTACCCTATTCTGCTGGGAAGATTTCTCTCACTTTGAAACAAACTGCAGAAAAGATTCGTATTCTAGTTCTAGAACCCCATCAATCATGCAGGAAGGGTGGGAGGAGTGACTTGGGGGCCGAGGCCTGGGGCTGCCGGTTCTTTGTCCTGAGTTCCCTCAGGGACCTCTGCCTGGCTTTCTTATGCCTCATGGGTGGTTATTCCTGTCTTGCAAGAGCTGCAGAAAACAG
The DNA here is from genome assembly GCF_028583685.1 of Petaurus breviceps papuanus. NCBI lineage: Eukaryota > Metazoa > Chordata > Mammalia > Diprotodontia > Petauridae > Petaurus > Petaurus breviceps. The sequence goes on along the minus strand of NW_027185759.1, from coordinate 2,854,800 downwards.
GAGCAAGGACTAAGGGAGTCATTTTTCTAAATTAATGAGAGATTCTGACAAGGAAAAGTCTCCACTAAGACCAAGGCTTCCCTACTCAGGGCTTTCTGTGCATTTGTTCAAGTGAGGTTTAAAGTTATCTGTTTATTACAAAGTTATGTTTTCCTCAAAATACTAATGGAATCCTAATTCTGGGACTCAGCCACCCTCTGGTTTTGAGGACACATGGAAACTATTGAGATTTTATGGAGTTCTCCTACTGATAATACACCCAGATTTCAGTTAACCCCATGAAACTTATTTTTTTTTTTTGCTTTTTGGAGGGGGGAAGGTAGAGCAATTGGGGTTAAGTGACTTGCCCAAGGTCACACGGCTAGTTTTTTGTATTGTGTGTCTGAGGCCAGATTTGAACTCAGGTCCCCCTGACTTCAGGGCCTGTGCTCTATTCATTGTGCCACCTAGCTGCCCCAAAACTTAATTTTAGAATAAGAGAGTATAGTAGGAAATCAGAGCTCAGATATTTCCCACACAGGCTTTAGTACTCATGGCCCAGGCTCTGGCCCAGGAGTGTCCTCCTAGAAAGAAAGGAACTCTGAGCATTTCACAGATCTCTGATAGATGGTCCCAAAGCCAGCCTGAGCTTCCGGGTGCCCTTTCTGGCTTTCTGGGGGAATTTTTAGGCTTCCCACACCCTCCCCAAATGGAATGTAGAAGACTAACAATGAAAAATGACCTATTTTAACAGGTGCACACTTGTGTGTAAGCGGGGCTTAGCTGAGCGTGGAATTATTTTAACATGGAAATAAGTTGTGGGTGTTTGGAAACGCCACACACTTGGCCACACAGGAATCAGACACATGGTCCACATTTAGAGATTTTTCAAGACTAGAAACTTATGTGTTTGTTGTCTTTAAAAAAATCCAGAGGAAGTCACATTACTGTAGGGAAACAAACCCTAAAGCCTGGGAATGGGACTGACCTCTTCAGACTGTGTCCGAGGAAGACTGTCTCAGAGCTCTCATTTTCCCAAACCATCCCTGCTCCAGACTACCCTGCTGTGTCCCCAGGCTGGCTTCCCATCTCGCAGGTGCACAGATCTCTCCACTCCCATGGCCCCTGTCTCAGCTGGGACCCTGCATTGTCAGAGCCTATAGACTAGGGTCTCCTTGACTCAAATACAGAATCTCCAGCCTGACCTGCTCTCTTGCTTCCTCCAACACCAGACCTTTCCTCTCCACCTGTGTCACTTTGGACTGATTTTGTATTGACACTTTAATGAACACGGACTATTCCCAAGTGGAATGTAAGTGTCTGGAGGACAGGGACTGTTTTATATCACTGTACCCATGGAGTGTGACACAGCTCCCAGCACAGATGTGTCACTTAACAAAAACGTGTTGAACAGTGCTGACTGGCACCGGGCTTGATGCCAGGATAGCAGGAGAACAGCTTTTGATCTGCACTTGAGGACTTGTAGAGAAATCTCAGTTCTGCCCCTTGCTCCCTTAGGGCCCTGCGGTGAGTCAGTTAGCCCTCTGGACCTCCCTTTCCTCCCCATAAAGTGATGGGGTCATGATGGATGGTGTCAGGGGTCTCTGCCACTCATCTTTGATTCTGAGGGCCAGTGAGGCCTCCGTTCCATCATCTGTCAGATGAGGCAGACACTTCAGGGCTTATCCAGGAATCTAAAGACATTTGCTGTGGCAGAGGAAGCAGCTGGGGGCAAAGATCTCTTGAGTGAGGGGCAGGAGCCCTGAAGCTGCTTCATACAGCCTAGAGCTGCTGCTATTAACCTCCAGACCTCTGATAAGCCCCTGAATTTCCCTGGCCATGGGTCTCCTCATCTGGAAAGGCCTCTCTGGCCATTCCCAGGCTGAGGACACATGCTCTTGGCAACAAGGCCAGAGGGTGAGAGATTGGAGTTGGAAGAAAAAGAGATTCCACAAAAATCCAGGCTCCCTTGGCCTTTTGTGAGGTGAGGGAACTTGCTTATGCCTTAGGCTGAGCTGTCTTCTCTTTCTGCTTTTGTCTTGAATACACACTTTTAAGCCCACTCTGATCCATCCCTGGCCCTCTGGCTCACAGATAAGATAGTCTTTCTCCAGAAAGACTAGACTCTTTGGAGCAAGACATACAGGCAACCCCTCAGGCCTTGTGCCCAGGGCATCCTTGGCAGGGCCCAGGTGCTAATACCCACAGGCAGCCCCTGTTCACCTGCCCATGAGCCCACACATCCAGCCCCTCACACTTTTGGAAGGAATTTCCTGCCAAGGAGGGCCCTGCATCCTCCCCTGGGCCACCCAGCCTCTATGAACTTGCCCGGGCCAGCCGGCAGCCTCGTGAGGTCCTCCGAGGGCGTCTTGCTCTTGGTAGGGGGCCCCCTCTCCTCTGTCAGGCTGGTGTGTGGGTGCCTCTGGGCCCTAGGAGGCAAGGGGGAAGCAGAGCAAGAGGAAGCTCATGCCCTGATGAAAGCAGCTCAGTCAAAGCAGCACAAGGAAGGAAGGAGGAAAAAGCTGGGGAGGATCGATCCGTGATCCGGCTCACCCCAAGAAGCTGAGAGACAGAGGCCTCCCAGCTGCTGGTGCAATCCCTTGAAGCTTGGTACTCTGCACGGGAGGAGAAAGCCTTTGGCTGCCCAGGACCCCAGAAGGCCAAGCCCACATCAGCCATCAGCAATGCAGGCTGTCGAGGAGCCTCAAAGGTTGTAATGTGGGAGAGAAGCCATGGACGCCTGTGCTTGCTGGAGGTCCTGAGCCTCATTTCCAGAGAGGAAACTGGGCAGTTATTGAGGTCAGCCATCAGCCGGATTATGCCAACAAGCCCCCTCCCCATGAGGCACTGACAGGTTCTCATGACCCTCTAAGGAACTCAGAGGTGATCCCTTGATTTTGCAGAAGAGGAAAGTGAGGCAGGGAATTTTGGTGACTTACCCAAGATCACAGAGCTAAGTAAGCAGCAGGGGCCAGATCTTCCTGGCTCCAAGTTTAGCAATCTATCCACTGAAGACTCTCACCCAGCTCCAGCAACTCTCTGTCTCTTTGTCTGTCTGTCTCTGTCTCTGTGCCCCTTCCTCCCTCCCTTCTTCCTCCTCCTTCTTGCTCTCTTTCTCTGTCTCTGTCTCTTGTCTCTGTTTGTCTCCCTCTCTGTCTCTGTCGCTCTGTTCCTCTCTATCTCTGTCTCTCTGTCTCTGTCTCTCTCTGTCTCTGTCTTTCTCTTTCTCTCTGTCTCTCACTGTCTCTGTTTCTCTCTCCTTCTCTCTGTCTCTGTCTGTCTCTGTTTCTCTCTCCCTCTCCATTTCTCTCTCTCTCTGTCTCTATCTCTGTCTCTGTTTCTCTTATCTCTCTCTTCTTTCCTCTTTCTCTCTCTGTCTCTGTCTCTCTGGCTCTCTTTTCTCTCTCTATCCTTTCTTTCCTCTCTCTCTCTGTCTCTATCTCTGTCTCTTTTCTTCTTCTCTCTCTCTTCTTTCCTCTCTCTCTCTCTCTCTCTCTCTCTCTCTCTCTCTCTCTCTCTCTCTGTCTCTCTCCCTTTCTTTGTCTTTCTCCCTCTCTCTGTCTCTCTCTCAGTCTCTGTCTCTCTCCGTTGCCACATCATCCACATTTTGAACATTTTGACAGGAATACGAAGCTCTCTCTGAGCCTGTTAATAATCACTGGTTTATATTTTCCTCTTGAACTGTCTCCCTTCCCATCACCAGCTTCCATTTTTTCCAATCAAATCCACTTTCTTACTCGGGCACAGGAAGAAGCCTTGGCTACCAAGAAGAGAGGCCTGTCAGTGGCGATCATGGAATGACCTCTGTGCTTGGGCTTAGCGATTACTGGGGAGGGAGGGTCTTCTCCCCACCCATTGGTCCCATGCCTGACCCCTTGGGACAGCAGGGGTGCTTGTTTCCTGGAGCAAGTAAGTCATGCCCAGCCTGGAGGCATGATTCTGGTGCATGATGGGGGCGTCCGGCACTGTACACACCAGCAGGGCTTCTGTTCTCTGCCTGCCTGCAGCCTTGGGAGGGCCCCCCGCCGCACAGGGCTTCTCCTGCCACACCTATTCTCCAGCCTCATCCCTGCTGTGGGCTTCAGGTGGGGAGGGGGCAGTGTCTACCACCATGACCCAGGAAGAAGTGTCGCTGAGGGTCTTCTCCCTTCCTGCAGCTTTCTCCCCTTCTCCCTCTATGCTGGCATTGTCCTGCTGTTCCCTGACATTGTGGCAACAGCCCACAAGACCTTTCTCGGAGTTGCCAGGACCACAAGGACCCAAAACCAGCTTGTTCTTGAACCCTGAGGCACTGCCCTCTTGGTTCCACCCTAACATCTCTTGTCTTCCCATCGCCTCAGCTTGTAATGAATCCTCTCTCTTGTTTCTGGCCCTCTCATGTCTCCAACCCTCACTCAAGGAGTGACCTTTGGGACCCAGCCCAGCAGTAACTGAGACAAGGGTCCGTCCTGCACCAACATCTGCTGTGCCAGGACAGGGACTTGGTAGGACCGATGCTCTGTAAGAACTGCGTCATCTCAGTCTTCTCTCCAAAGGACTGAGGTGGTTTGGGGGAGAGTGGACCCTAGGGTTATGGGGAAATATTTGTACCTTTATACTGACCACCTTTTAGAAGTCCATCTCCGTTAGGAGATCAGGGTTTGTTTTTAAGGGAATTTTAGGGAATTTTCTCTCTGGCTCACTGCTTCTACCTCAGAATTCCAGGGAAAATCTGTTAAACAAAACTCAGAGTATATGACTCATAGGGCAGCCAGGTGGTGCAGTGAATGGAGGACTTGAGTTAAAATTTGGCTTAAGACACTTCCTAGCTGTGTGACCTTGAGCAAGTCACTTAACCAGGTTTGCCTCAGTTTCCTTATCTGTAAAATGAGCAGCAAAAGGAAATGGCAAACCACTTTAGGATCTCTGCCAAGAACTGAAAATGGGTTCATGAAGAGCCAGACATGACTAACAAACAACATCTGACTCGTATTTAGTCTTCCTATAAGGAAGCAACAGTCCCTCCCTGAAAGGTACTCAATGTACAAAGTAACAAATATGGGACAGCTACCTATTTCTTCTACCACAAAAGAAATGCTCAAAACACTTAAGGTGTGCCAGCACCCGTGGACATATGTTTATGACATGAAACAATAACCCCTTACTTAGTACACGCTCCCAGGAGGCAAAGACGACAGTGTTTGGGCCTTCTTTTGACCTGCATTGGATGGATTGCCCACCAGCCGGTATCTGCTGGCAAGCCCAGGCCTGGCTTGGGGGCTGACCTTCCAGACCAGAGTCCTCCAGATCCCGCTAGAGTTTCCTCTGAGAAGCCGGAACCACCAAGCTCACCATCAGGTAGCACCCAGTTCTGAAGCTACAGAAGCCCCAGCTGCTGACCCAGTGTTCACGGATGGAACTCACTGTTTCGTGATCAATGTTGAGTCACCTGTGCTCAGGGAGAGACACCAAGAAGAGGCAGCTGTGGAAGGGAGGGTGGGGGCCCCCCTGTAGGCCCAAGCTGGTCAGCGAGCTCTTCCTGGAATCTGCTGTTCTGGGGGAGAGTTTAGGGGTCCTGGAGCTCCCTCTGCCCAGGCTTCCTGAAGGTAATCTTCTTGGGGGCAGGAGCTGTTTTCACTTTTTCTTTGTATCTAAAAGTGCTTGGCAAAGTTCTTGGAAGGCACTGGCTGACTGAAGCCAGAGCTTCCTTGAGAGAAGAAAGCGAGGACTGTGAGTACCCTCTAGCACTCAGCTCACTCTCCAACAGGGAGTTCACATGACTTGTCCAAGGTCACAGAGCCAGCAAGTTTCCCCGTCAGGACTGGAGCCCAGCTCTGATGTCCCTGCTGGCTGCTTCACCCCTGGGCCATCAGCGACTTGTGCTCAGGGCTGTGAACTGCCCCAGGCCCATCTCCCCCATCCCTGGGTCTGTGATAGCAGGACTTGGAAGGCTGAAAAGGGTTCTGTTTGTAGAAGAAACCCACACAGGCTTGGATTAGATAAGGGAGCCCAGGGGAGCTGCCTTAGGCGTGGAGCCAGGGACCCAGCCCTGGCCAGCTGTGACTGCTCTTAGGGTGAACAGAATGCAGCTGCTCCTTGGGGGAGATCAGGGTCGTGGCCTCAGGAAGCTTTGGTGTCTGGGGCAGCCTCTGAAGCCTGGGTTGCCCTGGGTTTACTGGGGCCCAGACCCTTGAAGGACTGGGCTGGGCCTGAGCTGTCCTCAGGACCCCGGGGAGGCTCCCTTAGGACCCTCTTCTCTCCACAAGATTGGTGATAAGCAGACTGAAAGGCTGTGCTGGCAAAAGAAATGCATTCTTCCATCTCCACATGTGGCTGGCTGGTTTTTTCCATTTTCTGGATTCAAAGGTCCCCTGGGAGGCAGAATTACGGGCTCACAATGCTCAGAGACCTCAGGGGCTCTCTAGCCCTGAACAAGAACCCTCTGGACAGAGGGGGAGCATACCACCTTCCCAGGCTGCCTGTTCTTTCTGGGGGGCAGCCACACTGTTAGGAAGCTGAACTCTGGCTCTCTTCCACTCCAGCCCACTGCTCCTGAAGCAGAGCAGGCCAAGCCCTCTTCCATGTTAGGATTCCCAAGGAAAACATTCACATTGCCCCCCTCCTACCCCCTCCTCCTCCCTGTCTGTCTCCCATTGCCTCCCATGGCCCTTTACCAGACACTTAGCAATACCCTAACCCAAATGTGGCCCCTAGAGCCTGACCAAGGTCATCAGAGTCCTTGTTCCCAGGTATTGGGTCTCTTATAATGTGGCCCATTCCATCAACACTTAGTAAGTGCCTACTGTGTGCTGAGCCCAGTGCCTGAGATCACATCGGCCGTCTTGGCTGCCACCATGGTGACCCTGCATTCCCACTCTGAGCCTGGAGTCTGCTAAAATCTCTAGCTTGTTTTCAGATAAACTGCTGTCTAGCTGCACTGGCCCCATTTTGTACTTGCAAAATTGATTTCTGAACCCAAATTCAAGACTTTCCATTGCTTTTTAAGTTTCATCTTTAATCCAGTCCAGTGCTCTGAGCTGTCAAGATCTTCGTGAATCTTAGCCTGTCCCCCAGGGCGATAGCCACCCCAACCAGCTTGGGGTCACCTGCAGCCATCTCCGCCTTTATCCAAGCTGTTGCTCAAGCAAACAGACACGTTGAACCACCCTCAGTCACTTCCCTAGAAGCCTTCCAAGATGGCAGCTCTTGAAGCTAAACCATTTCACAATTTGGTTCTATCTCCTCTGCTAATCTTGGTGGAACTGTGGGTCACTTCTTCCCTCTGGGACTCAGTTGCTGAGCCCTATGCCCTCATCCAGCACTCAGACAGTGGCTCTTCGGGGCCACTGGGGAGCTGATGCTTTTGTTTGTTTTGAGTTTTTTAACCCCATGAAATTTCTGCTTAGTTGTGTCTGCCTGGGTGGCTCTCATAGATGGATCTTCATGACCTTAGCCTTGTCCCTGGAAACACTGCTTGGCTCAGTGTGCAGAAATATGAATTCCTCAGTTTGGACTCATATTTCTGCCTTTGCACCATGGAGAGGGGGCCCACGTTGGCCTCTGGTCTGAGCACTGAAGGAAGATGTTTGAAAGGCCCAGATGAGTAAAGAGTGGAGTCCAGAATGGTACAAAATAGAGGCAGGAGGTGGATGGACCTCCAGCAGGACAAGGTAGGCTCGGAGCCACCCAGAATCTGCCCTAAGTGTCTTGTTTGGCCTAGCCCTTGACCAACCCTGATCAGGCGTGTGCCCTATCCCTCATCCCTTGGCTCTTTCAAATCCTTAGGTCTCTGATTCCAACCAAGGGCTCCCACCAAGTCAGCTGCTAACTTGCTCCTGTTGCTATGGGAACAAAAGAGTCTTAAAACATGGACGAGATCCTAGCAACCATCTGCTTCCAGAACAGCATTGTCATGATGGACAGGCCGTGGGATGATGGACCAACACGGGATGGTGGACTGGCCACGGGATGGTGGGCCAGCCACGGGATGGTGGATTGGCCATGGGATGGTGGACTGGCCACGGGATGGTGGGCCGGCCACAGGATGATGGGCCAGCCATGGAAGGGCTTTCCTTCCATAGTTAGAGCACAGACATTCTGTAACCAGTCCTGGACAAGGGGATGGGGAATTGCTGGGCTACCAAGCTGTTAGTGGGGGCTCATCCAAACAGAACCAGAGAAGACTTCCTGCCTGGTTGTGTTCAGGGAAGTGAGGGTGATGTTAGCCCACAGTGGAGGGAGAGTCATCAATCCCTTATCTCACCACCAAGGCATTGCCATGTGGTCCTGATGTTGATTCTGTTTCTTGTATCTAATCTTTCCTTCTCTTAGGAGCAGAAATAATGGAGACGGCTCCACACTTGGAAGCTTTGAAACTTCAAGTAGGCAAAGCCACCAGAATTCTGAGCTGAGTCTGTGCCATGATTTGATGGACGCCAGATGGCGAGGAGCAAAGACCCTGGAGATGTGCTTGGCCTGACACAGACCGAAGGTAGCAGAGAGGGAGCCACAGTGGTGCCCCCATTAGCTAAGCCAGGGTTAGAAGTGACCCTGGGGGAGAGAGTGCCATACACAATCAACTCTACACTGGAGCTCCATCTCCCCAGAGATAAAGGTGGTACAGAGGAAAACATGCTTTCTGTCCCCTCTCCTTATTCTGCCTTCACAGGAAATATCTCCTTGTAAAAGCTCATTGATGCTACTTCATTCACTGGAACTGGTGCATTAGTCTCTGGGGATTAAGAGAGGGAGGACACTCCAACTGGGAACTCAAGCCAATATCATTAGAGAGAGAAGTCTAGCCCCTCAATGGAAGCCTCTGGAATCCTCAGGGATGGGGGACAGAGACCACTTCTCCATGGGGGAGCGAGTCCAGAGTCTCATTATGAATGATCAGAGTTGAAGTTGGCTTTTAAGTTTTGTGATTCATGGCCATGACTGGCAGCGTGCTCTGATCAGCAGCTCCTTTCTCTGCATCAGCTCTGACAGGGCTCCTGAAGAATTCATGGGTCCAGGGGCAGGGGCCAGGTGGAGTCCTCGAGGTTCTCTCCTGAAACAACCAGGACTTGAAATCTAACATATGTGCTCTATGAATGGCAATTGGAGCCTCCCCACTCTGCTCTATATTTTTCCTTTTGAAAAGAAATGAATGATGTGTGAATAAGGAAACAGGCTAAAATTGTAAAACCTCCCTGGACTGTGGCCCAAGATGCCGCCAATCTATCCAAACCCAAGAGATGGGGAACAGATCCTGATGAAATAATGTAAGAAACATAAAGGCCTGAGATGGAGCTGGGGCCAGAGCATTTATCTTCCAGGGGAAGAATGAATGTCTTCCGCTCCCGTGGAAGGAACCCACCTGGGAGCCTCCCCACCACTGAACAGCGGATGGATTCATCCTCCGAGGCTCCTGGGAGGGGAGGGACTGATGCTCAGAGCAGGAAGCTTGTAGCCCAGAGCCTTGTCCCAGGACCAGGCTCTTCCCTTTCTGAAATTGGAATTCACCCCCTTCCAAAAAGGGTTTCAATCTCCCATCTGCTCCACCATGCCCATCACTGACCCTTCCTTCTCAACTGTAAACTCCAGGATCCTGCCTTCAGTACAGGGTGGGTTCTGAAGGAATGAATGAATGTTCACAAGAGAAAACTGAAATAATTCGCCAAATTGTCTTGAGCCCCAGCTGAAAATGCCACTGAAGTGCTTGGGAGACACAGGCAGAGGAAGAAATATTTACCACGGGAAGACTCTATCCAACCTATCCCACGGAAGACAGGGGAAAGTCTGAGAAAAGACACACAGCTCCAGATGTACCAGGACAGTGGACAGAGCTATGTCTTGAAGCCCTTCTCCTGTTAGTGCAGTGGTTGGGCACCAGGACAACAGGGACTTAAACTCTGCCCTTATTACCAAGCCTCATTCCTTCTTCATCATCATCATGATTGATCTGTAGCTAGGGCTCAGAGATCCATTTTAAAAAATTATTATTATTATTTATTAAATTTATTTTTAGTTTTCAACATTCATTTCCACAAGATTTTGAGTTATAAATTTTCTCCCCTTCTTTCCCCTACCCCACCCCAAGACAGCTAGCCTACTGAGTACCCCTTCCCCCAATCTGCTCTCTCCTATTTCCTCCAGATACCCCCTCTAACTTTCTAGTAGGGCAAGATGGAAGTCTATACCCCAGTGCTGGCATATCTTATTTCCCAGTTGTATACAAAAAACATTTTTTTAACATTTGTTTTTAAAACTTTGATTTCCAGATTTTTTCCCTTCTTCCCTCCTCATTCATCCCCCACTGGGAATTCAATATAGGTTGTACATGTGTAATTACATAAAACGTTTCCATAGCAGCTATATTGTGAAAGACTAACCACATTTCCCTCCATCCTATCCCACCCCCCACCCATTCCATTCTCTACCTCTACCCTGTCATTTTTCAAATGTATGTGCTTCTAACTACCCTCTCCCTCAACCTGCCTTCCCCTCAATAACCCCCCCCCCTTATCACCTTCTCCCCCACTTTCCTGTAGGGCAAGATACCCAATTGAGTGTGTATGTTATTCCCTCCTTAAGCCAAATTCAATGAGAGTAAAGTTGACCCATTCCCTTTCACCTTCCTGCTCTTTCCCTCCATTGTAACAGTTTTCTTTTCCCTTTTTTGTATGAGATAATTTACCCTATTTTATCTCCCCTTTTCTCATTCTCTCATTATATTCCTCTCTCACCTCTTAATTTTATTTTTTAGATGCCATCCCTTCCTACTCAACTGATCCTATGCCCTCTGTCTATGTATACATGTACGCACATATACACACTTATGTATGTATTTATACACATATACGCCTTCCAATACATACATATATGTGTGTATACAGATATATACATACATATTCCCTTCAACTATCCTTATACTGAGATAAGTCTCATGAGTTATTTTTTTTTCCATGTAGGAATGTAAATATTTCAACCTTAATAAGTTCCTTATGATTTCTTTTTCCTGTTTACCTTCTCATGCTTCTCTTGCTTCTTGCATTTGAAAGTCAAATTTTCAGCTCTGGTTTTTTCATCAAGAATGCTTGAAAGTCCTCTATTTCATTGAATGACCATATTTTCCCCTGAAACATGATACTCAGTTTTGCTGGGCAGGTGATTCTTGGTTTTAATCCCAGCTCCTTTGATCTCTGGAATATCATATTCCAAGTCCTTCCATCCCTTAGTGTAGAAACTTCTAGGTCTTGTGTTATCCTGATTGTGTTTCCACAATACTTAAATTGTTTCTTCCTGGCAACTTGTAATATTTTCTCCTTGACCTGGGAGCTCTGGAATTTGGCTATAATGTTCCTAGGAATTCTCTTTTTGAGATCTTTTTCAAGAAGTGATCAGTGAATTCTTTCAATTTCTATTTTGCCCTCTGGTTTTAGAATATTAGGGCAATTTTCCTTGAGAATTTCTTGAAGGATGATTTCTAGGCTCTTCTTATGATCATGGCTTTCAGGCAGTCCAATAATTTTTAAATTCTCTTTCCTGGATCTATTTTCCAGGTCAGTGATTTTTCCAATGAGAAATTTCACATTGCCTTCTATTTTTTCATTTGTTTGGATCTGTTGTATAGTATCTTGATTTCTCATAAAGTTATTAGCTTCCATTTAATGTAATTTTGAAGGAATTATTCTCTTCAGTGAATTTTTGAAATTCCTTTTCCATCTAGGCAATTCAACTTTTTAAGGCATTGTTCTCATTGGCTTTTTGGGCCTCTTTTGCCATTTAAGTTAGACTAGTTTTTAAGGTTATTTTCTTCAGTGTATTTTTGGGTCCCCTTTAGCAGGCTAGACCTGCTTTTCATGATTTTCTTTCATTGTTTTCATCTCTCTTCCTAATTTTTCCTCCACTCCTCTTACTTGATTTTCAAAATCCTTCTTGAGCTCCTCCATGGCCTGTAATCAATTCATATTTTTCATGGAAGCTTTTGATGCAGGAGTTTTTACTTCATTGACTTCTGGTTGCATGTTTTGATCCTTTTGTCCCCAAAAAAGGATTTTGTTTTTTGATTGTGCTTTCTCTGCTTGCTCATCTTGCCAGTCAATCACTTGACTTTTAAGCTCTTTGCCAGGGTAGAACTCTGCTTCCAGAGGGGAGAGCTTTGTCCCAAATCGCTGGGGTTTTTGCAAATATTGTCAGAGGTCTGAGCAAGGTGCCATCTCTAAAGACACCTCAAGCTCCGGCACACTGGTGTTTCTCACCTTAGGACCACCAGCCAAGATCTCAATACAGATCCAAGCAGTTCAAAGTAAGAGCAATTACCATCTGAATGGTCGCTTGGTCCCTCTGCAGGCCAGGAGCTCTTGAGGCAGCCACACAGCAGCAGCTGCAGCCACTGCACCTCTGCCACCTCTCGCCCCAGGGGCAGGGGCTGGACTATACTCTTCCATCACCCAGTTCCAACAGAGTGCCTCACTGACCTTTTACTTTGTCTTTGGCATTTATGGATTGAGAAGTCTGGAAACTGTCACAGCTGCCAGTGATCCACTCTCCTGAAGTCTGCCTTGGCTGGTCTGGGCCACTGGTTGGGGCTGCCCAGGGCTGGGCATAGCTCACACAGAACTGCTCCCGGCTCCCAGCTTGGTGTGATAGACCCTTTCTGTCCACCTGCTGGGTTGCCTTCGGCAGAAGAGTTGTTTTTCCTTGTCACTTTGTGACTTGGTCAGATTTGTTTAGAGTCATTTTTTACAGGTATTGGAGTTGGTTGGAACCAGAGCCCAGAGACAGAGGCTCCTCAAGGTGCAGTGATTTGTGCAGGGTCACACAGGGTTGTACATACTAGAGATGAGATTTGCATTCAAGTAATCCTGCTATTAATCTAATAATGATGAATCCAGACTGGTGACAGCCAGTGGTGAAAAGGAGCCTGGAACTGGAGTAATGAAGTCTTGGATTCAAATTTGGCTTCAGGTGCAGATTGACCATAGCCCTGGGCAAGTCATTTTCCCTGTCTGCTTTGGTTTCCTCATCTGTAAAGTAGGGATAATTACAGCACCTGCCTCCCAGAGTTGTGAGGACCAAATGAGAGACTCTTTGTAAAGCTCTTAGCACACAGTAAGTGCCATATGAAGGTGTTATTGTCAGACCATTGGCTGGCAGGTGGTTCACTTCTTGTGGCTCCCCTGGTGCCTAGCACAGTGCTGTGAACAGCAGGCTGCCTGCAGGTGCTCAATGACTGTCCTGAGTCTCTGCGGGTGAATCAGTAGGAAGGGCTTTCAGATAAACCATGAACCAGTAATCCCAATTCTGTTTCTAATGAAAGACATTAATAATTAATACCATGCACCAATTTGAGGTGGCAAGCCTGACAGCCAGGGGGCGGGGACCTGAGGGGAGCAGGACTCACAAGACCAGGCTTGAGTCCAGCCCCAGATCCAGCCTCTCACAGTCCTGGGGTTCTCTGGGCCTCAGTGCCCTCCTCTGAAAAGGGGCCAGCTCACAGTGGCCTTTATCTCTAGTCCAGGGGACAGGTCTCCATATTCAGGGCTAGGGGCCAGGGGTCTCTCAGAGCTTAGCCCTGAGGGGGGCCCAGGAAGGTCCCTGGCATTGCCGAGCAACAGCAAGCAAGAACTGGGCTTGGAGCCGCCCAAATTAGCTCACAACAGGACTCTGGGGTCTACAAGCGGCTGAGGCCCTGGAACCACAGGGAGATATTTCTTCCCTCCATGTGACTCTTCTTGCTTCCTCTTTCTGGTATTTATTAATCTGCTGGTTAACCATTGAACCTGGAATGTGGCCTCCTCTGGTTTCAGATCCTGTTCTCCGGGTTGATCTCAGGGGACAACTGGCTGAACAAATTCACTTTTCTCTCTCTACTTTGAAACCAGAGGAAAATGCTAGAAAGATAAAGGAAGAGAGTCTGTGCTCAGCAACACCCTCTACCCAGGCCAGGCTAGCTTTTGTGCTCAGAGGAGAGCTGGGGGGTGAGGGGAGTCCTGCCAAGGACCACTGAACACCCCAACAGAGAGAAAGAGACAGAGAGAGAGACAGAGAGACAGAGAGAGAGGAGGGGAGAGAGAAACAGAGAGAGAGAGACAGAGACAGAGAGATAGAGACAGAGAGAGACAGAGAGAGACAGACACAGACACAGAGACAGAGAGACAGAAATAAATGAGAAGCAAAGATTGTAGTAGATACAGAAGTCTGGAAATTCTGAGGCTGGTGTTAGCCTAGATCAGCTTCTCTTGTCACTTCCTTTTGGTCCCTTGATTAAGGAGATCAAAGACCAGATGAATCTGCAAAATGAATTCTATGAAACAACCAAAGCAAAATTAGTTATAATATTATACAAGTGTTTTACAAAAATGGGAAAAATAGACCTTTCCAATTTATTTCTGTAATACAAATATAGTCTTAATACCTAAACCAGAGTGAGACAAAATAGAAAAAGAAAACTATAGACCAATAGCCCTAATGAACGTGGGTGCACATTTTAAAAAATAAACTCAGCGAATAAGCCACAGCAACATATTTAAGAGATCATACTATGACCAGGTTAGACTTATAGCAGGAACACATGGTTGATTTAACATAAGGAAAACTATAACATAATAAGTCGTATTCATAACAAATAATTGTAAATTTATACAATTATGTCAGTAAATGCTGAAAAATCTTTTTAAAAATCAAAAAAAGCATTTTTGTTTAGAAAAAAACACTAGAAGGCACAGAGAAAATAAACTTTTTCTTTTTTTTTTGGAGGGCAATTGGGGTTAAGTGACTTGCCCAAGGTCACATGGCTAGTTTTTGTGCTAAGTGTCTGAGGCTGGATCCAAACCCAGGTCCTCCTGACTCCAGGGCTGGTGCTCTATTCACTGCGCCACCTAGCCACCCCAATGTTTTCTTAATATAGTAAATAATATCTATCTAAAACAAGAGCAAAATATATGTGATGAAGGGCAATTAGAGAACTTCCCAAGAAAATGGTGGCTAAAACAAGAATACCCGCTATCAACACCACTATTTAGCACAATGCTAGAAATGTTAGCTACAGCAGCAAGACAAGAAATAGAAATTGAGGGAATAAAGACAGACAAAGAGGAAATAAAATGATCACTTTTTGCAGATAACATGGTGATCTACTTATAAAACCCTAATGATTCAACTAAAATTGAAACAATAAATTCAGCAAAGTTGTAGGATATAATATAAACCCATACAAAACATTATCGTTAACCACAAAACTCAGCTGGAAGAGATAGAAGAAGAAATTCTACTCAAAATAATTACAGAATATATAAAATATTTGGGAGTCTATATGTCAAGACACAAACAGACACTAGATGAATTCTACAAAACACTTTCCATAGAAATAAAGACAGACTTAGATATTTAGATAAATAATAATTGTTCATGGGTAGGACAAGAAAATAAAATTTTAAAAATAATATTACCTAATTAAACTTACTCATTCAGTGCCATGCCAATAAAATTACCAACAAATTATTTTATAGAGCTAGAAAAAAATAATGAAATTCATCTAAAGAAACAAAAGGTCAAGAATATAAAGAAAAAAATTTTACAACTGAGAAAGAGGTCCAGTAGCACCAGATTACAAAGCAAAAGCCATTAAAATTATTTGGCAAAAAATAAATTTCCATTAGTGGGACAGAGTAAGTCTCCAACATACAGAAGCAAATGAACAAAGAAGCATAATATTTGATATACGCAAAGACTCTAGTTACTGTAGTTACTACACTTGGATAAAAATTGCTGGGAAAACTGGACAACAGTCTGGCAGAAACAAGGTGTAGACCAACACCACACACACACACATATCAAGTTAAGCTCATAGTGGATACAGGACTTGGACATAAAGCTGACATCATAAACAAATTATAGGATTAAGGAAGAAATTACCTTTCCAATATATGGATAGGGGAAGAATTGATGATCAGAGGAAAGAGAAAGGATTATAAAAGATACAATGGACATTTTAATTCCAAAAAATTTAAGTTTTTGCACAAACATCCAACATAATTAAAATTAGAAGGGAAGTTTCTTTGGCAAAGGTCTCATTTACAAGATATATAAGGAATAGGACTGAGAGCTATTCTTCAATAGTAAGTGGTCAAAGAATATCAACAGGCACTTTTTGTTGTTTTTTTTTTCTTTTTGGAGAAGGGAAGGCAGGGCAGTTGGGGTTAAGTGACTTGCCCAAGGTCACACAGCTAGTAAATGTCAGATGTCTGAGGATGGATTTGAACTCAGGTTCTCCTGACTCCAGGGCCAGTGCTCTATTCACTTAGCCACCCCAACGGGCACTTTTCAAAGGATGAAATCCAAACTACCAACAACAATATGAAAAAACAACTCCAAACCACTAATAATCGCTAGAGAATGCCAATTAAAGCAACCTCAAGTTCTATTTCACACTCCTCAGAGAGGCAAAATGACAAAAGAGGAAAATGTGGAATGTCGGAGGGAGTGTGGACAAGAGGTACGGCAATGCGCTGTCACTGTGGCTGTGGATTGGTCCCGCCATTCTGGAAAGCACAGTATTTGATCCAGTCATGTTATTATTGTTGATGTTCATGAGCCCATGGATTGCAGGACTCCAAAACTGTCCGTTGTGTTTTCTTGGCAAAGATCCTGGAATGGTTTGCCATTTCCTTCTCCAGTAGAATAAGGCAGACAAGGGTTAAGTGACTTGCCCAGGTTCACACAGCTAGTAAGAATCTGAGGCCAGATTTGAACTCAGGTCTTCCTAACTCCAGGCCCAGCTCTCTGCTCACTAAGCCATCTGGATACCTCTTTAGTCCTATTACTAGTAGCCATATGCCCCAAAAAGATTCAAGGAAGAAGAAAAATACCCATATGTGCAAAAATATTAGTAGGTCTGTTTGTAGTTGCAAAGCACTAGAAACCAAGGGGCACACTCCTTTGGAGACTAGCTGAATTAGTTATAGCAGCCCATCAATGGGATGGAATATCATTGCGTCATAAAAATGGTGGAAGTGAGAGTTTCAGAGGGAATGGGGACAATAGACATGGATTTCACAGATTGAAATGAGCAGAATTAAGAGTGAGCTTCACACAAACAAACACCTTTCAGAGATTTCAGAACTCTAATTAGTGCATGGCAGCTCACAGTTCTGGAAGATGAATAACAAAGAACATTAACCATCCACCTTCTGCCTCCTCAAGCTGACAGACTTAAGATGCAGGAGACACCCAACTTTGGACATGAAGAATTCTGGACAATGTGAACTTGTTCTGACTTAACTATGAATATTTGTTCCTTTTTTAATTGTGCAGTTGGTAAAGAAAAGTGGGAAGACAAGAAAATAAGTGCTTGTTAATCAGAAAAAAAAAGAAATAAGGAAAAATTTATGAGAAAAATCAAAGCTCTGGGATATGAAGAGATGGCATTTCTAACTCTCCGCTCTGCTTTTGAGGGGAAGGAAACTTTCTGATCATGGATCTCCAGAGTAACCTGAACTCAAAACCCCTTTCATAACAGCCCATAAGCTATGGCCAGCAAGCTTTAGGAACCTGATAGAGTTGTCTATGAACCCTTGTCTGATAGGTTTGGCTTGAATTCCATGGCAACCTATGGATTGCATCCCTCTTTGATGCAAAAGACAAGCTAAGCTGTGGTGGAGTAGAGACAGGAAGACCCTGTTCTAAAGCATTTTGCCTAAACCTGGAACCTGGGATTCTGAAGAACCAATGAGGGTCCAAGGGAAAACTGGTTGCCTTCACACTGTCATTGGGAAAGTTAATGAGCCTTCAACAGCCCAAGCTGTAATGAGAAGGATGAGAAGGGGATTGCCAACATTCCTTAACTTTTCATTGGCTTCTAGAAATGTAAAGTTCAAAAGCAGATCAAATATACAAGAGTTTAGGAGAAGTATCTCTTGCTGCCTTGACTGCCCAAGTTCCCCCTGACAACTGCATCCCATGGTCGGATCCCCTAGGGCTTTCATATGCTACCTAAATCTCATGGGATCCTCCTAGCTAACTGGAAGAGGAGGAGGAAGACAAGGCAAATTGTAATCCTGGCTTTACAGTGGAGGAAACTGAGGTTCAGTAAATTGAAAGGGATTGCCCAGCTAGGAAGTGGCAGAGAGGGACTTTAACCCAGATCCTGTTCTCCTAGCGGGGTGAGGTGGTAAGGGGAAGGGTGAAACCTTAAGGAAATTAGTGACAGAAACTTCAAGGATGTTAGTCCCAGTAGAAGCATCCAGTCTTCTAGCAACTGCCTCCCCCCAGTCCCAGGACCTCCTCCATCCTGAAACCATCAAAGTTAATCATGTAGTGACCCATTTCTCAGTGGAGCAGCAGAGAGCAGGGCATACAATAGCATGTCCAGGGAGCATTCCAATTTCAGCACTTTCTTGGAAGTTGTCCACTCGAGCCTTAGCCTTATGTAAGCCAGGGCCATTGTTTATGAAGGTGCAGCAAACCTTTCTTTATATAAGCCATTTCTGAGAAGGAGTGTGTGAGGTGAGTCCTAGATTGTTGAATTACTTTGTAATAGGAAGCTTGAAGATGAAAATGCCCGCATCCCTGGTGAAACTTCAATATTGAGGGTGGCTAGGCTGAGAGTGGGGAGGATTGTTGGATGGTCTTTACCAGATTTTGAAGGTTTATAAAGTACTTTCTCACAACAACCTTGTGAGAGGAGTACAAGTAACATGCCCCTCCCCATTTAACAGATGGCAAAACTGAGGAGTCGAAGGGCAATATGAGCTTTGACATGATCTCTGGCACATTTAGGAGTTACACACACACACACACACACACATAACCTAGTTAACACAGACTCTCCCTTCTCTCCCACCCCACCGCCACAAAATCCATGGCTCACTGGGTTGAAAGTAGCTGAGTCATTGGAACTAGGAACTGGGACTGGAACAAGTAGGGGGGTGAGAATGGGAGTCCACTGGTCATTGACTCCAGAGCATAGCCACTATGCAGATGAGCTGGAAGTTGGAACATGGAACAGGTAGGTGTCATAAACGAATGCACCAGACTTAGAGTCAGGGAGACCTGAGTTAACTTTTGTGTTCCTCAGTTTTCTTCTCTGTAAAATGGAGATTCTACTTCACAGGGTCATCGAGAAGATTAGAGATAATATTTGTAAGGTGCTTTGCAAACCTTAAATGACATATAAAATATAAATATTCTCATTCCTGGATTGAAGAGCATGAGGACAACACTCCGTCCCATACCTGACACTTAATACTGTGCAGAGGGTGGGGACAAACACTGGGTTCGGGGCAGGGGCTCACCGGGACTTACCCCGGCCATCTCATCTCTAGAGATAAAAGTCTAGCAGAGTAACTGGACTGGGCCGTTCCCCAGCTTGTGAGTGGGTTCCTGTCAAGCCAATCGGGACAGGCACTGCCTAAGGATGCAAGGGAGTTTCAAGTGCACCCAGATGCCCAGGAAGGTGAGGGAGGAGACTGCTCATTCAGAGAAGGGGGGCTTATAATCCAGATGAAGATATTCAGAATCTGGAAAGGAAATCTGTCTTCTCTTTCTTAGCCAGAGAACCAGAGTGCCACGAGGGGACTGTGAAAGGTCTGAGCAGCAAAACCAGGGGGAGCAAGCTCCTTATGGACCTAAAACCCAGAATGAAGCATTGTCTTAGAACCTAAGGGAGAAGATGGGCTTTGAGGTATGCTTGGGGCTTCCACACCAAGTTCTAGGTCTGAAGAAGACAGAACAGCAGCACCCACCTTAATCCAGCAGCTTGAAGCTAACATCAACCTAGAGGCAGCTGGAATAACCAGGCAGAGAGCATTGGACTCTGAGACCAGAAATAAAACGTGTAACAGTGGAGCGAATAAGGTAAGTGGGAGAGAGTGAAGGAGCCTGGATCCCTAAAGGGGTGATCAAGCAAGAATGGGGACACCTAGTCCCACCCATTCATTTTACAGATGAGGAAATTAAGCCAAAGTACAAACCCAGGGTCGCCTGGGGAGCATATGTCAAAGCAGAGATTCACATTCAGGTGCCTCTGACTTCAAACCCAGAGGTCGTTGGCAACTCTGGACATCATGAACTCCAGAGGTTCTCCATCACCCCCAGGATCAAATAGAAACTCTCTGGTTCTTCAAGCTCTTCATAACCCGGCTCCTCCGACCTTTCCTGTCTTCCCATCTTCTTACACCTCTTTCCCCTGCCCCCAAGACGCTTCATCTCCCAGCACCAGAATTTTCTCTGGCTGGCCCCACAACGTGAAATTCACTCTCTCCTCCCTGGCTTCCTTCAAGCCTCTGCTAAAACCCCACTTTCTACAAGACTCCTTTCCCAATCCCTTTACTGCTAATGCCTTCCTCCAGAGAATGCATCCTCCAGCCTATTTGCTCCGTTGTCTGCATGATGTCTTTTCCATTAGATAGTAAGCTCCCTGAGGACAAGGGTCTTTTGTCTCCTCTGAGCATAGTATGGTGCCGGTCACATAGTGGGGGCTTAATCAATGTTGCTTGCTCCCTCAAAACAACCCAAAGCTCTTTGGGGTCAGGGCGCTTGTGGGAAGGATATTGCATTTCGGGGCAGAAGACCCAGAGCATGTGGGTGCCGTCACTTAGCTCCTGGGTGGTGTTTGGCAAGATTCCTCTCCCACCCAGATATCCACCTCCCCCTCTGTCACACAAGGACTTCAGATGAGGGCATCTCTGCCCTCTCTGACATTCTCTGCAGTTTTGAAGTCTGAATTGTTGGAAGAAACTGTTCTTGAAGGGAATCCCCACATCTCACAGAGCTTAAGGTGCTGTTTGCCCACCTCAGATGAACTCACTTTCCCAGAAAGTGAGACAGAAGTGAGTCAATCCTTCCCTCTGCAGCTCTTTTAGAAGGGGCTCCTGGCAAAGAGGAAAGATGTCTGAGTTTCGCCAGGAAAGCCCGGGGAGCTACACAAAACCCGCATTGAGAAAGAGAACTCAGAACCAATCCTGGGTGCATCCTAAGAAGGCCTCATTGTGAGTGTTCTGGATCATGAGCAGGCACCCAGTGGGTCGCACCAGGTGTCAGGCCAGCCACCTGCTGTTTGCTTCGGAGAGCAGCCGACCAGCCTGTCTCACCCACCCCACCGAGGGTCAGAGAGCTCGCTCCAGCAGCCAATTTCCTGCTTCCTCTCTGCAAGGTGTACCTGGCTCCGTGAGGGTCAGGGAGAGAGGCCAGGCTTGGCAGGTGCTTGGGATGACCCAAGGCCTTGGCACAGAGAGAGGGAGCCGGTATTACTTCCCGGATCACTGCTAGCTTCACTGAGCCCCATGTTCCTCCCAAATGGATTTAGAGAGAGAAGTTCACGCCTGACTTTACCCATTAAAACATCAGGTGTGTTTATGTTCTAGGGGGCCTATAAAGATGGAAGACATTTTATAATATAAAACAATGATTAAGACATTGCTGGGAACGTGGTAATTTCTTTTAAAGAAGATTTGATAAAATCTTACTGAAAGCTTGGCTAAGATGGATAGAGGTCAACTCCAGATAAACTATTTGGAGCTTGAGAAGATGCAGCAGCTGAAGGTAATGAAAGAGGAAGGAGGGAGGGGAAGGTTGAAGCCAGGAAAACTGGTGGGAGGCAAGTCGTAGACACTGCGCCTGAGGCTAGGAGACCTCGGCACTAATCTGCCAGGCAATAAACATTTATTAAGCACCTACTGAATGCTTGGCACTGGACTAAGCCCCAGGGATATGAAGAAAATGCCTAAAGCAGAGGGTACTCTTGAGAACCTCATAATCTGGAGGGAGAGGAACTCACAGAAAAAGAAGGTAAAAGAGGGAGGGGAAGAGGAGGGTACCGAGATCCCAGGAAAAAAGTCCCGAAGGAACAGGGAATGGGGAATGATGAGGTGAGTGCCTGGGGTGCCCCTTTAAATGCTGGAGTGGCTGGGAGGGGCTCACTGATGCCCACCCTCCTCCCTCTTTAATCAGAGGGGCTTTCGAAGGAGTTGTGACTTTCAGAGCCAATTAAATCCTATAGGAGGATGAGTTTCTGGAGATCATGAAGTCCAGGAGAAAATGCTTTTCTAATCCTGCCATCCTCTTCTATTCTTCCTGGCTTCCTGTGGCTGTAGGAGCCAGGACTGTGTTCTTAGTGCTACCCACCCCTCCAGGCTGGGAGTGGAGACTCAGTGATGAGAAAGTCCATTTGGCTAGTGTTAATCAGAAATGATGGTGAATTCTGCCTCAATCTAACCTTGTGCTCATAATAAAGAAAGGAAGAAAAAGGCAAAGGGATGGATTTCTGGGATCAAAGGAAGAAAGAGGAGAGGCCAAGGTAGAGCTAGGATAGATGGGGGGGGGCCTCAAAGAACAGAGGGGACCACAAAGGGGTTCCTAAAAGATCATAGGTTTTGTAGGGACTGCAGAAAAATCATCTAAATAATCATCCTGAATGATGATCAGAGAAAATGTGGGCAGCAGAGCAGGAAGGGAGATAGGGTCAATGGAGGGCCTGGACACTAGGTGCCTAAGGTTAGGGACAGGGATAAGTTCTGGTATTTGTTGTATATATACTGGTTCATAGTGTTGTTTATTGCTCAATGCAGGAGATGAGGTCAGGCTTCTCCTAGAGAAGGAGGCCATACATAGAGACAGACAGAGGTGGAATTATTCACAGATATCCAGGAGTATAGCCTTGCCTCCTAAGAGATTCTACCAATTCATGAATCTAACTGTATTTGACCTCCTCATGACTGATGCATTTAAAAACGCCCAAGGTCCCTTTCCTCCAATTAGCCCAGAACATCCAGTTTCTCTTGTCTGCTTCAGTAAAATAAAAAACAGAGCCCCTAACTATGGACTACCTGGGGGATAGGTTATTGTGGGAGCAATGGAGCCAACCTTTTAGGGGAGATTTCTGGGTCTGCCTCTCCCTGGCCCATACAAGGACAGAGACCCAGTCAGCATTGAACAAGTAATTCACATTTCTCCTTGGAGTCTTCCATGAGCCCCACAGGAGGTTATCAGAACATAACCAGACCTTGCATTTTTGAGTGAATGTCCCAAGCTAGAAAAAGAGGGACCCACACCAATGATTAACCCAGGATAAGGTGGTACCTTTAGTGATAATAGACATAATTCTGATGAATTATCTGCTCGCCAATATTTTATTTCCATTTCAGGAAAAAAATGAAACAGAACCTTTTTCTCAGAGTTTTCTCCTCCTTCCATTCCATCCTACCAGGTGCCTCTGAATTAAACTTTCTAATTCACAGCTCTGACCATGCCCAAGTCTGTGGATGGCTAGTTACTGAATACTGACCAAAGCCCTGAGCACTTTGTAACCTGGCTCCACCCTTCTTCCCCAGCCTGATGTGAGCTCCATGTCTCCTGAATTTCAGACTCTGTGACTTTGCTCAGAGAAAGACATACCCTGTGCTTGCAATGCCCTCCTCTTCTCTTTAGCAAGACCCATCCTTCTAGGTCCAATTTATAATTTGCCTCCCCTATGAAGTCCTCCTTAATCTCCCCTACTCCGTGATGACCTTTGTACTCTGGTAGAAAGCAGGCATCATGTCAGTATAGTGGGAAAAGCAATGACAAACAATATGGGTTCAAATCTTGCCTCAGCCACTTACTACCTTTGTAACTTTGGACAAGTCACTGAATTTCCTTGAGCATCACCTTTTTGGTGTATAAAATGGACTGGGAGTTGAAATAACTGGCCTCTTTGGTACTTCTCAACCCCATGAATCTAAGATTCCACTCTGCTGAATGGGATCAAATTAGGGTTACTTGGGTATTTGCTTCATCTTTCTTGCCAGATTATCAGCACCTTGAAGGCAAGGACATTTTATTCATATTTAGATATAGGTCAGTATATACTAAGAATTAAATCCATATTTATTCAACCTCATCATTATCATTCATTATTAAAGGGAGGACCCACACTGATGAAACCAATTATTCATGAAAATATCTACCAATTGTGAAAGAAGTGACTAAAGACTTGAAATCAATGTTTCACAGGGATTGGCAGAGGCTGGAAACCCCATCCCTCTGTTCTGGCAATGGGTCATTTGAATGGCATCACCCAGAGTTTTCCTGGGAAACTTGAGCTGGTGACCCACTGACCATAAAGTAAGGTCTCTGAGCTCTGGGTTGGACATTAATCATGGTACACAAGTGAGAATCCCAGGGATGGGTCAAGGGACAGTCTATAGCTCATGTTGTAAAACAATAGATGATTTGTGTTAGTCTGCCAATAATTCAGGCTATTGGTGGGAGGGTCTCAAGTCTGTTCCTAGCTAGCCGGGAAGTCATCTTTGCAGCCAATGAGAGTGCAGGCCCAAGTGAGTGGTAGCAATGGAATGGAAGAGTTGGGTGAATTGCAAGGATCAAGGCACCCTTTGCTGAGGGTCTATCCATGGAGGTGGAAAGGGACTAAGGGGATAATGTGTCAAACTGTGGACAAGGAACCATGGGAGCCATAGAGGAGTCAGGGTGGTGTCTGTGGAGTGAGAGGAGAATAGAAACTATGTTTACTCAAGGACAGTGGTGAGCCATGTGCTTCTCCAGCCCCGCCTCAGCAAACTCTGACTTAGTCTAGAGCAGAGAAGTTACTACAAATTGAGAAGAGAAAACAGTCCCTCAAATTCAGCTGTGGGGATGCAATATAGGAACAAGGATTCAGAAACACACTTTGGAGTCGGGGGGGGGGGACTACATAGGAGTTTTTGATGTGCTGCTTAACTTTGTTGAACTTGGCCCTGCCCTTGCAGTTGTTAATTGATCTCTAGGAGGAGGACTGGGGAATGTAGATAATGAAACAAACAAAACTTACCAATACATTTTTAGGAAAACAAAACGTAGCCCCCGAAACAGGCCACGCCACCTCAGAGAACCAAAACTGAGGCTGTCACCTAGGGAGTCCTGGACACTCTCCGCTCTTCCTTTGATGGAGACATGATCTCAGCTCACGGCACTGTCCTCATTGGGACGGATCACATCTCACCCTTTGGTTCTCTTGTCTGTTTCCTCCCAACATGCTTGAGCCCATCCTCTGGTTCTCGGAATGTTTCATGGAGCCCAAGCAGACACTTCTTTGGTTATCCCCTGTAAGGGTTATGGGATTTAAAGATCTCCCATGCCCCATGGACGTGCTGACATAGCAGAGCAAGAGAAAGTGAAAAGCCTAGCTAACGGTCCTGTGGTTGGCAGTTGGTGGCAGTTGCACTTTTTTTTTTTTTTTGAGTTAGGACTCCTGCTGAGGACTGCCAGGGGCCGGAGCTGCTGGGAGCGCTCTTCCAGGACGCTGGGTGGTTGCTGTGAGTGGGGAGAGGAGGACCTTTGCCTGAGGTAGCCTGTTCTGTTTTAAAGGCTTGAAAATGTGGGTGCTTTCTACTTTATCTACCTGTGCCAATGTCATAACTACTCTGATGGCTTTCACTTTCTGGTTTTGGGACTCAGTCTTTTGGTATCTTAATAAATTTTCTAGTTTATTTCCCCAAATGGCAAACCTGACGCATTTTGTGATGGATAATTATATCAGCATATTTGTAATCTCTATAGGCATTGTGAATATGGCATTGCTGGGACGGATCACATCTCACCCTTTGGTTCTCTTGTCTGTTTCCTCCCAACATGCTTGAGCCCATCCTCTGGTTCTCGGAATGTTTCATGGAGCCCAAGCAGACACTTCTTTGGTTAGCCCCTTGTAAAACCATGAACAAGCAGCTTTCCAGAGGATTGCTGCTGGGAACAGGTTTTTTATTTTATTTTATTTTAATTTGCTTTTTGGGGGGGGGAGAGGGCAGGGCAATTGGAATTAAGTGACTTGCCCAAGGTCACGTGGCTAGTAAGTATGTGTCAAGTGTCTGAGGCTGGATTTGAACTCAGGTCTCCTAACTTCAGGGCTGGTGCTCTATTCACTGCACCACCTAGCTGCCCCTGGGAACAGTTTTCAATGTTATGATTATATAATATAGTGAACACTATTTATTCAATAACAAATTAGAGCAAAACATTCAGATAAAATCAAGGTACAGCATTCATAATGTTACAACTTATCACAGAAAAACAAAATATAGCATTCACAACAACTTATCACTAAAATGGCCACATAGTTTTCACCAAAGTGGTCACAGTAGTTTTGAACAAAGTACAATCATTTAGTAACCTAATTATTCAATTATCTTTAAGGAGGCTTACCTCCTTAAGGGACACAAAATACAAAAGTCAAAGTACTCCATCACTGGATAGTACATTTATTTAGTCAATCATAGAGTCCTTAATTCAATCACAAAGTACAATCACAAATAAATTACAATTCCATCAGTTATTATTCAACATAAAATAATACAATTCAGCAGACAGGGCTTCCAACTGTCTGACCATTACATCCATACCTAGTTAGTTACCAGAGAGGGAAGCACCAACATCTGGGTTTTCAAAGCCAGGAGGGCTCAAGGGCTGTCCAGAGTCTCATCTGGCCAAATCACACAACTCTTCCCCAAATGAGCCCCAAAGCAAAACATCAGGGTCAGTCACTACCCAGTATTCATAGAGAGGTCTTTTCATCTTGACTTGGGGCAGGCTTTCATTTTTCATGGTTTCCCTTCCATGCTCCCATCTCCTACCTGAAGTCACCAAACTGTCACCTGGGTTCAAAGGCAGACAGCTCCCAGCTCCTTGTCCAGCTCTCTGTGCAGCTCCTGTTCCACATTGGAGATCACAATGTCCAGTCCATCTCATATCCTTCACAGTCTATGTTCCTGGGAAGTCAAGGCTTAACAAAGCCACAAACAGACAAAGTACCAGCACCATGGTAATGCTTCCTCTGGCAGCTCCTCGGCAGCTCTGGCTGGCCCTCAGAAGTCTTCAGCAGAAGTTTCAGCTGTTTCCCAGAATAAAAATCACTTCATCCAGATTCCCAAAATAAAAATCATTCCCTCCAGCCTGGGCCCCTCTTCCTCAGCCTCCAGAACCTGGCTCCAAGAAGACCTGAAATTCCAGCTAGGGCTTCTCCTTATATACCTATTAGCTCCTCCCTGTTCTGCCCTTTCCTGTTACATCAGCAACAGGGGTTCATACCTTTTGTTCCTTAACAGAGGCTTGATCTAATAATTTCAAACTAGGTTCTAAGTACCCTTTCGCTTTGCCAATACAAAGAGATCAAATCACATTACTATTACACCCTTGCTCTGTGTGGCCAGTCTATATCCTTTGCCAGTCCTACACCTCACCTTTCAGATGGCATTTCTTATTCCTCTTCTCCTATGCAAATCTTTGCTAATGCCCTCCACCATTGGCCTTTGGGGTCATCAGAGACCACAATATCCCATTATTTAAATTATGCAACAACTCTGCTTTACAAAAAAAAGGAGGGGAGGGCAGTTAGGTGGCGCAGTGCATAGAACACCAGTCCTGAGGTAGGAGGACCTGAGTTCAAATCTGGCCTCAGACACTTGACACACTAACCATGTGACCTTTGGCAAGTCACTTAACCCCAATTGCCTTGCCTTTCCCCCTTTAAAAAAAGACCCTTTGTTTCAGGGGAAAATATGGGGTTATTAAAAGAACTATGCAGCTACACAAAGGCAATATATGCTGCCTTCGCCCTGTTCAGTTTTGGGTCTAACTAATGCATTTGCAAAGTCTACACAATGTAAATGCTCTTTAAATTTTTTTTATTTATTTATTTTTAGTTTACAACATTCAGTTCCACAATCCCTTGAATTCTAAATTTTCTCCCCTCCCTTTCCTCCCCCCTCCCCCCATGGCAGCATGCAATCCAATATAGGTACTACAAATACCTTCACATTAAACACTAGACATATTGTATAGAATTATAACCAATCGAATGAACAATGAGAAAAAAGAAACAAAACCAAAGAGAAGGGGTGGGAGGGAGAGGGAGAGACAGAGAGAGAGGGACAGAGACAGAGACAGAGAGGGAGGGAGGGAGGGAAAGAGAGAGAGTGTTGTGAAAGAGAGAGAGAGAGAGAGAGAGAGAGAGAGAGAGAGAGAGAGAGAGAGGGAGAGAGAGAGAGAGAGAGAGAGAGAGAGAGAGAGAGCGCAAAGGGTTTACTTCAGTCTGCATTCAGACTCTAACTTTTTCTCTGGATGGGGACAGCCCTTTCTATCATGAGTCTTTTGTAGTTGCCTTATTGCCTTGCATTGCTGAGAGGAGCTCAGTCTGTCAGTCAATCCTCACAGATACGATGTGTCTGTAATTGTGTACAAAATTACAATGTAAATGTTCTGATGGATAAACTTGTTTTCTTCACCCAACTGCAGGTCCTAGAATGACTGTAGACATTTCTCATTCACTTCCATTTTCCAGTGAGGATAGCTAGAGCAAACTCTATTAATTAAATGTAATTTAGGAAGCTCTACAATATTCCAGGGCTTGGAACGATCAGCCCCCAGTGACCTGCCAACAGGAGCATGTGAAAGGCCTCACCAGACAGGAAGTCCAGCTAGACTTCTTGCTGGCCAGCCCTCGTGACAGTGGCCAACAGCTGTGATAAGTATGCATCTCCCTGCTTTCTGCTTTGATATTAATCCTCAGAGGGCTACTAGATACAATCATGTCTGCTAGGACAACCTTCAGAGAAGTTTGCATGATTCCAAGGGTTGGTGGAAACTTTTAGGGAACTTTTTGTTCAACAGAAACAACAGCCTTAATTTTCAGAGGATGAAATTAAAGATATTTATAAGCATATAAAAATGCTCTAAATCACTATTGATTAGAGAAATGCAAATCAAAACAACTCTGAGGAACCACATCTCACTGGTCAGATTGGCTAAGATGACAAAACAGGAAAATGATAAATGCTGGAGAGGATGTAGAAAAATTGGAACACTAATGCATTGTTGGTGGAATTGGGAACTGATCCAACCATTCTGGAGAGCAATCTGGAACTATGCCCAAAGGGCTATAAATAAGGGCATATCCTTTGACCCAGTAATACCTCTTCTAGGGCTGTATCCCAAAGAGATCATAGAAGTGGGAGCAAGACCCATATATACAAAAATACTTATAGCAGCTCTTTTTGTGGTGGCAAAGAATTGGAAATCAAGGGGATGCCCATCAATTGGGGAATGGCTGAACAAGTTGTGGTATATGAATGTAATGGAATGCTATTGTGCCATAAGAAGTGAGGAGCAGACGGACTTCATAATAACCTGGAGAGACTTAAATAAACTGATGCCAAGTGAGGGGAGCAGAACCAGGAGAAGTCTGTACACGATCACAGACACAACATATGTGTGACAACTAACTTCAACAGACTGGTCTCCTCTCAGCAATGTAAAGTTATAAGACAACTCCAAAGGGCTCATGATGGAAAGGAATATCCACATCCAGAGAAAGAATGACAGAGTCTGAATGCAGATTGAAGCAATCTTTCTTTTTCTTGTTTTGTTTTATTTCCTCTTTCCTATTATTTATTCCATTGGTTATAATCCTTCTTTATAACCTGACTAATGTTTAATGTGAAGGTATTTGTAGATTCTATATTTGACTGCATGTCGCCATGGTGGGGGGAGGAGAGGGAGGGGGAGAAAAATGTGAAATTCAAGGGATTGTGGAACTGAATGTTATGAACTAAAAGTTAATGAACAAATTAATTTAAAAAAAAAGAAACAACTGCCTTTAAAACAAATCTTGTCAGCAAACAGCTCAGTGGGAGCATGTCTCTGAATCCAAGCTCATTGCTTTAGTTTGGCCCTGACTGCTAGCAGCTTCTTCGGAGGTCCAGCTGTGGTTACCAAGCCACTTGGATCTCCTTTTCCAATAAAGCAAAACCAGTTTAATTAGACAAGGCACGGTCACATAGAGCAGAAGCAGCCCCAGGCAGCCTAAACTCCAGCTGACCTTCTCCCTTCCCCAAGGTCAAGGTTGCCCGTTGGGAGGGGAAACAGGAAGGGGAGGAAGCAGATTGTTCAGCTGCCTTCTTATCAACTCCTCTCTCTCCCCACCTTCTTCCATTAGACCCGGAGTGCAATCCCCTCCCCACCCCAAGGCAGAGAGTGATCCCCTGTTTTCTCCCTCCCAGGGCCCACTCCTCGATCACACTGTGTTCTCACTGTGTAAAGAGACAGTCACTGACTTGTTCTGACAAGCTAATCATCCTCTCTTAAAGATGGTAAACTGCTGCTTATCTTTCCGTGGTAAACTCCAGTCTGGGGCTGCCTTTCCGTCTCCAGTGCCTTTTGATGGGGTAAGCAGGGAAGGGGAAAATGGTTTTCACAAGGAACATCTTGTTGCCCCACAACACTGTTCCTAAGCGCCATTGTTTGTCCTGGCTGTTCCAATGCTGGTTTCATGCTTAACCTTGTCTCTGTCTGGTCGTGGTTTTACAGCAATGATGACCCCTGTGGCCCCACACATGGTCTCTTATCTGCTTGTGGCTGGCATTTAAATGGCAAAAGGACATTTCTCCGAGGAAGGTCGTGGCTGCCAACAGGATCAAGTACCCACCGGCCTCCAGTATGAATGCTGCAAAGGAGGGTGGTTGTGGTGGGGGGGCGAATGTGCACTTTTCTTGCCTTGCCGGGTCAAGAGCCAATGAAAATGCCCCAAAAGGCTAAGTAGGAATAAGAAAAGTGGAAAACCCCTCCTTTGCATTTTTCTCAGAAATGTGAACCAGAAATCAGTATGTCAGGCATTGCGTGGCTCACTTTTCATGCCAAAACTATTCCTGAATCTCTCCAGTCTGCGCTGAAAGAAACCGAAGCAGGGATGGAGGAAAGCTGTTCTGAACGCTTTCATGTGGCTTCCACTGCTAGAAAAACACGCGCTTTCTCTGTCCGGGATCTGAACAACAGCCTCATTTAGAATCTGGCTTGACTTGCAGACAGGGTGTCAGAGTTTTGGTTTTGTTTTTTTTTTAAAGGGAAAGAACAGGCATCATCCCGGGAGAAATAGAGCCGTTTAATTGAAAGGTTGGCAAGGGATGCGGGGGAGAAGAAAGCCGTTGAAGGCTTCTCTCTTCAATTAATTCTTTTTTTTCTTTTCCTCTACTGCACGATCCTGTGACCTGAGAGCTGGAAGCACTTTAGTCCTGGACCAGACCTGTGGTTTCCAGGAGGCAGCAGAGGAGGGGGCTCTGTCTCCCTGGAGCACAGAACTTGAACACACACGTTGACACTTAGCTTTTTTTTCTTCTTCCCTTTTTCCAGAGGGGAAAGACCAACGAGAACATTTTGAGTCTAGGATTCAGGCAAGTTCCCTTTGGTAAAACAATCACATCAAGTCAACCAGCAATTGCTAAGCTCCTACTGTGTTCCAGGCTCGGTGTTAAGTGGTGTCACAATGAAAGGGGGGAAGCCATTTATTAAGCCCCTACTATATGCCAAACACTGGCAAGTACTGGGGATGCAAATGAAAGCAAAATCCCAGCTCTCGCCCCCCAGAGAGGCCACCTTCTAACGAGACAGGGCAGGCGACACAGAAACCACCTCCAGGCGGGATAAGCCAGAGACGATCTCAGAGGAAAGGTTCCCGCATGAAGGGCGTCCATTCTTCATGAGCAGGAGAGGAGGGAGTGTGCTGCGTTCACGAGGGCAAGAACCTAGGTGGCGGGAGCTCCTCTCCACTGCCTGCTGCCTGTCTGTGCCGGCGCACGGAGGCAGGAAGACTGGAGGCATGGCTGAGGACGACGCTCCTTAGCCTGAACACAGACGATGGTCCTCAACACTTGGATGGAGCCACAGTCTCGTAGGCGAGGCGTCGCGGAGCTCAGCCCTGCCTTTGCACCTTGGGAGATTTGGCGCCGAAGACTCCACCAAGGCTCTAGCTCGAGTAAGGAGGTAGCAGGATTTGAACCTGTCTCCCCTTCCACCACTTACTAGTGCTATGATCTGGGGCGAGTGCCTGAACCCTGCTAAGCCTCAGTTTCCTATTCTATGGATTCCGACAATACCTTGTGTGTCCCCTCCCTCTGCTGCCGCACTGTTTTTTTCTTATAGTTCCCTCTGTAGATGGGCAGCTCCTGGAGGGCAGGGACCAGCTTGTGTGGCGGTTTCCTTGTAAGTCGCAGATGCCCGAAGAGAGGAGGTGCCCCATAGATACTCACTGGCTGAGGGAGCCTCCCAGCAGCTATCCCAGCCTCTGCAGGAGACAGGCCAAAGGAAGGGAAAACTGAGGCTGGGTCCTCTGGGACCCGACATCAGGTGGCTAATAGTCTACTGCCCAGGGTGCTCAGTCACCACTGTGTGAGTGTGTGTGTATACATGTGTGAGTATGCATTGTGTGTGCATGTGTGTGTGTATGTGGTCGAGGTGGCTAAGGGGGAGCTTTAGCATCTCCAACACCATTTCTCTTGGAGCCACATGAAAGAGACGTGCCCTTAGCCAGTCCCATGGCCTTGGGCTGAGGTTCTTGGCCATTTGAGAAGGAAATGCCAGTGGGGGACCAGAGGAAGCCCAAAGGAGAACCACAGCGAGTCAAGGTGGGTGGCTGTCTCACCGAAGCAGGAGATGCCGAGACAAGACAGCCCTGTTTGCTATTGGGCACAGTGGTTAATTCAGGAGGTGTCCTGGAGCAAGGCATGGAAAGGCATTCCTTCTCCTCTCCCCCAGCCATGGCTGTCCTGGGCCTGCCGCTGGGAGAGGAGCCTGTTGTCCTCTTGCCCCAGTCATCTGACTGTGAGGGGGTGAGGCTCCAGGGGGTGGGCCCGACAGCTCTGCATCATTTTCTTCACGCAATTCAACAACCCTAATTAGGTGCTTTCTATAGCAAAGGAATGAGGATTCCACACCTTTTGCTAATTTCTAATTAGGCACCCAAGTCACCAGGGCTGGGATGCCCTCTGGCTCTGAGGAGGGTATAAATACTCTCAGTTGGTGTTTTTCTTTGTGGGCTCACTCTTGAGAAGGATCTTGAGATTCCCTGGTCGGGATTCTGAGTAGCCGTATGTTCAGTGCTCCCTGACTGCTTAGACATAAAGGCTTTCTCCATATAGGGAAGTATGTAAAGTGTGTAGCAATATTACTTTGATACAGGCAGTCGGAGCCCTGTCTGTTGGTCTTTATTTCTCTGCTTGTATTTCTCTGAAGTTCATTTCCCCTGAACTAGTGATTGCAATTAAAAAGACTGTTGATCTCTTTAACAGCTGTCTTTCCCAGTAAAGCAGATCCAAGAGCCTGTGCCAACAGTCATCCAGGGTAAGCCAGTGTGGTTGCTGCTACCTGCCTATGGTCCCATGAGGTGACCAAGAATCCCCAAAAGCTAATTGGGGCAAGTGCTCCTCAGTCCTCTTGAGCTGAGTGTGGTCCAGACCACCAGGCTGACTAAGCTGGGAGACCTGAGAACCTGAAGAAGGGGTGTCTCATGATGGAGTCTTTTCTTTCCCTCCATAGGCTCATGAGGAGTAAGTGCTAAGGTGTGTGTACATGTGTGTGTGTGTGTTTTCAAATGAAAGAGGGAACATCTAGACTTCTTACCCTTACCCTGATTTGGCCAGAGAGTGGAAGCAAAGACTGGGTCAACCAGGAGCTATGACCTAGAGGGTTCCAAGAGTGATTCTCACCAACATCCCTTTGACTGGTGCTGGCCCTGGTGGGAAAGTCTGTAACACCAAAGACTTAACTCAAAAGATGCCAAAGGGCTTAGAGAAGGCATGGGGACAGGAAGATCAGTGACCATATCATACAAAGCTAAACATAAAACGAGAAGGGATGTGGGGCAAGAGACAAATCTGGGGCAGCCAGGTAAGTTCTCAGTAAGGCTGACTCTGGAGATGTTTGACTTTCTTATTGGGAATCTTCAAGCAATGGCTGAAGGTCATTGCCATTTACTGGAGGTATGGCAGAAAGGGTCCTTGTTTGGATGTGGAGGGTCCTGTATGGCCTCTAAGGTTCTGGCCAGTTTGAAGAATCTGGATCCCATGATGCTAAATCCATGGACCCTAAGAGGCTAGTGGAAAATGCAGGAGGTCAGATTGGAGTTCAGAGCACCTGGGCATCTTGTGAGGACAGATCCAGAATGAAGGGTCCATGAACAGAGTGACACTGAACACAGTGAGAGTAAGTGTACCCCTCACCCTCCTGGTGCCTCCTGGGCAATTTCAGCCAAAGACAGCTCTGGGTCCCCACTATCCAAGTGGCAGGAACTGATGAAGATGGCCAACTAGGATGGGGCTTTATGAGTCCAGGCACATGAGGGTGGCTTATGCCTTGCTACTCCACCCATTCTAGCCTTGCCATCAGTCCAGGAATGAAGAGCTCCCAAAAGTCTCCTCCTCACCTCCTCAACATTCTCAGGCAACATGATGTACCCAACATGAGAGTCAGCTTTGGGACAGAGCATACTTTGTTGAGACCAAGTACCTCAACCATGACTCACCCTTCTATGTACCATCAGCCTGTTATGAGGACTCAACTAAGTCTGGCCTTGAGGTTGAATGTCTGTCCTGCTGTTCATCTCAATAGCTTTGCCTTCCCTCCCCACCCCCACTGGACCATTAACCCTCACTGGATAGTGACTTGTTGGGGAAGTAGATGGGTTTCTTTTCTGGGTGTGGGTGGGACTATATGACTGCTGATTTTCCTCCCAACTTTAAGATTCTTCTTTCTCGGAGCAGCTAGATGGTGCAGTGAGTAAAGCACCGGCCCCGGAGTCAGGAGGACCTGAGTTCTGTCCCGGCCTCAGACACTTAACACCCCCACAAAAAAAAAAACTAGCCGTGTAACCTTGGGCAAGTTACTTAACCCCAATTGCCCTCCAAAAGGCAAAAAAAAAAAAAAAATAGATTCTTCTTTCTCTAAAATGCCTCTTCATAAATACTAGGAAGGTTCTTCAGGCTACAAGGTTGAGTATATCTGTCTTTAGGGCTAGATGAATTGACTTTTGAGGATGAGAATTTCAGGTGAGAAACCTCCCTTGGCTTCAGCCTCACAACCCCCTCCTGCTTCTTCTTATACCTAGCTGAGCACACCTTCTCTGAATCATCATGGGTCTTGTGGGCATCTCTCAGGCTTTCCCTGAGATTTCTTGTCATCTTGGCATTATCTACCCCTAGATACAATCCTAAATCTACCTTGACTCAAAGATGAGGACATAGAGAGAAAAGCCAGCACTCAGATTCTCCTCTACTTTTTCTTCAGTGCCTTTACTGGACCCCTTCTCTGCGCTGCCACTTCCTACTTTCTACCATACTGATCTGTATCTGCCATAAGAATATAGGCTCTAGGGCAGCTAGGTGGTGCAGTGAGTAGAGCACCAGCCCTGGAGTCAGGAGGACCTGAGTTCAAATCCTGCCTCAGACACTTAACACAAAAACTAGTCGTGTGACCTTGGGCAAGTCACTTAACCCCAATGGCCTCCAAAAAGCAAAAAAAAAAAATATAGGCTCTTTGAAGAATGAAGGAAGGGGAAAAGGTGTAAAGTTCCTGCTGTGTACTAAGCATTGACTGGGGATTCACAAAGAAGAAAATGAGACTGCTCTCAAAGAGCTCATTCTGTGACTGGACAGAGAATCACACAAAGTTGGTGTCAAGGGGGATAGAAAGGAGGCATCGGCACCGGGGTGGGTGGCAAGGCCCAGAGTTCAGATTACATGGGCAGGTCACATGGCAGCTCTGGAGATCTGCAAGGTATAAACAGGGGGGCAGATGCTAAGGCCCCCATGCTCCTCCATCTCACCAGAAGAGACAGGGCTAGTGCCTCATCTAAGCTGCACAAGTCACCACGAATCCTGAGCGATGGCCTCCGGACAAGGGAGCTGGCAGGCTTCCCCAGCTTCCTTCCCATCCCAGCTAAAGTCCTCCCTGCTGCCTTTCCTAGCCCTGCTTCACACCAGTTGGTGCCTTCCTTCAGAGGTTATCTCCACCTTATCATCTCGCCATCTTGGTTGTGTGCTGTCTCCTCAGACTGGGAGCTCCCTGAGAGCAGGAAATGTGGGTTTGGGGTGTTTTTGTTGTTCTGGGTTTTTGGTCTTGGTTTTTCTTTTCTTCAGATACCTAGTATTTAGCACAGTGTTTGGCACAAAGACAGCTCCGGGTGCTTCTTGATTTGATTTGGCTACACTATACCAGCTTCTTCTCATGGTACTTAACCAGGGTTTGATGAATGTTAATGTTTGTGGAATTTTAGTAGATAGTTGCTCCTGCCCTGACACCCTCCAGTGGACCTTCAGACATTACTCAGTCCATATTAGCATCTGTGTGACCTTCCTGACCTTGGGCTCTTCTCTTCTCAACATAAAGATTCAATTAAGTACCTTCCTTGTGCCATTCTTTGTGCTGGGCAGTGGGGGGAGGGGGAGGATAGTACAAAAGAAAAATAGTCTGTCCCCCTCTGGAAGTGAAATTCAAACATGACTCTATTCTTAAGTTATCTCAACTTTCAGAAATGTAAATTAACCATCAAAAATTCATTTTCTTTTTTAACATCCCCATTCATTCCTAAATATACCCCTCCCAGTCCAACTGTCTCTTATGACTGAGAGAAGGAGGGAAAGAGAGAGAGAAAGAAAGAACAGCAATTTCATAAAACCAGGCAATACACTGAGTTGGACAGTATACACAATATTCCACACCCATAGTCCCCCACCTCTGAAGAGTGCCATAAACTTCTGACATCTTGGCAAGTATAGATGTTGACATTTCATCATTGGTCCATGGGGCTGAAAGCTTCTCACTTGACTGTGGCTCTATATGGGAAGGAAAACTGGAGATGTGATTCTACCAAGACATCAGGGATGGTTAGGGGCAGGGGTGGGAGAATCCAGACTTGGGCATAAGAATATCTGCTAATACCCTAATTCTCACTTGCCCAAAGACACTAAGAACCATACCTGGAACATGGGCTGGGTCAGCTTCTTGGGTCTCACCACCAGCTCCATCTCTGAGAGATCCCAGAGTGAAAAGAACATCTTCTCTCATTTTAAAGAGGGTGATTGGGGGACGATTTTAGCTCCTATGAGGAAATACTTCAGTAGGGCAAGGCTGACCAAAGGGGGGAATGACCCCAAGAGAGGGACAAAGGGGTATTGGGCCAGGAGTCAGGAGTCATCCTGAGACTCCCAAAGGCTGCCTGCCTCAGAGGGGCACTCACTAGTCAGCTGCTGGACAGCAGCTCTGCTGAGGAGGTCATTGTTCTTCCCCATCACCAATCTTCTGACTGAACAACAGCCTGGATTTGGGCAGGGGTGAGGAGAGGATACTTGTTATTCTAAACCAGGATGAGTCGCGAGACGCTGGTCTCCCACTTGGGAAGAATGGGAGATGCGATCTTTACCACACCAACTAAGTCATTTACTAACAAAAATGATCAAACACTGATCCCGGTGGATAATTAACGTTTACTGGGCACCACCAAATGATGAGAAAGAGTTGATGTTGACCATGAGCCAGCTCCCCCAAGCCTCGGTCCAGGTCCTTTGGCTTAGAAGAAGTCCTCTAAGGCCCAGAGACTGCAAGGGTGGGGCCACCTGGGCTTCTCCTTAGGCACCATCATTTAGAGGGGGTGCTAACAATGTTTCTGGGGCTTCAGGGGCATCTTAGCACCTGCCTAACAAAGCTATAAAGAAAGCACTTCGGAGTGTTCAAAGTTAGCTTTGTTTCTGACACGCAGCATGGGCAGTGAATAGAGTATTGGCTGTGGAATCCCAAAGGTCTGGCTTTCAGCCCCTTGACCCTCCCTAGCTGGTTAATCAGACTTAACCTGTCCAAAGAGCCTTCATCTGTAAAATGAGACATCATTTCTGTAGCTCCTGCCTCCTGACGGATGTTGTGATAAGATTGCACATGTAAAACATTTTGTGAACTTTATGGCATTATATAATGACAGTTATTAAAACTAATTTGTTAGAGCAGGAAGCTGCAGGATGGCCTCTGTCTCCCCAGCAGCCAGCCTCTCAGGCAGCCCTCTTTGGCCCACCTCCCTCAGCCCCTCCCAAGTGGTACATTTCCTGCCAATTGTCCTGGGTACAAAATTTACTAGGTACAGCCTTTCCAAGGCCCTTCTAACTCTAAATCCATGGTCTTTTAAACCTATGCCAGGCTCAGCCAGGGGCCTAGGAAGGCCAGACGTCCTTGGAGCTCAATGGGAATCAAAATTTTATTGAAAGTGTCAGGCAATGAAGGAATGAAGCCCCCCTGGTACCATGGGGCCCTTAGACTGGGGTTTGTCCAGCCAAGCAGGCAAGAAAGAACACGAAATATTGGTAGACATTACCAGCTGTAGATAGGCCTCCTTGAAAGATAGGGAAGAAAAGCCATGTTGATCCATGAGGAGAAAAAAAAGTAGTATTTCTTATATATCTGATCACTTGAAAATATCTTTAAAAAGCAGGGACCGTCTAGGGAATGTTCCATTGAAGGAACGTTTTTAAAGAAATGGTTGTGAGCCCCACATGCCTGTCAAGATACAGTTAATCATTTCTAGAATCATTGTTGGAGACAAAAATGGAAAAGAAATTATGGTGCATTCAAAAGTTTACAATGAAAACAGCTTTGTCTTTGCTTCTGAATACTTTACCCTTATGAAATTTCCAAGTCTCTTTCCTGAGGCCCTCTGCAATGAAACATTAGCATTTGCTGAGAAATCTGCACTAACAGTGAACACCCTCCTAGTCTCTTTTGAGGCAGAAAGGTGGTTTGGCACTGGCCCAACTAGCTCCATCACAAGGCTGGTGAAGCTTAGAGCTTTGTGAACCTGAGGAAGGTGTGCTTTTGTCAGCATTATCTATTTGAATTAATCAGATGTTTTTGGAGTTTTCTCCTGTTTCTTAGCTATGCTCCTGGTAATGCTGTATGAATGACCTCTGGATATGTGAGGCA
Source organism: Petaurus breviceps papuanus (assembly GCF_028583685.1). NCBI lineage: Eukaryota > Metazoa > Chordata > Mammalia > Diprotodontia > Petauridae > Petaurus > Petaurus breviceps. The sequence continues at coordinate 2,816,106 of NW_027185759.1, read as the reverse complement.
TTGCTGTATAAGTGAGGCATTCCTGTATGCCACAAGCTCAAAAACATTCATCCCTCTTCTTTGCAGAGTCCTGGCTGCTTATGAAACAAAGATGTTTGCTCCCAGAAACCTCTCTCCAGGACCTTCTGCCACTTTGCACAATGTTTGCTGATTTCTGGCAATTTTCTGGATCTGTGATATATGCTTGCCCATGTTTCCTGAAGACTCTTTGGAAGTGGTCATGTTTGAGTTAAAGGATTTTAGAAACAGCCAAGCCACCAAACCTACCCAGAAACATTGGTTGCCAAGGCTGTGTCTCAAACATCCCCAGCAGCTGGTCTATTCATTCAAGTCAGGGAAGAAAAGCTGTGTCCAAATGTTTGGTGCTTGCAGACCCAGCTGGAGGGTTTGAGCTAGTCTCCATGGTTGCTGTGGGACCACTGGGCTTTAGGAGATTCCTTTGTCCACCATCAACTGTCCAGAACAGAAGCCCATGGACCCATGAGAAAGAGTGCTGGGTTTGGAGTTGGATAATCTGGGTCCCAAACCCAACTCAGCTACTGAGCTGCCTCAGTTTCCTTCTGTGGCAAATTAGGACTTTGGATTAAAAGGCCTCTGAGGTCCCTTCCAGCTCTAAACCTCTGATCTCAAACTAGTACATGTGGCACATGGGAAAGAACACACACTGGGGTCCAAGGACCTGGGCTCAAATACCACCTCTGGTGCTGACTACTTTAGTGACTGACGTTCACTTGACCAACTTGGCCCTCAATTTCCTCAACTCTGAAATGTGGGGTTGGATGCTGGACAGATGCCTTCTGCAGTTACCTCCAGCTCTGGATCTATGATTCCATTGCTGGCTAAAACACCAAGCCTATCAAGTTTTGTATCAGCATCTTATCTGTGAATGCGACAATGAATGAGTAATTGGCAAACCCACCTTACTGCCAGATATAAAAACCTGGGCACCAAGTCCTGCAGTCAAAGTCCCCCCTACTATGGCTTCTTCATACCTTCTCTGGCCTCATCTCTTTTTACTCTTCTTCATGACTCTCCTACTCCATTAATTTCTGTCTCTATCAATTTGAATATCCCCCAAACCTGCACTATGTCCTCCCTTTCCACCAGTCCACACCACAATTTTCCTTAAAGCCTCCGTGGTCCCAGAAGCTATTCCTCACACATAGAAGTAATCTGAACAAACATCTACTGTGAGTCTGTTACATGCAGAGAACTTCTCTATATACTAGATAATATATGCAAGTCTGCCAGTTCATGATCCCTGTAGTCATGGTGCTATGAAACTAGTAAAATTATATTACCACACAAAGAATCCAGGGTAGCTAAGCCATGGGGGCAGCCAGACACCAGCCAGGGTTAAGGGCCTTGATAATTGTACCTTCCCCTCTGAGACTGCCTGTGGGTAATAGATAAGAGCAGAGAGAGCTAGACCCTCTTGCCCACTATTGGTCCACCATATTGTTGGTTCAGAGATGTTTGTCATGGAGGAGATATAGAGACCCTTACAGAAAGAAGCATGGAATGACTGAAGGAGATCATTCCCCCTGAGTAGCTGTTCCTCTGTGGAGCTGTGTTCTTTTAGGCTGCATATATTCCTGGGGAAGTTTCATGCAGTGGGATGCCCAAAGATTTGGCCACAGATAATATGGAAAGGTTCTTGAATGCATGCCCTCCTTACCTTCTCCTCTTAGAAGCCTCTTCTTCTGCTTGGGTGAGGGTCTGTTTATTGATGATCAATCCCCAAATACTGGAAAGTGTTGATAGGTAGGGGCATTCCAGATTCTTAATTGATTCAATTAATACAAACCAAGTTGACTGGAATTGAAAATGAGAGAGATGGATGCATTGAGGGAGTGGAAAGGAAGAAGGAAGACATTTCAGAGGCAGTTCAAAAAGAACTGGCAGCCCAGGGCCAATGAGAAAAATGATCTAGAAAAGGTAGGACTGAACTTGAGTAGAGAAAGGAGATATTGAAAAGGGCCATTAGCTCTATGGGCACCTAAGAGCCGAAGACATGGGCTGATGCCACCACTTGTGCCCATCTACTAAAGGCCTGAGGGGAGTTTAAAGAAGATGACTGCTCTTGGAAATAGAGAGAAAAACTGTAATAGGGAAGGATTTCAACCTTCCCTTCTCAGAATTAGATAAATCTAGCCAAAAAAAAAAAAATAAGGAGCTAAGTAGACTAATTGAATCTTGGTTAAGCTAGATATGATAGACTACTGGAGAGAAGTGAATGGGAATGGAAAGGGATATACCTTTTTGTTTTCCTCAACAAAACGTGTACAAAAGCTAACAGTACATTAGGCCATTGAAACTTTACAGTCAAGTGCAGGAAAACAGAAATATTAAATGTATTCTTTTCAGATCATAATGCAATAAAATTATATTTAATAAGGAAAGGACCATGGAAATCCCGATTAAAAATTAACTGGAGACTAAATAACAATCTTAAAAAAAGAGTGGGTTAAAATAAATCATAGAGAGGGGCAGAGCCAAGATGGCAGTGTAAAAGCAGGAAAACTCCATGAGCTCCCCCCCCCATAACCACCTCAAATACCTATAAAAATGACTCTAAACAAAATTTAGGGCTGCAGAACCCACAAAGTGACAGAGAGAAACAAATCTCCCACTGAAGGCAGCCTGGCAGGCTGGCAGGAAGGGTCCATTGCAGCATGATAAGAGCAGAGCCCAGCCCTGCAAGCCCACGGTTTTAGCCCTAGAGCGGCCCTGACAAGCAGTGCCTGGAGTGGATCACCAACAGCTGTGGCAGTTTCCAGAAATATCAACCCATAAATGCCAAAGTAAAAAGTCAATGTAGAACTCTGTTGGAACTGGGGGGCGGGGGGATGGAGGCTCCATCTGAAGCGAGCAGCCAGAGGTACAGCAGCTGTGCAGGTTCTCCACATGACTGCTTTAGAGCTCCTGGCCTGCAGATTGTAGGGTGACTAGGCGATCATTCAGAAGGTAATCACTCTTGCTTTAACCTGCTTGGATCTGGATCAATGTCTTGGATGGTGGTCCTGAGGTGTGTGACCAGTGAGCCAGAGTTTGTGGGGGTGGTAGAGACAGCAGCCTCCTAATAGCTCCAGCAGCTGCGAAAACCCCAGTGATGTGGGACAAAGCTCCCCTCTCTGGAAGCAGAGTTCTACTGTGGCAAAGAGCTCAAAAGTCAAGTAATTGAGTAGCAACATGAGCAAGCAAAGGAAGCAAAGCAAGCACAACAGTCAAACCTTAGATTCCTTTTTTGGGGACAAAAAGGATCAAAGCATGGAATGGGAGGAAGACATGGAAATCAGAACTCCTGCACCAAAAGCTTCCAAGAAAAATATAAACTGGTTACAGGTCATGGAGGAGCTCAAGAAGGATTTTGAAAATCAAGTAAGAGAAATGGAGGAAAAATTGGGAAGAGAAATGAGAATGATGCAAGAAAATCAGGAAATTCGAGTCAAAAACCTGACTGAAGAAATTAACACCTTAAAAATATATTAACTCTGGGGCAGCTACATGACACAGTGAATAGAGCACCAGCCCTGGAGTCAGGAGGACCTGAGTTCAAATCCGGCCTCAGACACAACACAAAAACTAGCCACGTGATCTTGGGCAAGTCACTTAAACCTAATTGCTCTCCAAAAAAAGAAAAAAAAATAGATTAACTCAAATGGCAAAAGAGGCCCAAAAAGCCAATGAGCAGAGGAATGCCTTAAAAAGCAGAATTTGCCAGATGGAAAAAGAATCTCAAAAGCTCACTGAAGAGAATAATTCCTTCAGAATTAGATTAGACCAAATGGAAGCTAATGACTTTATGAGAAATCAAGATACTATTAAACAGATCCAAACAAGTAAAAAAAATAGAAGGCAATGTGAAATGTCTCATTGGAAAAACCACTGACCTGAAAAATAGATCCAGAAGAGATAATTTAAAAATTATTGGACTACATGAAACCATGATCAAAAAAAAAGAACCTAGAAATCATCCTTCAAGAAATTCTTAATTTCAATTTCATTAATCTCTCTCCTTTAGTTTTCATTATTTCTAATTTAGTATTTAATTGGGGATTTTCAATTTATTCTTTTTTCTAGCTTTTTCAATTGCATGTCAAATTCATTGACATCCTTTTTCTCTAATTTATTCATGTATGCACTCAGGGATATAAAACTACCCTTAAGAACTGCCTTTACTGCATCCCACAAATTTTGGTATGTTGTCTCATTATTGTCATTCTCTTTAATGAAGTTACTGATTGTTTCTATAGTTTCTTGTTTGACCCACTCATTCTTTAGCATTAAATTGTTTAGTTTCCAATTAGTTTTTAGTCTATCTTTCCATGGCCCTTTATTGCATATGATTTTTATTGCATCATGATCTGAGAATGATGCATTTAATATTTCTGCCTTTCTGCACTGAATTGTGAGGGTTTTATGCCCTAGTCCATGGTCAATTTTTGTGTATGTGCCATGTACTTCTGAGAAGAAGGTATATTCCTGTTTATCCCCATTCAGTTTTCTCCAGAGATCTATCATACCTACCCTCTCTAAAATTCTATTCACCTCCTTAACATTTTTCTTGGGTTTTTTTGAGGTTAGATTTATCAGGTTCAGAGAAGGGGGATTTAAGGTCCTCCACTAGTATAGTTTTGCTATCTATTTCTTCCTCTAATTCCCTTAACTTCTCCTCTAGGAATTTGGATGCTATACTGCTTGGTGCAGATATGTTAAGTAATGATATTGCTTCATTCTCGATGGTGCCTTTTAGCAGGATATAGTTTCCTTCCTTATCTCTTTTAATTAGATCTTTTTTTGCTTTTGCTTTATCTGAGATAAAGATTGCTCCCCCTGCTTTTTTTTTTACTTTAGCTGAGGCAGGATATATTTTACTCCAGCCTCTTACCTTTACCCTGTGTGTATCCTCCTATTTCAGATGTGTTTCTTTTAAACAGCATATTGTAGGATTATGGTTTTTAATCCATTCTGCTATCCACCTCTGTTTTATGGGAGAGTTCATCCCATTCACATCCACAGTTATGATTACTATCTGTCTCTTTCTCTCCATCCTAGTCCCTCCCCTGTTTATGCTTTTATTTTTCTCCCCTTCTCTCTTCCCCTCCTTAAGAGTTTTCCTTTTGACCACCACCTCCCTCAGTATCCCCTTTTTATCAGCCCCGCTCCCTTTTCCTCCCCTTCCCCCTTACTTCTTCCCTCCCTTTTAACACCCCCTCCATTTCTTAGCCCTCCCCCCCTCCTACTGCCTGTAGGATATGATAGATTTTTCTACTTAATGTGGTATGTTATTTCTTCCTTGAACCAAGATTGACAGCAACAGATCTCATGCAATGCTCCTCTCCCTCCCCTTTTCCCCTCTATTATGATATGTTTTGTGTCTCTTCTTGATAGAGCCCTATAATTAACTGGTTGTGTTATTCCCTGCTTGCACCAGAACCAATGAGGAAAAAGCTCATATAATGCTCATCTCCCACCCTTCTTTTCCTCTACTATGTTGTTTTTATGCCTCTTTGTGTGGCATAATTTATTCTTTTCTGCTTCATTCTTTCCTCTTCTTCCATTTCTGTCCCTTTGTAGACCTTAATAAGGTTTTATTATTTGTCATTTTGTGTTATTTATACCCATACCCTCTATTTGTCTATAAAGAGTTTGCTCTTATTAAAAAACAGTGTGTGTGTGTGTGTGTGTGTGTGTGTGTGTGTGTTTTCCTTATTTACCTTTCTTTGTCTCTCTTGTGTCTCATAATTGCAGGCTGAATTTTCCATTGAGCTCTGGCTTTTTCATCAGGAAGTTCTGGAAATCTGTTATATTGTTGAATGACCATCTCCTTGCCTGGAAGGATATGTTTAGTTTCACTGGATAGGTAATCTTTGGTTTTAACCCAAGCTCTTTTGCCTTGAAAAAAATCATATTCCAGTTCCTCCGATCTTTTAGTGTAGAAGCTGCCAGATCCTGTGTGATCCCCACTGTGGTTCTGCGATATTTGAATTGTTTCCTTCTGGCTGCTTGTAGTATTTTCTCTTTTATCTGATAATTCTGGAGTTTGGCCACAACATTTTGAGGATTTTTCAATTTGGGATCTCTTTCAGGAGGTGACTGGTGGATTCTCTCGATTTCTATTTTACCCTCTGGTTCTAGTATCTCAGGGCAGTTTTCCTTGATGAGCTCTTGGAAGATGTTGTCCAGTCTTGTTTTTTCATCATGATTTTCTGGTAGGCCTATGATTCTCAGATTATCTCTCTTGGATCTGTTTTCCAGGTCAGTTATTTTTCCATTGAGATATTTTTCTAATATTTTTTTAAATTTTTTTCTAATTTTTCATTCTTGGTTTTTTTGGACTGATTCTTGGTTCCTCATAGAGTTATTGACTTCAATTTGGTTGATTCTAGTTTTTAGCAAATTATTTTCCTCGGTTAATTTTTGAAGCTCTTTTTCCATATCAGACATTTTTCTTTTTAAGGAGCTGTTTTATTCATTGTAATTCTTTTCAAATTTTGCAATTTTGATTTTAAAAGAATTATTCATTTTATCTTCTATATCTCTAATTTGGTTTAAATCCAGTTCCCAGTTGAGGCTTCAGCTGTGGGTGTGGAGTCAACACTGTCTCCCTCTGAATTTGGTTCCTTCCTCTCACAATAGTAAAACTACAGAGTCTTCATCTTTGCAGTTTGCTTTTAACCCATTTTGAGGCAGGACCCTAGCCACACCCTTCCTCTAGGATTTCCAAGCCTTTACTGTTTAAAGTTTTGCTTTGGGGCAATAATTACTATGTTTTCAGGGTCAGAGAAGGGGATTGGAACAGCTGGGGTTCACTTTGCCATCCTGGTCCCTGGAAGTCCAGATAGGGGCTTTTTAAATTTCCAGGCTGTGGGTTGGTAGACCTAGGAATAGCTGCTGCCACTGCAAGGGGCCCTGCATTTGACTCTTATCCAGCTCCATCCAGTCCCAGTCCTGCAGTGAGAGGCCTGGAAGTGGCCATTGTGGTTGGTGGGTCAACTTGCTGCCACATTGATCAGGTCTTGTCCAGGCCTTTGCATCGACCCCTGTCATCTCCCTTCAAGAAATTCTCAAGGAAAATTGCCCTGATATTTTAGAACCAGAAGGCAAGATAGAAATTGAAAGAATTCATCACTCATCTCTTGTAAAAGATCGCAAAAAGAAAACTCCTAGGAACATTATAGCCAGGTTCCAGAGTTCCCAGATCAAGGAGAAAATATTACAAGCAGCCAAGAAGAAACAATTTGAATACTGTGGAAACACAATCAGAATAACACAGGATCAGCAGCTTCTACATTAAGGGCTTGGAATATGATATTCTGGAGGTCAAAGGAGCTAGGATTAAAACCAAGAATCACCTACCCAGCAAAACTGAGTATCATGTTTCAGGGGAAAATATGGTCATTAAATGAAATAGAGGACTTTCAAACATTCTTGATGAAAAAACCAGAGTTGAATAGAAAATCTGACATTCAAATACAAGAAGCATGAGAAGGTAAACAGGGAAAAGAAATCATAAGAAACTTATCAAAGTTGAACTATTTACATTCCTACATGGAAAAATGATAATTGTAACTTATGAAACTTTTCTCAGTATGAGAATAGTTGAAGGGAATATAAATGTACATATATATGTATACATACATATATGTGTCTATATAGGAGGCAATATAGGCATATGAATACATATGTGAGTGTGTGTATATATGTGTACAGGTATTCATAGACAGAGGGCACAGGACCAATTGAATAGGAAAGGATGATATTTAAAAGGTGAAATTGAGAGGTGAGAGAAGAATATAATGAGAGGAGATGGGGAGAGACAGAATGGGGTAAATTATCTCATATAGAAGAGGCAAAGGATAACTGATACAATGGAGGGGAAGAACAGGAAGGCAACAGGGAATGGGTCAACCTTATTCTCATTGAATTTGGCTTAGGGATAGAATGATATACACACTAAATTGGGTATCTTGCTCTACAGGAAAGTAGGGAAGAAGAGGATGAGAGGGAGGATGATGGAGGGGAGGGTACATCTCTAAATGCTTTCATCAATAAAATGGAGAAAGGGCAAATTAATGAATTGGATATAAAATTTTTTTAAAGTAGAAAAAATTAAAAATCTCTAATTAGACACCAAATTGGAACTCTTAAAAATTATGAGACTAATAAAATTGTAAGAAAACAATTGAACTAATAACTAAAACTAGAAGTTAGTTTTATGAAAAAATTAATAAAACAGATAAGCCATTGGTTAATATTTTTGAATGAAAACATCAAATTACTACTTTTAAAAATAAAAAGAGTGATCTATTCATCACTAATGAAGATGAAACTAAAGCAATTATTTTGCCCAAATATATGCCAATAAATTTAACAATTTAAGTGAAATGAAAGAATACTTACAAATACATGAACTTCCCAGATTAACAGAAGAGGAAATAGAATATCTAAATAAACCTGTTTTAGACATAGAAATTTAACAGGCTATAAATGAACTTTCTTAGAAAAAAGCATCAGGACCAGATGGATTTACAAGTGAATTCTGCCAAACATTTAAAGACCAACTGATTCCAATATTAAATAAATTATTTTTAATAATAGGCAAAGAAGGAGTTCTACCAAGCTCCTTTTATGAAACAATATGGCGCTGATACCTAAACCAGGAAGATAAAAACAGAGATAGGAAATTACCAACCAATTTCACCAATGAATATTGATGCACAAAGACTAAATAAAATGGTAAGAAGACTACAACAATATATTACAAAGGTTATATATTATGATGAAGTGCAATTTATTCCAGGAATTCAGGACTAGTTCAATTTAAGAAAAACTATTAACATAATTGATTATAAAAATAATAAAAGTAACCAAAAAACCATATGAATAAGCAATATAGAAACAAAACTCTCACTCTCTATAGATAATATGATGGTGTCTTTGGAAAACCCTAGAAATGTAACTAAAAGCTTGTTGAAACAATTAATAATTTTAGCAATGTAGCAGCATATAAAATAAACCCACTTAAATCGTCAGCATTTCTATATAACATCAGCAAAACCTTGCAAGAAGAAAGAGTAAGAGATAATTCATTCAAAATAACCATAGATATTACAAAATACTTGGGAATATACCTGCCAATATAAACCCAGGAGCTATATGAACATAATTATAAAACACTTTTTATACTAATAAAGTAAGATTTAAATAATTGGAGAAACATTAGTTGTTCATGGGTGGGCCAAGTCAATATAATAAAAATGATAGTTCTACGTAAATTAACATACTTACTCAGTGCCATCCCAGTTAAATTCCAAAAAAATTTATTGAACTAGAAAAAATAATAAAATTCATTTGGAAGAACAAAAAGTCAAGAATATCAATGGCATTGATAGGAAAAAAAAAAAAAGGAAGGAAGTTTTGCAGTGCCAGACCTTGAACTGTATTATAAAGTAGTAATTCTGAAAACCATCTGATACTGGCTAAGGAATAGAATGGTGGATTGGTGGAATAGAGTAAATATACAATACACACTAGGAAAAAAAAAACTTGTGTTTGATAAATGAAAAGATTTAAGCTTTGGGGATAAGAATTCATTTTTTGGTAAAAAAAATTCTTGAGAAAACCAGAAAGCAGTCTGGTGGAAATTAGGTACAAACCAACATGTTATGCCATTTACCAAGATAAAGTCAAAATGAATATGTGACCTAGACATAAAAGGAGGTATCATAAGTAAATTAAAAAGAAATGGAACATGCTACCTACTAGATTTATGAATAAGAAAATAATTTATGAATAAACAAAAGATAGAAAGCATTGTGAGATATAAAATGAATAACTTTGATTATATCAAATTAAAAAGGTTTTGTACAAACAAAACCGATGTAGTCAAGATTGTAAGGGAAGCATAAAATTTGGGGAAATTTTTATAGACAGCTTATCAGATAAAGGTCTCATATTACAAATATATAGAGAACTTTTGCCAAATTTATAAGAATATGAGTCATTACCCAGTTGATAGATGGTCAAAGGATATTATCGGTCAGTTTTTGAAGGAAGAAACCAACGCTATATATAGTCATATAAAAATGCTCTAAATCATTATTGATTAGAAAAATGCAAATTAAATAACTTTGAAATACCATTTCACAGCTATCAGGTTGACCAAAATGATAAAAGGGGAAAATAACAAATGTTGGAAGGGATGTGGAAAAATTGGAACACTAATGCATTGTTAGAACTGTGAACTGATCCAATCATTTTGGAGAGCAATCTGGAGTTATGTCCAAACAGTTCTAAAAATGTCTTATGAAATGTCCAAACACTTATAAAAATCCCTTTGTCCACTATTACGTCCATTTCCCAAGGTGATTAGGGAAAAAAGAGAAGAACCTATATTTTCTAAAATATTTCTAGCAGCTCCCTTTGCGGTGGCAAAGAACTGGAAATTGAGGGGGTGCCCATCAATTGGTGAGTGGCTGAATTAGTTGTGGTACATGATGGTGATGGAATACTATTGTGCTGTAAGAAATGATGAGCAGGTGGATTTTTATAAAAACACGGAAAGACTTCCGTGAAATCATGCAGAGTGAAGTAAGCAGAACCAAGACAACAGTGTATTCAAATCAACTACAAAGGACTTAGGAAGGAAAATGAAATCCACCTCCACGGAAAGACCTGATCTATGTAAGCATGTGGTGTATGGTTCCACATAGATGTCTGTGGCAAATGTTATCCTTCTCTTGGGCAGGGTTGGAAGGAAGGGAGGGAACGGCTTGGAACTCAAATGTAATCTCCCCAAAAATTAAATTAAAAAACGATTCCTGTTCTTCCCTCTTTCCTCATTCTCCCCGAGGTACTTCCCTTCCCAGTGCCTGTCTATTAACATTCACTATAATGTACTTGGCTACGTCTTCACCCAAATGTTTCTAGATGAACTGGAGACAGAGAGAAATGTAAATGAAGGCAGAAAGACAAACTTCTGCTGACACATTGGGAATTTTCCTAACTGGGGGCTCAGAACAATTGCGAATGGATTTCTAACTTTTTGTTTAGTATAAGCTTTCCAAAAGAGCAGAGGAGAGAACGATGTGGCCCTGAGGGACCATGCCCCTGCCTTGAGCTCAGAAATGAGCTCATGTCTCCCTTCAGCACAGCACAGCACAGCACAGTAGGTGTGGCCTTCCCTCAGTAACTCAGCTCAGATTCTGCCTCCTTACTGATTCCCCAATTTGTTAGCACCCAATCTCCTCTTGTAATAACCCCATGACGCTTGTGTTTCCTGGCCTATGAGCATGCTGCCTCCTTCCAGGAGGATGTGAGCCCTTGAGGGCAGACACCATTCTATCTCTGTCTCACTATCATCAGCCTCTAGCCCAGAACTGGTCACATGGAATGTACTTTGTAAATGATGATCAGACTGAATGGCATAAGGAATTCCAATTCAGTAACTGTATGAGGCAGCAGCAGCTAAATCCTTGACAACACATTGCGGCACTCCCCTCTTCTTTAGCGCAGACCTGATTTTGTGTGACACACTCTGACCAGTGTGAAAATAGGACATACACGAGTGACAACACATGCAAAATAAACAGTTGTGTGTTTCTGGACTCTGCCTTCTAGGGATGATAGTAAGAAGCTGGAACAAACCCAGAGGAGGGGACTAAGGCTGGGGGAGCTCCTGGAGGTCACAACCATGATGGCTGTTTGAAGATCCAAGGATGGTTAGGCAGGAGGGGAGAAGGCTTGGAGAGACCTGCTGGCTCTCCTCAAATACTAAAAGGGCCATCACATGCCAGAGGGATTAGCCTTGTCTCATTTGGCCCCAGAGGGCTGACCCACTGGTTTACATGCTGCACATAATGACTTTTCTTAACCATCAGGGCTGCCTCTGGAGGTATTGTTTTCTTTCTCATGAGAAGTCTTCAGGCAAAGACTGGTTGGATATTTCTTAGAGATGCTATAGCAAGGTTTACTTGTCTAGTCTCTGGGTTCCTTATTACTCCTAAGATTCTGAATTCTGGGATGGTGAAATCTGAAATACCTGAGGAGACAAAGGTTTGCACTTCTGGGAATATCAATTTATTAAGCAATGCATGCCAATGGCAAAAACAAATCAGGACCAGGTCCCCTCAGCAGGGCACTGGACCCTGAATATGGGGGAGACAGATTTTTATGCATTAAAAGAAAACAACAGGATATAACCCACGTTACAATTTTTGGTCAACTTATTTCTAATTGGAGAAAAGATTAAGGCTTTCCATTTGAGAGGAGGAGAGTGAACAGATGCAACACCCTGAAATCAGAAAAAGAGGTATCCCCCTCCCCCAAGCCTGGAGACCTGAGTGGTTTCTGAGTAGATACAGGACGCATATTGCTGCTTTGGCAGCTTCCTGGCCACTGGCCCCCCATGGCTCAGAAAAAGAGAATCAAAGGAAATCTTGCATGGAAATGCAACATGGGGGCTTGTGCAAAGGGTCCCAACATGCCAAGTAGGGCCAGAGCCCACAACAGGGTAGACCCATGATCTAATTCCTCTAAGGGAGGGAGGGAGGTTCAGTGAGAATGAACATAGTAACTCACTGCATTTTGAGGTTCCCAAAGATCGCCCCCATGCAGTACTGAGGCGGAGGGGGGAGAAGGGCACTAATATCCTTACTTTCAAGATGAAGAAACAGAAGGTAAGGGAGAGGAAGTGAATTAGCCAGTGAGTGTCTGAGTCAGGAAAGGCCCTGGAACTCTGAGAGCCCTGAATTTAATGGCCAATTCTGCCACTAGTGTGTGACCCTGGATAGTTCCTTTCACCTCTCAAGCTGTCTTCTCATCTCTTTTCCCAGACATCATGGGACTGGGTGATGTCTGCATGCCCTTCTGAGTCTGCCATTCTGAGATGCTGTGACCAAATGAAGTTTGACTTAAATGTGACTGTGAGTATGGAAACAATCATTGGCCTCAAAGACCTTCCTCCAAACCACCCCTCCTTGATCCCACAGGATGGCTCTTATTTCTTATTCACACTTCAGTGAGATCTCAGGCCCTGCCATGCCAACCTCCTTTCCTGTCTACACCCTTGGTCACTCACACCTGACAACTCACCCCCCTTCACACATGCCTTCTCCTCTGGAATTCCTCCTCTCCCCTCCCTTCCTCTGCTGAAACTTGCTAAATGCTGTCCCAAACTGTTTTTGGTTCCTGGACCAGAGGTACTGCCCACCTGAGGTAGTCACTCAGGGCAGTTGGTCAGTTCTGAGGACCTCCAGCAGTTAGGGAAGTTCTTAATCCTCTTTCCCTTTTTAAAACTTCCTTTGGTTTTCACACATTTCTTTCCCATTTGATTGTAGAAGCTTCCAGGGGTCAGAGAATTCCCTTCAGTCTCTTGGGTGTTTCTAGAACCTAGTGCGGGGCTGTGTTCCCACCAGTCACTCAGTGCATCTCAGTGGGTTCTTTATTTTCTTTTAAGGTATTCTTTGTTCTTCTCTGGGCCTGATAAGATTGAACATCTGTCACACAAAGTCTATGGGGTTGCTTTACCAAGCTGGGCAGGACGCTTACCCTGCTGGGTGACAGAAGCAGGGTCCCAAATCCAACCTAAGAAGGTGATGGTTCATCTGGAGAAATGTAAAGTCTTTTACCTGGGGTTCAAAAAGTCAGCTTCCCAGACAGAAGATGAAGGAAACCCGGCTAAAGGAGAGTCCATTTAGAAAAAGATCATTGGTCTATAAACCAGCTCTGAAGTGTAGCTGGGCATGGTCACCCAGATGGCTCAGGCTGCATTGAGAAGTGTGCCCTGCAGGAGTGAGGGTGATGAAGCCCCAGTCTGGTTGTAGATGGACCTTGAGTCATGCGTGGCTTCTGAGTCCTTGATTTTAGGAAGGATGACTGATATGCTGGAGTGTCTGGAGAGAAGTCAGCAGGATGGCAAAGGACTTGGAGCTCAGCCTATGAGAGGCCTTGTAGGCAGTTTAATGGCTAGAACACTGGCATCAGGAAGACCTGAGTTTGAATCCTATCTTAGACACTCTCTAGGATGTGTGACCCTGGACAAGTCACTCAATCTGTCTGCCTCAGAACATCAGAGAAGGACTGTGCTTTATGAGCAAAGGAGAATTGCAGGAGCTCAAAAGAAACCCAAGATGCACAAAATGTAGAGAATCCACCCACAGACTATTATTGCCCGACCTGTGGTGGATCCTTCCCAGCTGGCATTGCTCTGATCAGCAACAGTCAGACACTGAAACTTGACTAGCAGAGTGATGTCATTTTGTCATATTTGAAAAAGCAGAACAGCAACCAACCAAGCGGACCGATGACAGGAAGGGGAGCTTGTGAGGCCTCCTAGCAGTGCAGAGGCTGGAGTGCAAGGAGGCGAGTGGAGGGAGGGAGGAACTCAGGCATCTGGAGTGTCACACTGAAGCCTCAGGCTACCTCTGCACAGCAGGGGGCATCATCAGCAGTGCTGGGCACACAGGACACGGTGCTGGGAGTACCAGACGTGCCCCAAGGTCTCAGGGTTCTCTAAGAACCTGGAGCATCCAAGCTTTGTTCCATTATCCCATTGGCATAATTAAGACAGCTGACAGCCTGGTGCCTTTGGGGATTCCAGAATTCCTTTTTCTTTCAAAACAACTTTGTCCTGTGGCAGGCAGTCATTCTGAGAGTCCTGAAGAGGAAGGCCTCAAG
>NW_027185759.1:2776312-2796424 GCF_028583685.1 Petaurus breviceps papuanus | reverse complement strand
TAAAGGAAGAAGTATTAACCTTTCCCAAACTAGCAGGTAGAAAGCTTTTGACTCCAGCTTGGAAGGCTGCATTGCCAAATCATTCCCATGTAGGAAAGCCTTTTTCCTCTGGCCTTCCTGGGATCCCAAATTTTTTACCTTTTACCAAATAACTCAATTTTTCATGGATCCCCTATAGAAATTGTTTTAAGTCACCATTTTATTTTCTGCATCTACATCAGTTTCCCATTTCGTATTCCTTGATTATTTCATAGGGTCTAAAATTGACTTTATGGCCTCTGGGAAATGTCCTACTCCAATTGTGAAGTCCAGCCTTGCTACAGGGCCAATTGTGAGGAAGGAGATCCAACAGTCTCAATCTGGGTTCCCTTTAGCTAAGTCTTATTCAGCATTCCAGGGATTCCCTACTACACCATGAATGATATCATGGGATGGAACCTTTTCTTGGATAATCACAGCTTTCAAAGTAATATCATTTCTATGAAATTACATGACCCCCAGGGTCCAACCCCAGGCACAGACTGATCAAGCACAACTGTGAGTTCAGCACTGACCTTCCTCAACAGCTCCTTTTGCCAGCCTACAGCTGCAAAAGACAATCTCCCACTCATTTTCCCATTACCCAATTAACCACAGGAGTTGCCCACTGTTACATTCCTCAACCCAGCCAATCCACAGCCCCTCTACTCCACATGGGCAACTTTGCCCTCTTGAATGCTACAACAGTGTACTAAAGGATGGAGAGGAAGAAGTGAAAGCCACTGAGTAGTCATAGGCAGTCTTTCTTTAAGGCTGAACCAATGGATCATTGTATTTTCTTCTACCAGCCCCCATAAGATTCATCCATAGACTCTCAGAGTTGGAATAAATCTTGGATGCCACCTTATCTGACCTAGGAATGTGGCTGATGCACAGGACCTGAGTTCAAACCCAGTCTCTGGCAAATTCTGCCTTGCTGACCACAGACCATTCATTTCCTATCTCCAGGTCTCAGTTTTCTCTTTTGCAAAATAAAGCAATTGGACTTGGTGGCCACTAACGTCCTGAAAAATTCCAAACCCATGGTCCTCTCATCTCACTAAATGTGCTTCTCTATCATTCTTGAAAAAGTGGTTCAGCCTGATAGGGAGTAAGAGAGCCAAGAGAAAACTGCGTCACAGAAGGTGGTAGAGACAGTATCTAAAGCAATACAGAGACAGAGGAGGAGGGCCAAGCAAAGGCCATTGGCTTTAGCAGCTAAAGGAGCCTCAATAACCCTGGCCAGAGGAGTTTCAGGGAAGTGGTGGGTTTGGAATCCAGATAGCAAAGGGTTAAGTAGTAAGTGGGAAGTTGGGAAATGAAGGCAAGAGTGTAAAAACAGCCATTTTGGCTTCAGATCAATGCACTCACATTCCTCTTTCTGACTAGGTCTGATGTCTCCTCATTATTTCTTTCCTCTGCTTCATTCACTGGGAAAGGAAAATCCTGCTTCTCCAAGACCCAGATTCTCCCCTCAGGCTTAGGTCAGAACTCCCCCCTCCCTTCCCAGGTGGCCTCTGAACTTCAGGATAGTGTTGCCATCCCCAGATTCCATCTAAAACATTTTCTTGAAACAGTTTCCCCTTTGAGGTGAATGGCCCTCTTTCCCCTCCCCTCAGGGGTCCCTTGTTTAATAATTCCTTCTTGTTCTAAAAACTTCCTCTCTTTTCCTTTTAAAAAAAAATTTAGAGAAGCAGAGACTTGTGGATTCTGAATCCACGATTTCTCCGGACTCCCGGCTCCTTCATCGCTCTACTCTTCCAGGGTCACCCTCCTAAGGTTTTGATTCTCTGATATGATTTCCCTCCAGTCTTCTTCAGGAAAGAGTCGCCCATCACAGGTACACAGTCCTATTCCAACTCACTATGTCTCATCTCAGTCAGCAGAACCTAGATGAGTTGGCCCCCAAGTGAATTATAGGTGCTTTTTCTCCTCTAAACTGATCTGTATTTGGGACTGTTCCATCTGTGACCTGTGTGTGTGTGTGTGTGTGTGTGTGTGTGTGTGTGTGTGTGTGTGTGTAAAAGGTGAAGGATATTACCATATAACTGGAGGGGCTGCACTCAAAAGTAAGGCCATGAATCCCAGTACTAGCTAAGTACTAATCCCAGTACTAAGGGAATGGTGGGATGGGGGTTCCCTTTCTCTCTCCTCCATTTGATTCGTTGATAATGATAAAGTATATTCCCCCAAAGTGATGCCTGCGGATGGGGGAGACTAAGAAGCCAAGCAGATAAGCTAAGATGAAGAGTGGCAGCAGTGGAGGGAGAAGGTTTCCCCTCCCCCTCCCCCAGAGATGTCAGCACCTGGCTGCCGCTCATCCTCTCCTGGAGTGTGTTTCAGAGCTGGGGGTACAGGAGGAATGGGGAAAGTGGGGAAGAGAATGAGCACCCCCTTCCAGAAGGGGGCAAGAGTGGGCCCCAACAGAATGGAGTGGAGGGTGGGGTAGGGGTGGGGGCAGCATGATGATGGGAAAGGAGGGCAGAACAGCCAGTCAAGGCTCCACTCCCCTCTGCTGCTAGTCATTTAACTGCCGAGTCTCAGTTTCCACATCTGTGAAATAGGGAACAAAGTGACTTGTTTCTATGTCGCAGAGTAGTTTTAAGTCTCAAACAACATCATATACACAGAGTTCATTAAAATGTCAATAATTATTTGGTTGGGAGGGCTCTCTCACCTCTCACTCTTGCTTGCTCACGCTCTCTCTCTCTCATACACACACACACACACACACACACACACACACACACACACTTGGATTTCCCTAATGGAACATAAGCTGCTTGAACAAGGTGGAGCCTGCTCTCTGGGCTGACAGCTCCTCACATATAGGGAGCACTTAAGATCAACTTGGATTGGGTTGGAGGGGCTGCTTCTGGGCACCTTGAGCACTCAGGTTGTCCTTTCAAGGCTTGCTGCTGTTAGCCTCCCAGACAGTGGGGCTCTGGGGCATCCCTGGATGGGGGGCTTCCTTGGCACTACGTTTGATCTGTCCCATTTAATTACTAGAGTCGTTGGAACTTGAATAGTATTTTCAAAATATTCTCTACCAGACAGTGAAAGAAATGAAAACAAATGCCAAGCCAAGCCACCATTGACTGTGGCAGAGGCTTCCTGGGGCTTTAGCCTCTGGAATGAGAGCGGTCAGCTGGTTAGCCGGTCAGCCAAGGCTCCTGGGAAGGGCCTTTCCTTGGTTGGCCCCACCCCCTCCCATCAGTAACTGCCTCTCCTTCTTGAAGTTACTTTGTATGTAATTTGTATTCACTTCTCGGAGTAAAATCTGTTCCTTTCGATCCAGTAAGCTCCTTGAGGTCAGGAATTACTGCCTTAGGTCCCCAGCCTCGGCGTGGGGCGTCTGCACCCTGGTCGCTCAATACATAAATGCATGCTGATTCGAATTGGATGAATGCAGGTTGAATTACAGCTACTGTTAAAGAATTCTCCATCTTCACTAGCTCGCCTCTGCCCAAGGAAGGCTCGAGAGGCAGGCCAGATTGCCTGCAGTCTCTGTGTCGCCTGTCCCCAGCCTTAATCAAGTTATCATATCCAGCCAGAGTCTCCTGGACCCCGTCACGATTGAATAAGAAAAAATTTGCAGACAAATTTTTCGCAGCAGGACGTTGGTGCCCTCCCATGTGGCAGGATGAAAAGCACCTGTAACCTCTGCCCGGCCTCCCCTCTCTGCCCCGCTGAGAAGCCACTGCATGCTAACACCCCACTGGGCAGGAGCCTCCCATCCTTAGCTCAAGCCTGCCCTTTCAGAAAGGAGGCAAACTAACCGTGAGGGGGAGAAGACAAACCTTTCTGGCCACAGGGGACTAAACATTACCTTTCTTGGGCTCCCTCAGCTTTGGGCTGTTGAAGAATCCCATTATTATCTCTGCTAAAATATTTTCTCAAGAACATTTGATTAAATAGCCATGAAAACCATGTTGATTCTTGCTGGGTTTCTAGGCCTCCCCTCGACCCACCATCCTGCCAGGCTGGCCTTTACAGGGGCGCTATTTCACCCATATGTGCCCAATCACTTTCATTCCTTTATCAATCACCATGTGCAAGAAACAGAAGATTTTTTTGTTCAGTCAGAGAGGAGGGTCTGGGATTGTTTTGTTTTGTTTTTTCTTTTTTTACGGGGAGAGGGATTGAGTATAGAAAAGGAGCTGAAAGGATGAAGATATGGGCCTGGCTTAATGCCGTAAATCTGATTAATTTACCTTGTGACAATTCAACAAAACCGCTCTGGGTCAGAGTCCTCGATGCAGGCTGACCTTTCACCTGTGGCGATGGCAGCGGCCACAATGAGGTCTCCTGCTGGTCAGACCAGTGACCCTTCCTTTCACAGCTACCTGCTGCTTCCAACAATGAGATTGGACACAGCTTTCAACATGATGGAGAACACCTTCCAGCCAAAGGGATTTTCTTTTTTCCCCCCTGGCCAGCAGAAAAATTGTCCAGACAAACACCTCTGTCTTCGAAGCGTGAATATACCAAATAATCCTAGGAAACTGGGGAAACAGGGGCGGGGTGGTGTATGGGGGAGTGCGGTGTTGAAAATGTGGCTCCCTCTGCAATGCGAGGTTTGTTCTCTGGTCTCGATCATCTCTGTAATAAACAATGACAGGAATCATGTGTAAGTGCCCAAGGTAGGGATGTTCTCATCTGACTCTGGCATTAACAAAGACCCTGGGAGTCAAGCCATTCCCGAGGGGCTGGGACCCCTTTTCTTGGCAGCCTCCTGATGTCTGCTTAGGCCCAGCACCATCTGGGAGTGCTTTTCTGAGGCCAGAAGAGATTAGGTAGGAGACCCAGCCTTAATTCGGGTTTGCTGCTCTCCAGGGGCCTTGCTGCTGAGCAGCTCTTGGAGATACGGAGGTTGGTCAACATTGTCCCATCTCGGATCCAGGATCCCCTGCAGAGTCATAATTTCTTCAAGCTGTTAACAGAAACCTCTGGCAGAAGGACAGGCAGTGTTGGGCAGGCATGAGGACATTGCTGCACAAGCGGCAGAATTAACCTTCAACATCTGGGCCACCTTGATTGTCCAATTCACGCTCCTCACATCCTGGCACCTCTCAATTCTCAATAACTCAGCATCTTGCATACTGTTGTTGAGCTGGCAACATGTGTGGCATAAAGACAAAGTATGACAACAAGCAGTTGGCAATCAGGAAAGGTAGTCTTGGGCAGCAGCTTCCAGGGAGGCCCTAGAGGCTCATGGGAAAGTCTTGATCCCTGGCCAAAGTCAAGGCTCTGCCTGATGCTGAAATTGTGCCTAGAGGGGAAACTGGCTTCTAAATTCGCTTGGGGGGGGGGGAACAATAGTGCAATGTGTATGTATGTGTGAGAGAGAGACAGACAGTTCGAGGCAGAGAAAGAAAGATGGAGACAGAAATGCACACAGAGAGGGAGAGAGATGCTCCCTCTTTTCCTCTGAACTTTTCTATCCCGGTTACGGGTGTTATGCCCAGCCTCAGACCTCCCTCTGAGGGGTGGGGTGGCTGAATGTTCCCTTAGGCTTAGACAGTGTGATATGGAAATGTAGGTACATAGATTTCAGGAAAAATGAAACAAAACCAAACTCAAAGACAGGGATGACTGCTCTGATAGAGCTGCCTCTAAGAGGAATGGGTCGTGGGGCCAGGTAGTCCAAGGCTTCTGCGCACAAGTTGGACAACCTTTTGTTGAGTTTGTTGTAGAAAGGATTCCTTGGGCTTCAGAGGCCCCTGAGGTCCCTTCAGACTCATGGAGCTTGTGATTCTCTAAAGCACCCAGAGGCACAACTGGGGTGGAGCCCCCACCGGCGTACCTCCTCATTGTTATGTGCCAGTGACTGACTTTCCCAGTCAATTTAGTCACTTACAATTAACAAACATTCCCAAAGGGATATTTACTTAAAAGATATGACAAGAACAAAACTTAGTCCCTGGAGTCCCACTCCTGGCTCAGTTCCTATATAACACTGGCCCCCACATTTATGGTCAGCTACTGCTGGCCTGGATCCCAAGGTCACCTCTCGTTCCTCCAGGAACTGATGAAGCACTGGCTGGCAACTTGGATTCTAGAATCCCAGAACTTTCAGAAAACACAAAATCAAAAGATCTTATCCCTTCCCTAAAACAGAAAAGAACTGACAAAGAGACCAAGTGAGCAAGCATGTCACAAGACCACATGGCCTCAGAAGGAAGAAGGTCCCAAGGCCTCTCCCTTTACAGCATTTTTCTCGACAGATGCCTTGAGTGAGAAGGTATCACCCTAGGATGAGGTGAAGAAAATAGGGGCTCACTCAGGGCTTTGTGAAGAGCTGCCCAGACCTGGATGGTTGGCCAGCTGACAGAGGCTTGGTTAGCATTGGAATGTGGTTAGCCTTGGAACGATTTACAGAATGTCCACACATGGTACAGAGTCTCTCTATGTCACTTCCCGTCCATGTCTCCCCAAATAGGATCCTCGGCTTCTCCACCTGGGCAGATGTGCTCTCAGCTACTCTGCCCATGAGCCCAAACTCTGCTGTACTTTTGTCCTCATTTGGCACCCCTTTGTGATTGAGTGAAAGGAATGGCATAAAGTGGGGGGTGAGGGATGTTGAGTGCCAGGGGAAAAAGACAGAAGAAAGGACTTGGCTTCTCAGGTTCTCCCTAAGACCCCCCTCCATCCAGGAATGCCCCTTTCAGGGCTATGTTGGGTTGCCTAGAATTGCCCTTTCCCTACAATTGTGACCATGCCTCATAGACTACAACCAGTGCTTTAAGTCCATCAGAAAATCACCCTCCTCAGTCACCCAGGCCTGCCCAGGGCATGGCCATCCCAGCATGGCTGCTGAAGGACCAAGTTCTGGGTGCTGGCTGGTGACCATGGTACTTCTCAATGAGGCTGTCATCTATGAGGAAACAGCCCTCCCAATGTGCCTCGCCTGGTGGGGCTCTTTATGACTGATGCTGCTTTGGCCATGGACACAGGAAGTGCACTGTCCCAGTCTGTCTCCCGAACTGGTGAAAATGAACATGGTCTTGGCTTCATCTGAAGCCAAAAGTGCCCTGTCCTGTAGCTTCCTTAGGGTGCCCCCTGGCAGCTGCAACTTCTTGGAGGAGAAGGCCATGCACTTCCATGTTAATGGATCTGGTCATGCTATGTTGGCATCAAGACCCTGGCCAAGCCCTGCTGTCATTGCCCTTAAAGGAGACAAAGTAAGACAAATGAGAGAGGTTAGAAAATTCAATTCCATTAAATCCTTGGAAAAGAGGAATCTCTTCTTTCCTCCCTCCTTCCCTTCCTCTCTCTCTCCCTTCCTTTATTTCTCCCCCCCTCTCCTCCTTCCTTCCTTCCTTCCTTCCTTCCTTCCTTCCTCCCTCCCTCCCTTCCTTCCTTCCTTCCTTCCTTCCTTCCTTCCTTCCTTCCTTCCTTCCCTCCTTCCTTCCCTCCTTCCTTCCTTCTTTCTTTGCTTTCCTGTGTTGTGTGGTTACAGGACTTCCCAAAGAATCAAAATCACAAGTGACCCAAAGGACCGTGGAGAGGCACATGGTAGGTGTGTGTAGACTACAGGCTGTCACCACTGATGGCTTGCGTGGGAGAAGGGTATTAGTACATTAGCAAGGACATAAATGACAAGAAAAAGAAGCAGGCAGGTCAGTGAGTGAGAGCAATGGATAACTAACCTGTGTTGGGCTACAGGCTGCCCTGGTGTCCCAGAAGGCCCTGGGGCATGGGGCAGATAGATGCTCCATGGAGGATTCCTTAGGGGATGTGACCAATCAGTACAAAGGATGAAGAGATGGGGAGGACTGGAGTTCTTGCGGAAAGAGGATCTAAGTGGATGAGAGGATGCTTGGGGCAAGACTTTGGGCAAAGAATCAATGTTTCTGAAGGGCCTGGAGCTTCACCTGAGGAGCTCTTGTGGGCTCCCCTGGATCAGAGGGTGGGAGAGCTGGAGGGGACCTCAGATGTAACCCCATTTCACAGAGGGGGGAAGCTGAGGTTCTGGGAGGATAAGGACTTGCCCCCAGTTACACAGAGGCTATCACACTGGGGTGAGGCAGGATGGGAGTCCAGCTTCCCCACCCACTGTCCAAGGTCCTTCCCAGCCCAGCTCATCCCCAGACCTTCCTGCTCCACATTCACGGCATCTGCACACAGCAAACTCACTTTTTGTCTTTTAAATATGTATTGATGTGTCTTATTTTTACAATATAAAAACATAGAGGTTATCAGCCCTGTGACACATGACTTCTAATTAGAGGCAGGCTGTATCTTGAGACATGTCACAATTTTCAGTTGTTGAAATGGTCCAAATGGACTGCAAAGGTGGAAGCAGCTGTCATCATTGCTCCTGAAGTCCCGGCGCTAGAAGCTTCCCCATAGCTGTGTGCTTGTGAGAACACACTTTTATTTTTATATAATTTTCACCACTATAAGCTTTCAGTTGTTCGAAAAGTAAAAGAATTAAGGAATTGGAACAGGCTGAAACAGGCATCTCACCAGCCAGGCTCTAGTCCACTTGGATTTCATTTTGTTTCTGACACATCTGACTTATTAATTTCTTTATTAGCTTTGTCTTGAAGAAGGATTTACTTAATCAGTCAGTTAATTACGAATGGGGTATTGAAATGCTTTAAATTCTATGAAACTGAACTAGGACCAGTTATCACAGTGGAGAAATATCGCTGATCCTGACACGATCCTTAGCTTCTCGAAATTCTAAGTTGTGACAATCAAATGCTGCCTGCCCAGTTGCCAAGGGGGTCTGAGTGTTTGCTTTTATCACCAAAATTGCTAGAAAAAAATCTTGTATAATCATAAATGAAAATATTTATTTTTGGAAAAGCTATGCCATTAATCTAAATGGTTTTTTTTAATGTACAGGTTACCAGCACTCCATGAGAGTAACAATTAAATAACTAACAATAGTTATCTCATGTGAAAGTGCATGCTACATTCCACATCTGTAGCACACACATACACACCCACACACTCACACATACCCCCACTGATCCTTACATACACACCCAAACTCTCATACACATACCAACACACCCATACTCACACTCACACATGCCCACACATACATACACACACATACTCTTACCCATTCTCTCTCTCTCCTTCTCTGTCACTGTCTCTTTCTCTCTCTCCCCTCTCTCTCTGTCTCTCACCAACACACACACATACACACACAACACACACACACATACCACCACCACCAACACAATCTTTCAAAATCCTCCTTGACTAGTGAAGTCAGCCTTGAGCCAGGAAGCCTGGGGTCTAAGCCCCTTATCTGAGGTGACATAGTAGACAGCTAAGAGTTCTGGGCTTGTGATTAGGAAGACCTCAGACAATTGGCTAGTCATTGAACTCTAAGCCTCAGTTTCCTCATCTGTAAAATGATGGAACTGGACACAATGGCCTCTAAGGTTTCTTTTGAGCTAGTCTAAATATGGGATCCTGACCCTTGGACACTTGATAGCCTCATGATCCTGGGCAGATCACCTGACCCATATGGGCTCCAGGCAACTCTCTTAGTATAAGTCACAGGACAGCTGGGAGTTCCCTGTATCAATCAGATACCAGGTCCAGTCCCTTCCCCATCACCTGTCTTGACTCTGCCTTGCCCCATCTTCCTCAGACTGTGTCCCAGGGATTTATTTGAGAACTCCAATGCCAGAATTTCCAGTTCCTCGTCCCTAGTAAGACAAAGTGTTGAACCCTGAGAAGGGAGGAGCACCGGGGAGAGAGCGTCCAAAAGTCACACATGGAGAAGCCACAGATGGTCCTGGGCACATCTGCCCAGGCTCAGAGGGTTCTGGTCTGCTGAGGGCTGCAGCAGACAGAGGCTGGCACTCAGACCCGGCCCCTCTGCCAGTGGTAGGCTGTGTGCCCTGGGTTATCATGAGGGCAGGCAAAGAAGTCGGCTCCCTTCTGGGAGTCCTGAAGCCTCACCCTGCCCAGTGAGTTGGCATACTGTGCCCAGGATGCAGAGCAGAAAAGGTCACAGAGTCTTTCGAAGATGAAAAGGATAAAGAAGTCAAGGGAAAACGAGCTGCCTGCCTGGTATTTCTGAAGTCTCCCTGAGAGCTTTACCCTGCAGAGGAGTGCCACCCCATCCACTCACTGCTTCTCCTCTGAGGCGCTCTTGCTGGGAAGCCCCTTAATGCTGATTTCTAGCATCTCATGTGAGGAAGGCTCAAGTCCCGGTCACATGGCAGGTGCAAGTCAGGAGCTGAAGCCCAGGGGCTGAGTGGTGTTGGCAAGGGTGGCGCAAGAGGAGACAGGGAGGGGCCCTGGGGGCAGACCCTGGGGTACAACAGACCAGAAAGTGCATGCTACTGCAGTCTCTGACCCTCTCAGCACAATGGGAAGGCCTCCCCCTGCCTCGTCTGCAGAGAGGAGGGCCCTGAGAAGTCAGTGTCTGCTTTGCTCAATGTTTCTCCTCTCCTTCCTTGCTGTTTCTTCATCACTGGGGACGTTTGTTGCCGCTGACATTCATTCTGGGCACCATCCTTCCCAAGACTCCTTTCCTCCTCTTGACCTCTCTGCCAACAACCTTCACACCCAGCCATGGAGGACCAGCCAGCCACGGCCAGGCCAAGCAGATCTTTTCTACTGTGTTCCCTGCTGCTCCCCCCACCCACGGCTGAACCTCTCCATTGGCCCTTCTGCAGTTTCTGGAGTTTATTTTTCATCCACCAGTAAACTGGCTTCAATATTGGTGCTTGTCACTTAAACGGAGCCCCAGGGCCTCGGTTCTACCACCCAGAAACAGGTTCAGTGTCCCCCAACTTGCACATCCAAGCCTTGTCTTTGAAGTCATTTAGGTTAATAAATGAAAGGACACTGGTATCTGTTAAACATCTAGTCTGTGTAAACAGCTAGACACTGAAGCTGGGGGGGAGGGCAGCTAGGTGGTACAGTGAATAGGTCCCTGGCCCTGGAGTCAGAAGGACACTGCAGCTGGACACTGGGGAGGGAAGGTGGGGAAAGGGATGCAAAGATAGAATGAAAATCGGTCTTTGTATGCAAGGAATCTGCATGCTCCCGGAGTGTCAGTAGGATGTGCCACCCACACAGATCAGTATTTACATGACCATTTAAGGAGGGAGAGAAAACGAACAATGTGGTAAATCCTTTAGAAAGTGGCCAGTGACCTGAACCTTGAGGGAAGTCAGACAGGACTGCTGCAGACAGAGGCTACTGAGAGGTGGAAGGAAGGGAAGGCTGCCTGGAGGAGGAGTGCCTACCCGGGAGGGGAAATGGCCCATGCAAGGGCAAGAAGGGGAATGGTGGCTTTGGGAAGAGACGCTTAGGCCTGTCTCGATGAATTGTAGAATGCATGAAGGTGAATCATATGAAATCAGCCTGAAAGGCAGCCTAGAGACAGATAGGAACGTATTTTAAATGTAGAATGTCGGGCTTGGGGTCAGGAAGGCTCACATTCTTGAGTTCAAATCTGGCTTCAGGTTCTAGGTGTGTGACCCTGTGCAAGTCACTTAACCCTGTTTGCCTCAGTTTCCTCATACATAAAATGAGCTGGAGAAGGAAATGGCTACCACTCTAGTTATCTCTACCAAGAAAACCTCAAATGGGGTCACAGAGAGGTGGATATGGCTGAAAAATGACTGAACCACAACATAATTAGTATTTGATCCTAGGAGTAAAGAGAGTCACTGAAATTTCTTAAGTAGTAGTGACATGATCAGATGTTTTTTAGAAAGTTTATTTTCATGGCTTTATGAATGTTAGATTGGAAAGGGGATAGAGCAGAAGGGACACTAATTAAGAGGCTTCACTAGACCATCACCAAGAAGTGGGGGGGGGGGCTAGGTGGCAGAGTGAATAGAGCACAAGCCCTGGAATCAGGAAGACCTGGGTTCGGATCCCGCCTCAAACAGTTAACACAAAAACTAGCCATGTGACCTTGGGCAAGTCACTTAACCCCAATTGCCCTCCAAAAAGCAAAAAAAAAAAAATGAAAAGGATCTGGCCTTTTGAGAGCAGAGATGAGGAAGGATGTGAGATGTGGTAGAAGATGGATTGATACAAGCTGGCAGCTGATTGGCTGTGGGGGAGGCATAATGGGAAAGATCACAGGGTGGGAATCTGGATGCCTGGAATGGTGATGGTGCTTTGAGGGAGTAGGAAAGCTTGGGAGGAGGGTGGGTTTCAGGACAAAGACTTTGGAACACACTGAGCTGCACTTGTCTGTAGGACGTCCAGGTGGGGATGGACAGCAAGGGGGCCTGGAAATCAGGAGGGAGACTCAGCCTGGATCTCTGGTGGTCTAGAAATGGCCTGCATAAAGGCCACTGAACTGCCCATCAGAAGCTGCCGAGGTCACCAAGTGAGAGCGTCAAGCCAGGCTTCATAACCTGGGTCTGGGGACTTGCTTTTAAAATGTAATTGGATCCCTGGATTCCAACAAAACCAGTTTCCTTCTATGATCCTCTATATTGTACTTTATGCATTTAAAAGCAGTAATGTGAGGAAGGGTCCATAGGCTTCTCCAGAATGCCAGGACACAGAAAAGGCAAAGAACCTCTGGTGTAAAGATCAGAGAAAGCAGGGCTGGGGGAAAGGAGGCTGAGAAAGGACAATCAGCAACGCAAAAGGGGAGCCAAGAGGAAGAGCCTCTCCCAAGGAGCCAGGGAGGAGGGAGTGGTCAGCGGTGCACAGCACTTAGCACCATCCAGCACATAGTAGGCTCTTACATGCCTTGTCACTCATTCATTCATTCATTCACTTGGTTCTGCAGAGAGGATAAAAAGGTAAGGACTGAGAAAAGGCCACTGGATTTCACTTCATAATTAAGCAATTTGGGGCAGACTTGGAGAAAGTTCTTTCAGATGAGTAGTGATGTTGAAAAGGGGTTAAGAAGCAAGTGTGAAGAATGGGAATGGAAGCAAGCACAGACGCTTTTTCTAGGAGCTTGGCTATGAGCGGAAGGAGAATTAGAAGAGGGGGTGGTATGATCCAGGGAGGATCTCAAGGATCAGAGAGGTAGGAGTATAATGGTAGGAAGCAGGGAGGGAGCCATTGAGGATTAGATGGAGGCAGAGGCCAGAGGAGGGAATGGGGAGGACAGGGCTAAGTGTGGCCTTTGGTGAAATGCTGAAGGGACAGCAGAAAGGGCTGAGCTTCGGTGAATCTTCCCAGGACAGTGCCAGTGCTGTCCAACTCTCATATTCTGGTACACGGTTTGATTCTCCAGGCACAGAGGTTTTTCTCAGTTCCTTCCAGTATCTCTACATACATTGCAGGAATTCTTTTGGTGTGGCTGGACCTAAATAGTGAAACCCTTTCATAGAGGCAACCACAATAGCATCCTGGCTCCTCAAGTGAAGAAAAACTGGGTTTGATCCCATCCCAGACATATACTAACTGTGTGACTGTAGTTAAGTCCCCCTGTCTGCTTCCTTTGAGTGTGACAATCTAGTTTCCTTCTCAGGACAGCTGAACTGGTAGAATGGGGTCATCTTTCTAAGGCTTTCTACACAAATAGATGCTGCTCTCATTCCCACACTAAGCAGTCCTCTCTACATTTAGACTGGGGGAAGGCACTAGCTGTCTTCAGTCATCTGAACCAGGAGCACTGTGACTGAGGCAGGTCTGGGCTTGACATCTGGGCAAACGAGATTGTTCCAGCTGTCTAAACAGGGGGTGGGCTGCCTTTGGAGGGAGGGGAGGCTTTCACCTTCAAAGGAGGTCTTTAAGCAGGGAAATTTCTTGGGCATCTTATACTGAGAATGAAAGGCCAGGAAGAGGTTAGACCAAATAATCTCTGAGGACCCTTCTAATTCTGGGAGTCTGTGATACATAGAAGCCTAGGTGACTTTGGGCAGGTCATTGCACCTCTCCCGGAATCAATTTCTTTATCTGTAAAAGGAAGATGTTTATGTAATTACAGATTTAAAGGTGAAAGGGAATTTTGAGGTCATCTACTATAAAACTCTCATTTTACAGGTGAGGAAACTGAGACCCCAAGTGGGCTGACTTGCCAACTTTCAAGCAGGCCGTAAAAAGGTGGATCAGAACAGAAACCCATGTCCTCAGATTGGCGATCAAGCCCTTTCCCATTCTATCTTACTGAATCAGACTCTCTCTAAGGCCCTTTATTTGTAATCCATGACCTCTTGAATGTCCTAAGGACTCCATGGGACAGGGAGAATACATCCTGTTGTCCCCATGATGCCCATTTTCAGATAAGAAAGCTGCTGCAGATGGCACAGTCATAGAGGGGCTAAGGGAAGATCTGGGAACAGATACACTTCAGCCTGGGCTCCTTTCATGGCACCAAGCACAAGGGCTTTCCCCACAAGTCCCCACCCCACCCTGCCTTCCTCTCCTCCCCCCAGCAGGCTTCATGCTGGACCTGAAAGGGGAACTGCATCTGCGATGAATTAAAACCTTAGGAAGGGCTCCTACCATCTCTAGGACTTTTTCTAAGGAAATGGGCTCAAGAGCAGCAGGGACCACCTCATGGGGCCCATTGCCGCGCCTCTGGGAAGGTTTCTACATATAGCCCGTAGTGTGCTGGTCACTGCAATCTTCTGATAGCTTTCTTGTGGCGTGCTCAGCTTATCACCAAACCTCCTCATGGAAACAGATACTGTAGAGTGTGCTGATTCATCTGTGAGAAGGTTACAACTCTGGGGCTGCTTAGCAAGCTAGCCAGAGAGTCGTCTATGGCACGTTCTCTCACGATCTTCAGAGTAGGAACCAACAGGGGCATTGCCTTCCTTCCCCTCCCCTCCCCTCTGCTCCCCTCCCCTCCCTTCCCCTCCTTTCCCTTCTCTCCCCTCTCCCCACCTCCCCTCTCCTCCCCTCCCTTTCCTTCCCATTCTTGCTTGCTAATTCTCACCCTGTGTCCAGGGTCCCTCTTCCAGAATGATGGATCCTGAGAGAAAACTAAGCCCCCAGAATTCTTTTTTAATGCCTCATTTAGGGAAAAGCCCACCTTTGAAGAGGAGGGAACACTCCCATTTTGTCCTTTGGTTGGCCTCCCTCTTTTCTCTTTAAATCCCCTCAGTATGCTTTTGCTTAATTGGGGCTCCTACCACACTTTCTGTGCATTCATTTTCCCCTCTACTGCTTCTCCAGAGCTATGAAGCAGCACTGCTGAGGCTCCCCCACCATCTTCCTCTGGAAGATTTTACAGACAAGTTTCCCTTCTTGGCTGCCATAATTCTTGGCAATCTGGCCTCCTGGTTATTCCTTGCACAAGACCCTCCATCTCCTGACCCAGACCTTTGCATTGGCTGTCCCCCTAGAATACCCTGCTTCCTCCTCTTGACCTCCCAGCTTCCTTCAGGCCTTGGCTACAGGAAGCCTTTCCCAACCCCTTTGCGTTCCAGCATCTTTGCTGTTGGTTCACTCCAATCTATGCTGTGTAGAACTTAGTGCGGCGCTGTGGGTATGTTTCCCTTCATTAGACTGAGCTTCTCGTGGGCAGGGACTGTTTTTACCTTCTTTACATCCCCAACATTTTTAACTCCATGCCTGGAACCTAGAAGAAATGCTTTGATTTGACTGGCAAAGAGATTAAGTACTTCCTAGCTGGGGCTGTGTCAAGGATCTTTTGGTCCCCTTGTGGCATTGATTGATTCACGTCAATTAAACTTTTTGATAAATTGTAATAGTCAAGAAGTAGCCTTTTATCCAATTTTTTCCTTCATTTCCATAGCTTAGCCTAGCCCTAATCCAGAACCTTTGTCTTCTTTTCATTCATGAGAATGCTGTGACCAGCGGCCAGCTCCCAGCTGCTGAGCACAGTGGGAGTCGCTGGCTCCCACACATGCCCAGCCAAGAACTGGACAACATAAACGTGAGACAGGCTTGTGATCAGGATGGAAGGTGGGGTGGAGAGAGAGGAACAAGCCAGACCATCCTATGGGCTCCATCAGCATCCACGCTACGGCTTGGTCGGATCCCTGTGGAGGATATTGGCAGTACCTAGACTAGAGAAGAGCAGGACCAGAGGGTGGACACGGACTGCAATCAGCATCAGTGGAGGAAGTGTCTGCACTGAGGAGAGGAAGATCAAACTCTCCAAGTGAACCTTTTCTTTGGGAGCAGGCAGTCCTGAAGGTCCCTTCGCCCAGCACCAGGCATACTGTAACTGCCTCAGAGATGCTTGCTTACTGAGCTAGGCGTATCCTCCCAGACTTTGGAGGGACACTGGAAAGGATCTCAGGGTCAGGGAATCTAACCAGCACCTGGCCCAGACCCCTTGCATCTCCAGCATCGTGTGCCCACTTATGGCCTGGGTCTGGGGGAGTCAGTTTCCACAGTGTGGTAGAAGAACCCCAGGAGAAGCAGAATCCAAATCTCAAGCAGGCTAGTTATTAGGTGGGTGCCTATGATCAAGCCATTTTCCTTCACTTCGCCTCAGTTTCTTCATCTGTAAAAGAGGCTGAGCTACATGACCTTGGTAGTACAGCCCACCTCCGGATGTATGGATCCCATAACCCTTTGCCCCACCTTCATCACACATTCTTGTGTCCCCCACACAATTGCTTCTGTTAACCCCTCTACTCTCCACAGCCAAATCCCCATGACTTTGTGCTGCCAGAAGACAGACAGTGAGGATAACAGGCCCAGGAGGGCCCACTGAGGCAAGATCCCAGGGATATATGATGGGACATGATTTCCTTTTACAAAGTTTTCGGAGCCTCCTCCCTAACCCCTACCCCACCCTCAGTACTCCTGGTTTCAGTGGTGCCCCTCATGCCCAGTCCTGGACAATCATAGCTGTCATTGTATGGCCCTCTGAGGTTTGCAAAGTGTTTCACATACACACCATTTGAGCCTCATGACACTGCTATGAGGAGGTGGCCTGGGAGAGGGAGAGGATGGAGGGGGTAGACATGGGATTCCATCCACATCAGAAACTCCTCGGGTTTCTACTCCTTCCACAAAGGCAGGGAAGCAATCCATCTTCTTAGAATTTTAGAGAGTTGGGTGAGTCACTGCCCCATGGCCACGTGGCCAGGAGGCGGCAGAAGAAGAGCTTGGTCTCAGTGCTTCCAACCTGAGCCCTCAGCTCACTGCATCATGCTGCTTCCCCTTCAAACAATTCATCAATCACCAAGTGTTTATCAGGCACGGTGCCAACATTGGGGGCCAATAACAAAAAATGAAATCAATGATTCCAACTTCCAAAGAGCATTCTACCCAAGAGAATTGGGTATTGTGTCGTAAGAAATGAGGAACAGATGGACTTCATAATGACCTGGAAATACTTCCATAAACTGATGCTGAGTGAGGAGAGCAGAACCAGGAGACCTTCACGTCGTATCTGTGATGACAGACTTTGATAGACTGGGCTCCCCTCAGCAAGGCAGGGCAATGAGACAGCCCCAAAAGCCTCATGTTGGAAAGGGCTATCCACATTCAAAAAAAGAACTATGGGTTCTGAATGCAGACCGAAGCAAAATACTCGATCTTTATTTCTGCTTTGTTTTGTTCCTTCTTTCTCATCATTCATTCCATTGGTTATAATCCTTCTTTACAACTTGGCTAATGTTTAATGTGAAGGTATCTGTAGAACATATATTGGATTGCACGCCACCATGGGGGCCAGGGGGGCGAGGAGAGAGAGGAGGAGAAAATTTGGAACTCTAAGGATTGTGGAACTGAATGTCATAAACTAAAAGTAAATAAATAAGTAAATGTATTTAAAAGCAAACATTCTCTTCCATAAACGTAATACCAGCTAGCATTTATGTAGTACTGTGATGGAAGGGGCAGGGATTGAGCTAGAAATCAAACATAATCATCAACCCAGCTCAGCAGCTCTTCAGGAGCACATTGGACCCTACAGAACTCAAGCCTAGTAAATCCTCCTTTTGGGTCTCTGAGGGTAGTTGGCTCAGTCTCGATTATGGAATAGAATGGATCCTGTCGGACTCACCCTCCTATGGGCTGCCTGCCTACATCTGCCTCTGTGCTGGTGTCCTGGGCATGGTATGTCATGGGAAATCAGGACAGAGGCAGGTCCAAACTGAGGCTGAGAGTGACCTCACTGGGGCCCCCTGGACCAGGACAATCTCAGGCTGTAATCTGTTTTTCATTTTTAAAGACTCTTCTTCAGGTATTTGGCCATTTTCAGAGTATAGCTTCTTTTCTTTCACTCAGAAGAATTAATTACTCAGGAAATACCTGGAAGATAAAAGAGTGTGATTCACTATTTAAGTATCAGCCTTTCTGCCCTTTGACCAATGGCTTTTGGAGCTGATCCAGAAAATACATCGTCAATAAAGGTGTTTGGAGAGAAACATCTGTTGTAGTTCTTGGAGGTTGGGACCGGATTGAGCAGTGGCACCCCAGTCTTCAGAGGGTTTGCGTGACAGAGATGGATTGGGGTCACCAGGTTAGCCAGAAGTGAAGTCCCAAACCTTATCTTTCAAATGCAGTGTCCAATTGATTTTCTCTGGACCATTGCACACAGCAGAGTGTGGTGAAGCCAGCAAGGGCAGCCATGGCAAAACATTCTCTTTATAAAGATACTTTCAGAAGAAGTCTGAGCTGGAGAAAGAGTCTGGGGGCGGAGCCTCCACATAAGCTCTCCAGGATGGAAGACATTGATGTTTGAAGACGGAGGGAGACACCAAGCCGACTTCTGTATGATCTGGAGCCAGCCAAACGAGAGCACTGGAGAGCAGGGCTCTGCCTGGCTGCCCATCATAGGGCCTCTCTACACACACAAGATGGCCCATTGGATGGGATATTGGCAGCAAGGGTGGTGCATTGCACAGGGAAAGGGCGTCTCTAATCTGAATGTCTCAAAGTTGGAATAGTTAGGGGGATGTCTCTAAAGTGAGAACATGAGCCCAGCAAGGAGCTTGGGCTCTGGCTTCTCTTCTTCTCCATTAGAGCCTAGATGTTTGAAGGAAGGGCCAGAGCCATTGAGAGGAAAATCCTGGGCAAGCAGTGGGAAGGCTCCCCCCAAATCTTCTGGGCTCTTCTCA
This sequence comes from Petaurus breviceps papuanus, assembly GCF_028583685.1. Classification (NCBI taxonomy): domain Eukaryota; kingdom Metazoa; phylum Chordata; class Mammalia; order Diprotodontia; family Petauridae; genus Petaurus; species Petaurus breviceps. The sequence goes on along the minus strand of NW_027185759.1, from coordinate 2,777,450 downwards.
GTTTCTGTATGTGCCAGTTCTGGACTAGGGATAAAAAGGCAAAATCAAACAGCCACTGCCCTCAAGAAACTTGTGTTCTCTAGGGAAATAGCAACATTTAAACCAATAAATATGTTCACACATTCACGAAGACAGAGATGTACATTGGAAAGGAGAAAAAACTAACAAGTAGGGGAATCATGGAAGGCTTCCCGGAGGAGACACTGTGTCATCTGGGCCTTAATAATAAAAATAATGGCTAGCATTTACATCATGCTTTCAGATTTGCAAAAGTAGATCCTGACGCTGCCTCAGCTCATCCGCTCGGCCTGCCCTAAAAGGGGAGTGCTATTATGTTCCTCATCTTACAGAGGAGGAAACTGAGACTGAAAGAGGTTAAGGGCTTTGCCCAGTGTTAACAGCTTGGAAGTATCTAAGGCTGGATTTGAACTCAGGACTTTTGGACTTCTAAGGGCAGCATTCTGGGCCACCTAGTAAATCTCATCATCCACAGATAAGAACTAGGGGAGCATTTCTATGCCTGGACACAGATCCTTCTTTATAAAATAAAAATCCAGGTAGATGGGGAGCATGCATGGGACACCATCCATGAAAAGGGTGACTTCCTTTCCCATATTCTATGGCCCGGCCAAACTGGCTTTGATCTCCCAGAGACTGGATTTTTGCATGGGCTGTCTATCCCCCATGCCTCCCTTCTGCCTCTCAGGATCGGCATCTCTCCACTTTCCATCACCAAACGTTATGCCCTTGGGCCAGGTACCTCCTGGTGCCCCCACCCTTTCAGTTTCCTTTTGTGTATTGTCTTCCCCTTAGATTGCAAGCTCCTTGAGGACAGGACCTGTCTTTTTCTTATTTGTGTCCCTGGCTCTTAGCATAATGGCTGGCACATAGTGGGAGAGTAATCGATGTTTATTGAATTGAATTAAACTGAATCTTCTCCAGGAGGCCTTTTCTCATCCCCCTGCCTGCTATTAACTTCTTCCCCAAGCCCTATCTTGCCTTCCAGGATTTCCTGGGCAAATCTTTTTCGTATACTTAATATCAAACAATCAATAAGTATTGAGTATGAGACTACTCTGTGCCAGGCATGGGGATAGAAATACACCAAACGAAGCAATCCCTCCTCAACCAAGAAGTT
>NW_027185759.1:2714171-2726312 GCF_028583685.1 Petaurus breviceps papuanus | reverse complement strand
TCTCTCTCTCTCTCTGTCTGTCTGTCTTCTGTCTGTCTCTCTGTCTCTGTCTCTCTCTCTCTCACACACACACACACTTCTCTGTTGTCTCTCTGTCTCTATCTCTTTCTCTCTCTGTCTCTGTCCCACACACACACACACACACACACACACACACACACACACACACGCACACACCCACACACCCCTGAATGGTCACTGAATGGCCCATTTAAGAAGACCAGCCTTTCTCTGCTCCTCTTCCCCATTGTTGGGGAGGGACAGGAAGTTTATACATAAACAGAAACTGTAACCAGACCCCAGGCCCCCCTGGAATGCCTCAATCCAATGTTTCCACCGGAGGTTTAACTCCAAGCTCTGGAGGTGGGGGGAAGCCCGGCAGCATGCATCCCCCTGACTGGGCCTCCGTGCTGACCCCCACGGTGCCTCCTTCTTGAGCCTCTCCCAGGGTGTGAGTGGCTGTGACAAGCCAATGTGCCTCAGGGGGAAGGGAAAGAAATGAGCCTCTAGATGGTGGCCACTATGCACCAGGCGACCTACTAAGCATTTCTCTGAGTACTGCTGCATCTGATCCTTACAACAACCGAGGAAAGAGGTTGCTAGCAGGGCACTGGGCCTGGGGCCAAAAAGACCTGAGTTCAAATCCAACCTCTGACACTCACTAGTTGTGTGACCCTAGGCAAGTCATTCACCCTGCTTTGCCTCTGTTTCCTCGTCTGTAAAATGAGCTGGAGAAGGAAATGGCAAACCCCTCTAAGATCTTTGCCAAGAAAACCCCAAATGGGGTCAGGGAGAGTCAGATTGTAGTTGAAGGAGACAAACAGAAGTTAAGTGACTTGCCCAAGGTCATACAGCTATTAAGTGAGTCTGGATCTGAACCCAGGTCTCCTTGCCCTGCTCTCTCCACTGAGCTGTCTCTGAGGGGCCCTTTGCTCCCTGGCGCCTCCCCCTTGGCTCAGCTGGTCAGCTTCCCCTAAACCCTGAGGGTCTCATTTCAAGCAGAGCTCTGCCTAGGAGGGTGGGGGGCTGACTGTACAGATGTATTGTAGATGTCGGGGTCCTACCAAAGAGAGTTGTTTTTCACTCAGCGCTGTGAGTATGGTAAGCTCCCCCCCTCACCCCTCAGCATCGCTTTGTGCTCATGCAGCGCAGCTACATACCTGTTGTGCCCCCCCTCCACCCAGAAACCTCCTGAGGGCAGAAACCATCACACCTTTGGCTTCATTTTGTTCAATTACATTAAATTGTCTGGCTATGGGAAAGGCAGGGGGCTCTCCTCTTTTCCCATAACATTATCAGGGCCAGGCAGATTCTTCAGGTGGGTAAGAAACCAGTGGCAAGCAGGGGAGAGACAGAGACAGAGACAGACAGATAGAGAGAGACAGAGGAGAGAGACCCCTCTTCTGCCAGGTCACCTCCACCATTAGGGACCGGGCCTGGCCTTTCTCTGCTCTGAAGGCTCCTCTTTCGGACATTGGCCTGGAGTAGGAGGGAGGGGGGCTTCTGAGTCCTTCACCCTCAAAGCTGCCCAGTTCAACTTGCCAAGCCAGGGGAGACCGTGTCCCTAGGAGGAAACCCTGATGCAGATCTCCAGCCTCCTGCTTGCCGGAAAGCCAGGCTGCCCACGTCCCTCATGTCCCCATTGCCTGCGGTGGCCCAGCCTGAGCAAGGCAGGAAGTGAGACAACGGGCCCTTTTCATCCCCAGGACACGCTCCCTCCCTCCCCTCGACAACGGAGGGGCCTGAGTAATTTCTCATCAGAAAGACAAAGTATCTTTATTTTGAAGGCTCCATGTAGGATGTCCAGAAATTTCTCATGTTATTAAGAAGAGAAAAAAAGGGGAAAAGGCCCCAAAGAGCCTGCTTACTTAATAAATCCTAACATCTGTGGAAAGTTTGATGCAGTGAGAGCACCCAGACAGAAAATTAAAAAACTAATAAAGTCCTCAGTGTGGGGGCCCTGGCATACGGACAGCTCGGCCTCTCCAGACACCTAATAAAGAGACATTCCGGGACACTAACTCATAAGGGAAAGCTGCGGGGGTCACCAGCAGCGCTGGGGAGCTAACCATGGTAACTCGGCAGCCGCCCCACGACGCTGCAGGCCAAAGGCACTGCTTCCCCCTTTTTTGTCCTTCTTCATATTTGGAAAACTGTGGGCCCTCTGAGGACACCAGGGGCCAGCCCCAGGAGAAGTGGAGAGCAGGATCCAAGCCCTCCCCAGAGGCCCCAGCTCCCAAAGCTCTTCAGGCTGTGCTTTAAACACTCAGGGCCACAGCCATGGTACCCAGGGAGGGGTGTCGGGTGGAGAGGGTGGGGGAGGCTAGCAGGGCCCCAGGCAGCTCCACTGAGTGTGTGTGCTGGGGGGAAGCAGGTTTATTTGGGGACTCATTTCTCACCTTCCTTGACCAGCATCTGCCCTGGGGCAGGGGGAGGGGATGGGGCAGGGAGCACCTATGAGGCTCCGAGGTGGAGTCTAAAGCTGGGGGGCTTCAGAATGGAGTGCACAAGGTGCAGGGTCATCCTAACTTAGTTCCCAGCTCAGTCTTCTCTGTGCAATGCCAAATAAGTGGTCAGCTAAGTCAGTCCAGCCAAATGACTCAAATAGAGTCAACTGTGTGGGAAAAAAACAATCCAAGCTCGAATCCAGGAGCCTGCTAATTATAGACCTAGATTTAGAGTGGCCAGCAAAGGAGAGGGCTTGAAGCAGTGCCTAAGAACATGGAAGTCACAGAATAATGGATCTCAGACTGGGAAGGGCTCCCCAGTTGGCCCTTGCCCCCTGGGGTGGCCACCCCAGTCAGCAAGATCTTCCCGCTGCCCCTCTGTGAGCACCCCCCTCTACCCCATTACTCCTAGTTCTGTTCTCTGAGGCCCAGTGCACCAAGGCGCATCCTTCTTGGGCCTCAGCCCTGTGGGGAACTGCAAGAAATGGGAGAGGGGGTCAGGCGTCAACTTCCACATCCAAGGGCTTCAGCGTGGTTCAAGTTTCCAGGAAGGTTATGAGTCTTCCTTCATCCCCAGCAGAGTGCAGCTGTGGAGTCAGGGGAACCTGGGTTCAATGCCCACCTCTGATGTGTGAGTGACTGCCTTCATGGTCTTGGGACCATGCTGCCCCCCTCCACAAGTACTGGATCATGGTCTTTGGGAGAATCTTGGGATCTCTGAGAAGGAAGGCCCCTCAGGTGCATCCAGTCTGGTATGTGTCTGAGCACCACATCCCTCTCTCATCATCAATAGCAATGAGGTATCCAGGGTTTGCACACCCCATGCCCACCCCCCCTTCCCGGGGCAGAAGCACGTCTCCCCCACCTGCATTCACATCCCAAAGACAGCAATGGGGGGCCAGAAGGGGAGCCCAAGGAGGGATTGAGCATCAGGGCCATAGGACGATCCTTGTCCCCCAGTAGGGACTCACCAGTCACTGAGCAGACCTCGCTGGGGAAGAAGGAGGTTCAGGTTTAACAAGCAAACATCAAAGGAACTTTTCATGGATTTTGCTGGAATCTATAGAGAGAGACCCCTGAGTTCTAGGTGGATCCAAGTCAGCAAGCAATTGTCAAACCCCCCTTGGGTTATCATAGGTAAATGGTCACCGGACATGAAAAATTCTTAAAAGAAGAACCACGACCACGTAAAAAAAATGCCCCAAATCACTAATAATTAGAGAGATACAGATCAAAACAGCCCTGAGGTTTCACTTCACACCCTGAAAATTGGCAAAAAAAAAAAAAGACCCAAAATGGCAGCAGTAAAGGTCGAAGGGTTTGTGGGAAGATAGGCACATTAGGACATGGTTGGTGGAGCTGCCAAGTGGAACCCCTATTTGGGAAAGCAAATAAATTGGAATTATGAAAATAAAGTGACTAAACTGTCCACATCCTTTGAACTAGACCCTCCATTACTGACTTATAACCCAAGAAAGTCATCAATAAGAAAAAAGTCCCTATAGATTCAGAATATTTATAGGAGCTTTTTGTGATAACTGAGAATAAAAACGTTGATTGGAGAATGGCTAACAAATGGTGGTCTGTGGATGCTTTGGAATACTCCTGGACCATAAGAAAGAATGTATGTGACACATATGGAGAACCCTGGAAAGAACTTCATGGACTGATGCAAAGGGAAGTCTGCAGAACCAAGAAAACAGCACGATCAGTGACTGCAGCAGCCTCACAAGGAAAATCAGAGATGTGACAGCTTCTCTCTGAAAAAAATACTGCTTGTCATATGGGACAGCTCCTGGAAAGAAGCAGGGCAAAGATACGTGGGATATTCTAGTGATGTAAGAGAAAATATCCATGAAATTTTTTTTTTTAAACCACCAGTTGGATACAAGGTCCTGGTGCAGCATAGGGAGGCCCCAGAGATAAAGACTGAAGACCACCCTGCCCTCAAGGGGGTCAGAATGGGTGCACAGATCAATAGGAGTCAGTCACAATAGGAGAGGGCTTGAACAGGGGCGAATGTCGGGTAACAAGACCAAGCCTTGAAGAAAACTGAGGATTCCCAAGGATGGAGACGAAAAGGGGAGGGCAGGCAGAAGGGAGTGGGACTCCAGGCCCAGGATGGTGTGTATGCAGATTCAAAGATGGCGCACAGAGCTCAGGGAGGGTTGACTATCCACATGCTGGGACCACAGGCTGCTCCTAGACAGCCAGGCAGTGATCCAGAGGGAGATGGGAGTGACCTCAGAAGTCATTGGATCCAACCCTTCCTGGGCAGGATAAGGAAACTAAGCCCCTAAGAGCTGAGGGATTCTAGGTCACACAGGTGGAAAAGCCAGGATTTGAACTCAGGCCAAAGGTTTGGGCTCTCCTTGCCCCCTGCTCACATCCCCACCTCCTGGGCACCTGCCTAGACACATAGAATGGAGACATGGGTTAGAATGGGGTGACCAGCTCTGCCTCCTGGTGCCTGCAGGGCTTCGGCTAAGCCCATCGCGTTTCTGGGTCCCGGGTTCTCCATCTGGATTGAAGCCAAGGTCTCTTGTCTCTGAATGTGCAATGCCCTAACACAGCTCATCAGTGACACGATTGTGTTCCTTTCACCAGCTGCTTTGACCGAGCTGGAGATTCATTGCCCTGCCCCCTTTGATTTGACTATATGGGACTGAATTAACTCCTGACATGATGCCAAGGCCCCCTACATTAGGCCTTGCTTTCTTTCAAGGTCAGAAAGAGAGGGGCAGGCCCAGCCCAGTGCTTGGTTCAGTCTGCAGGGCTCTCTGCTGATGTAGTCAAATGGGCTTATCAATGACTTGGAAAAAGGGATCGATAGAATCCCCATCAATCTCTAAGCATGACATGAAGCTTCAGAGGATCCTTATGACCTTAGCTGATGTCTGGTTCCCAAGAAGCCTCAAGGGGCTACTGGCACCTGAGGAGCAAGGACAGAGAAGACAATGTCTGAGGCTTGAGGTCAGCCACCTCTGTCACCTGGAGCGCCAGCTTTTGTTTCTCAAGTACATTCTGCTAATAAGCAAGACTCCTCTGACCGAGGCAAGGAGGGCCAAGGAATCAGGAGCCTCCCTATGATCCCTGCCCTGCCAGCCCCCCAGGCCCTCCATCCTGGTCAGCCTCGCCTCACAGTCCACCACAAAAGGACTCCTCCTCCTCTTCCTCCTCCTTCTCCCCCTCCTCTTCCTCCTCCTCCTCTTCCTCCTCCTTCTCTCCTTCTCTTCCTCCTTCTCTTTCTCTTGGAAGGAAGGTAGTATTTAATCAGAGATCAAAGGAAGCCAAGGAAAACAAAAGGGAGAAGGGAGAGCATCCCTCTGAAGCCCATGCACAGAGATGGGGGGCAGCAGAACAGCAGCCGTGGGCACTGTCACCACTCTGGTTCGCAGGAGTGAGGGGCGGAGGGCCTTGCCCACACCCCACCTCATGAGGGTCCAAGATGGAATGGGAACTGAGGCCCTCCTGGCTCCCGATCCGTCCAGGCACCTCAGCCTCCATAAGCCCAGACCAGAGATAGCCACAGAGCACCCTTACCCAGGAAACGCATTGTCTCGGGTGTCAGTTGGGACCCTTTTGCTGCTATGCTACTTTGGGGATGAGGTCAGGCTCAGTGTTTGGGGTTCACTTCTTCCTGAGAGCCCCTCATACACGGGGGTCTGGAGATTCAGGTGCCCATCCAAAAGGGCAAACACCCCCAGGGCCTTCAGGCCTGTCCTGGTCCCAAAGATTAGTGCAACCCATGAAAATTCCTCTGTTGGAGACCAAGTGAAGGCAGACAGCTGGGTGTGTCTCCAGAGTCTCCCTGGGGATGGGCAGGCACACCTCCAGCTCCATGCGGCCTCCCCCAGGGGCCTGGGTCTGGTCTGGGGCCAGGAAGGCAGGCACCCCAGCAGACAGAGAAGGTGAGGCGGGCATCGTTCCCAAGCAGGGCTTCCCCCACCCCCACAGCCCAGACGGTAACCCTATTCCTCTTAGCAGGTTTTTATGGAGTTTTTTACAAGCCTCCTGGGTGGGTCACAGCCACCCCATAAATGTAAACGCCCCATTCTGCACATCGAGGCCACTCACCTTCTGAGCTCTGATTGGAGCTGAGTTTTCCCTACAACAGCTTGGGTTTCACTCGTGTTATATCGGATGGAAAGGAATCTTTATGGGGAATGCTTGGGCACCCTGACAGCAGGCCAGAAGTGCCTGTGGGGACCAGAGCACATCTTGAGAGCACAGTGCAGTCTCCGCCATGGCTGTCCTGCCTCTGGCCTCCATGCCTCCCACCCCCTTTCCCTCTGGGTGTCCCCTTCCCCCACCTTGCAGAGGGGGATGCTCAGACAGCCCAAGTCTCTGGGCAGGGCAGCTCTAATTCTCCCCCTTGGATGGATGAAGCCCCTAGCACTTTTTCAAATGGACAAGAGATGTTTAGCCCTGAGGACCATGAGAGTGGGAAGGAACCTGAAAAGCAGGGAACCTTGGGAGGTGGCCTCCTCCAGCCCCTGCCTCCAGGCCGGTAATCTCTCACCCACTGGGGCCAGACAGGGTCTGGTTCCTTCGTGAGGCTCCCCAGGAACAGAGAAAGATTCCACAGCCGGCTCTCAACAAGCCTTTGCAGAGCTTGGTGAGCCTGGTGTTCCTCAGGCTCTGTAAAAGGCAAAGGGGGCTGGGGGCAGGAGAGGAAAGCTTCCTTAAGCTGTGACCCTGAACAGGCCATATCACAGTCTGAGCCTCAATAACCTCATCTCTAGAATGGGGACAAATCACCCCTTTGAACTGCCTGGTGGGTTGTGGGAGAGCTGTATAAGCAAGAGCTCCTACTCCTGAAAATTTCTCCTGCTCTGATTTTGGGTCCCTTTTCTCTGACTGATGCTGTAAGAGCCCAGGGAACAGGTAACCAGCATTTGTCCCATCAAAAAACATTGAAGGGTGGCACTTAGGGTGCCTTAGCCTTCTATCACTGGGCTCAAGCATCGCAGTTCCTTGCGGGCCACCTAATTCTTCTGATTGCTCTCCTCTGGACCCTGCCTAGACCCTCCAGGGGGCAGGTCTCATACACATCCCTCAAGGTTTGGAAGTCTAACAAAACCTGATTTCAGCACCCAGGTGGCCCTAGCTGACCTCCCAGTGGGGCAGTAACCAGTTTTACAGTCTCTGGGGGCTGCAGACCAATGTGTGCCCCATTCCTGGTGCTGCCTTCTGAGTCAGGTGTCTCATTGAAGCATCAGGTACCAAGCATTGAATGCCACTCCTCCAGCCAGGTCGGGAGCCCAGGACATAGAGAACGTGGAGGTCGCCCCCAGGCTGGAGTAAGGCTGCAAGTGAGGCCAGGTGAGCATCATTGGGGGAGCTGGGGCTGCTCAGCCTAGAGAAGAGAAGGCTGAGGGATGGGCAGAGGCAGGTGTGGAAGGGTGGAAGGGGCGGTCATAAGATCACTATCCCAGCCAGAAGCAAGCCGGGAGGCCTCTAATGTAACTCCTTTGTCTTAGGGATGATGAATCCCAGACTCCCAGAGCTGCAGGGTCTTGCCTGAGGTCACACCGGTAGAAAGCATCCAAAACAGGGTCTGGAGCCAGGTGCTGTGACTCCCAGGCAGCATTGTATACAGGATGTCACATCACCCTGACTGGGGATCCCCAGCAGGCTTTCCCCGCCCACACACATACACTGCCCTCCAGCACTGGGCTTCTTGGGCACCCATCCACTTCCAGGGGGGTAAAGGCCCCAGACTTTCCTGGTCCCTAACCCTTACTTCCCTTTTCCCTTCTGAGGCCGCAACTCCAAATTACCCTTTTATTTACACATCCTTCCTTTGATCCCTCCCACTCACACCCCTCAGGGGAGCTGGGGAATGGGACACTCACTTGATTCAAGCAGTCAGCAGAGATGGCCTGAGAAGACCAGGGTCTAAGTAGTCTCAAGAGTGCCTAGAGCGGAGGGGAAAGCCCCCAGTAAAAGCATCACATCTGCAAGGCTCCATCCCCTGGATCCCACCAGGCTCACGAACTGACACAAGGCAGGGGGAGGTGGGTGAGACCAAGGGGCAGCAGAGAAGGGGCAAGCAAAGGGCCTGGGGGAGGAGGGGAGAGCAGCCCTCCACCACCTATGAGCCTCCAAAGGCTCAGGCTTGGATTCTGAGGACACCTGAAGGTGACTGGGGGGGCTCACTTCTCAACATTGACTGGACAGAGAAGGAAAAACAGATCGGTCCTGAGGCCCAGCCCCGTTCAGCATCTCTGATCCACCTCCACCTCTGTGTGACCTGTCAGGGAAGGCCAGGAATGTGGGGCCCACAGGGTAACTGAGGAAGGAAGAAGGAAAGGAAAGAAGGGAAAACAGGAAGGAAGGAAGGAATGGAGGAAGAGAGGGAGGTGAAAAGAAAGAGAGGTAAGGAAGGAGGGAGGAAGAAAAGGAAGGAAGAAGGGAAGGAAGGAAGGAAGGAAAGAAGGAAGGAAGGGAGGAAGAGATGAAGGAAGGAAGGAAGGAAGGAAGGAAGGAAGGAAGGAAGGAAGAAGAGACACTGTTCCTGGGGCACCCCAGATCTTAGCTGAGGCTCCCAGGTCTGATTCTAATCAGCGTGGGAAAGAGGCAGAAGGCCCTGCTCAGGCCTCTGTTGGGTGGAGACGCCTCCTATTCCCATAAACTTTATCGCCGTCCTCGGCCTCTGATAAACCCCAGTAAATCAGCGTCCTGGGAGTGTGGCTGCCTGCCAGCAGGCTGCTGAACAACGCCTGCCTACCCCCTTCCCGGCATCTGAGCTCCGTAGCTCCCAGGGGGCCTGAAGCCCGGGCCAAGCTGAAAAGTGGTTCATTTTTCCCTTCCAGATCAGCACAATAAATAATCATAAATTCTTCCTCCACCCACGGTCGCCCCCTCCCCCATTGGACTTTGGCTTGATTGTCTGACTAGGCAGCAGCTTCCCTGTGGCCATGGAGGTCCTGAGCCCTGCTTGCTGCTGCCCCCCACACCACCTGCCAGACCAGTGTGGCCAAGGATCACCTTAGCCTGGCTCTCAAAGGAGCCTTCTATTGGTTGGGGGCTTCATCCCTGGAATCCCAAGCACCTCTCCCATGAGGGAAGGTCTCTTTTCTTATGTGACATGGACATCGGCAATGGAGTCACTCTCTCCAGTGAGTGGGGGGTGAGTGGCTGAGAAGAGCCAGCCTGTAGAGAGAGCCCTTCACGTGGGGGCTGTCACCAGGGATAAGGGGTGTGACTCTCAGGGCAGCTCTTTCCTATTGTCCCCTCTCCAGGCCTTAGCTTTCTCTTCAGCCAGCTGAGAAGCTTGGCCTAGACCACATCTAATGTTCCTTCTGTCTCTCCATCTAGGTTTCTACAACTGTCTTAATTAAAGGTCCTGGAGACAGGAGATGTGGATGCTGCCCAAGCAGCCCATGCATTTTTGGAGAGGAAAGTCTCCAAAAAAAAATCCCTCCCCACTCCAGTCCTCTGGACCCGCTTTCCTCGAGGTCCTGAGGGCTGCTGGTGTAGACACCACCCAAGCAGCCATTGCATGTCGGAGAGGGGAGGTTCTGCCGCAGGTCTCCCAGGAGGCGGCACCCCTTCCCTTGCAGCTGACAGACATGCTCTCCTTGGGCAGGGGAGGGGGAGGGACGCCAGCTTAAGCTCTGGACGCTGGTGAACGGCCAGAGTCGCATTAAGGCTGGATGAAGCTGGAATGGAAGCTATAAATCAGGACTTTTTTTTTCTGCTTTGGCTATGTGATGTTCTTAAAGCCCTGTGAGCCAGGTCATGGAGCGGAAGGTGTGCAGGCAGGGAGGCCCCAGGGCTGCAGTCTGACTCCCACAATGACCCTGGGCAGGTTTCCTCCTCTGTAAATGAAGGCATCCCAGAATGCTAATGCCTTTTCATAGGGTCAAAAAGAGCTTCAAAGACCATAGCAGTCAATCCCTTCATTTTTCAGATGAGGAAACTGAGGCCCAGAGAAGCTGTGACTCTCCCAAGGGCACCCAGCTATGAAGGAGCCAGATAGACGTGCACAGAAAACAGCCAGGGTGGTCAATCCATCTGGCCTGTGTTCTGGGCATACTGCCAACGGCAGGGCCTTCCCACTGCACCTGCTGTTCTGTGATCACCACGATTTAGTCTGAATGATTCTCAGATCTACCACTTTCCAGATATTGGCTGGACAATAGACCATCAGAGCTGGAGGTGGGGCAGATCTCTGAGGTGAAACCCTCACTTCACATATTCTACGTACCTTTCTTCTAAGATGCCTTATTCCTCTCTTGTGTACTCGAGTTCCTTCAGCATTCCATAATGCTGGGATTTTTCGGGTCCCTGGTAAATCTCCACTTTGGGGAAACTGAGTCACTAGGCGTTTCATTGCGCCACCCCTTGTAGCTGAGATCAGTGTTCACCTCACAGTTTGTGAAGTCATGTGGGTCCCGAGGCTAGAATGAAGTCAAGCGGTGAGCAAGACAGAATCATAAATGGAAATTCAAGCTATGACTAAGCGCCTAGGCTCCGTGTCTCTGCTCCCTCCCCAAGCACCTGGCCACTGGAAAGGGCTGCTGCAGAGCTGTCAGGCTCCCCCAGTATACCTGAAAAAGTCACCTGTCACTTAGGAGCCCAACCTGGGTGGGGAGGGGCTCCTCCCGGGAGGGTCGGGAGCTCCAGGAGCAGCCAAAGCCTGGAGTCGGACTGACTTCGGCAGGAAAAAAAGGGGGAAAGGCTGGGGAGATCCCCGCCCCCTCTGAAGAGGAGGGGACCTTGCAGGGGTGAAATAGAAAACTCCCTTGTCCGGGATCCCAGGCCCTCCAGCAGCCGCTCCTCGGGCCACGAAGTGGGCAGGGCGTCTGCGGACCTTCTGGCCTAGTGCCCCTGCCCCAGCAGATTACAAGGAGCGACGCCTCCCGCCGCATCACGCCGAGAACTGAACGTCACTGAACCAACGTCCGTGTAAAGATGCTGGCAAGAGACGGCCTTGAGATCAGGGCTGTCCTGGAGGAACGGAGGACCGGAGACTTTGTGTGTGGAGGGCACGTGGGCGTAGCTCAGCCCTCAGGCTTTGGTGGAAGGCTCCCCCTCCGCCCAATATGGCCCGCGGTCCCGCCTACAGGGCGACTCTCTCCAGGACGGGCCTCTCCAGGCTGGTCCTCAGAAAACAGAGTCCCCTTTCCCGGGGTCCTGTTCAAAGCCTCTCCTGACCGGCGGCATCAGCCGGAGCTGGGGCTCTGCTGGCAGACCCCCAGAGAGCCCAGGCTCACCACCTCACCCCGCAAGGAATCAGGAGAGCTCTTCAGAGAAGGAAGAGTGGGGAAGAGACTGAAGGCTGATTCCGGGGGTTTCTGGGGGAGCTTCCGGGCTTGAGGACCTCGGTGGTGGCCCCAGGGCTAGAAGGGAAGCCTGGAAGAGGGGGGCCTCGCGGGTGGCAAGTACTGGGAGCTTGGAAACTCCCTAAAAAAGGTCTGGCTCACCTTCTGAATCAAATGAAGCAGGGCAGCTACGAAAGAAGCAATGCCTCTTCCGGAGCAGCTGTGAGGCTTAACCTCAGTCTCACCTCAGACAGACCTCCATTCCCTGCCTCCAAGCCTTTGCACTGGCTGTGCCCCATGCCTGGAATCCCCAGTTTGACTTTAAGACTCAGCTCAGGAGTCACCTTCTCCATGGAGCCTTTCTGGTCCCTCCAGCTCTCTCTCTCTCTCTCTCTCTCTCTCTCTCTCTCTCTCTCTCTCTC
>NW_027185759.1:2712782-2714161 GCF_028583685.1 Petaurus breviceps papuanus | reverse complement strand
CTCTCTCTCTCTCTCTCTCTCTCTCTCTCTCTCTCTCTCTCTCTCTCACGCACACGCACACACACACACACACGCACACACACATTCACAAGCCTTGTGTCTCCCTTGATAGAACACACCCGGCTGGACTGATGCAGTCATAGACAAATGGGGATCGGTATTGTTTGGAGGAGATACAAAGAAAGGTCACTGATGGAAACACAGTCAGTGGGACACTGACCAAGTTGTGATCAGAACATTCCAGGAACAAGAATTCTGAGGGGATCCAGCTTACCCCCACACACATACTTGGAGCTGGCGCTCTCCTCCATCAGAACACATTGGCCCAGTTTCTAGATTAGCCATAGTTAGTCTACCCATAGGCCTTTGTAGTAATGTCAGGCTCTTCCAAGCACAAGAGAACGAGGCACCCAGGGGCCTGAGTCCACATGAAGGTGGTACAAGGACCTCACCAGCCACACACCCTGAGCTGCTTTTGACAGCTGCCTGTTCCAGGTGTTTTAAGGGGCAGTGTCTCTCTGGGACATGGGAATGTGAGCCCCTTGCTGCTTGGGAGAGGAGTCTCCCTGCAGTGCAGAGAGAGAGCCGGCCATGGTCCTGAAGGCAGGCTGTGGAGTCCTGGGCTGGGCTCTCAGGGAGGGCCACTGAAAGGAAGCCTGTGTTTGGGACATGGTTCTTGATGCCTGAGCCATGAAATTGTTGGCTAAACCCTTTAATGTTTGCAGAGGGCTTTACAAATATGATCTCATTTGATTCTCATAACAGCCTTGAAGGGCAGGTACTATTATTATCCTCATTTTACAGATGAGGAAACTGAGGCAAACAGGGTGAAGTGACTTGACCAGGGTCACACAGCTAGTAAGTGTCTGAGGCCAAATTTGAACTTAGGTCTTCCTGACTGCTGGTCCTGCACTCTACCCACTGTGGCACCCCCTAGACATTCCTAGGTTACATACAAAATAGGGAGAATTTATTTGATGCAAGAGTTTCTTGGGTTTTAAGACTAGCACTCATGCCTCTGTCCAAAGAGTCACATTTTCTACTGATGGCATCGGTGACTGTGACCATGAGTGGGACGTCTGGCTCAGCCATTATGGATCAGGCCGTGTGTGCAGCAGAGTCCAGAAGGCAGGGAGCCAAGGTACCTGTCTCTGCATCCTCAGCTTCTCTCACAGTGGCTGGAACACATTGGGTGCTTAATCACTCTTGAATGAATGAACGAATGGATGAATGAATGGATGTTTGGATGAATAGATGAATGAATGAAGAGAAGGATGGATGAATAAATGAATAATGAATGAATGGATGGATGGATGGATGAATAAATGAATAATGAATGGATGGATGGATGAATAATGAATGGATGGATGGATGAATAA
>NW_027185759.1:2696696-2712772 GCF_028583685.1 Petaurus breviceps papuanus | reverse complement strand
ATGAATGGATGGATGGATGAATAATGAATGGATGGATGGATGAATAAATGAATAATGGATGGATGGATGGATGGATGGATGGATGGATGGATGGATGCTGTCATCATTTTGCCCAACATTTGTTGGCTACTCTTGTTCTTCCCAAGAGATAATGAGCTCCCTGAGGGCAGGAATGGCATCACTCTACATCCTTCTATCCCCAGGACCAAGCACAGGGTCACGAATGTAGCAGGAGCTTAAGAAATTCTTGTTGAACTCACTCGAATTCTCTCTGGGATGTGTTTGGGAGAAAGCCACTGAATTTCACCTTGTACTCTTACTGTGTAACCACAGGTAAGTGTGAGCCTCTGTTTCCTCATCTGTTAAAGGGGGAGATTTGTGCCTAGCCCTAGCAGGCTGGGAGGCTCTAAGGGGACTCCATGTATAGAGCTGCTGTTCCCCCCAAGTGTGCTGTGTACATGTCAGCCCTTATTCCCATCAATACCGGATCTTGAGCCCCGGCTTGGGCTTTTCTTTCCTTCCGGACATGTGGCTGCTCCAAGAACTGAAAAAGTAAAGGCTTTGCTGCTTCTCTCACACAAACTCCTCCAGCCCCCACCATCCTTACACACCCCAGCTCCTGCCTCGCCTTCTCCAAGAACCACTGGCTGAGCCAAGGCCTCAGCTCACCTTCCTTCCCCTCCTTTCCCAATATGGAAGGACTTTTAAACGTGCCAACCCACAGAGTTTTACCAGCTCCCCTCTTCTAGGAGGGAGCACAGGCCTCAAAGCAAACAGAGCCTGTGTTCTCTCTGACAAGGAGGCAATACAGAGGTTCACAGCAGGCAGCTAGCTGTGGGCAGTGCCCACGGAAGGCCCACAATGCCCAGGCCACAGGGACCTCAGAGCTGGCCCAGTCCAACTGCCTTCCCAAGGCCCCCATCCCCTCTGAACAATTCAGAGGGATTACCATGTAGTCTCTGCTGGGCCACTTCTGTGGCTGGGGAACTCACTACCTTTCAAAGTACCACATTCCATTTTTTAGCAGCTCCAATGAGGAGGAAACTTTCTACTGCTATGCCAGAATCTACCTCCTTATAGCTTCTACCCACCCGACCCTGGATCTGTCTTCCAGAGCCACAGGAAATCAGTCTAATCCCTGCTTCATGGCACGCCCCTTCAGAGATTGGCATCAAGCTTTTTCCCTGGGAAAATTCATCATAGGAAATAATATTTCTACAAATGGACAACACTTAGAGAGTCTTTTGTGGACTGGTCAGGAAGCTGGACTGTCATATATAACCTTGTTTCAATGAGAAAGATCGGCTGAATCCCAGCTTGAAAACTGGAAGGGTCAGAAGTTGATTTCCATCAGGAGCCTGGAGGAGGAACGAAGACGTCTCTTCATGACCACCCCAACCCAGTCGAGCCTTGTTGTGAGAAAGCACAGCCCTCCAGCCACAATGAGGAGATGGGAACCTTAGGGTACTCAGAGATGAGGGCACATCTTCTTCTCCCTGGCACCATTCCACAAAAGGCTTCTGTGGCCAGTGAGCCCTGTGATAGTGTTTGTAAGCTCTGGCTCCAGGCCTTTCTTTGCCTGGTTGTCAAGTATTGCAAAGGACAAAGTGGGGAGGTCACTGTTGACCCACCATCCCACCCACCCAGGCCAGTCCAGGATGGTGGCCAGAGTCCAGCCCCAAGCTCCATGAGCTTGGGCTCCTACCTTCTCTGGGTCATCAGCAGGGGGTGTCCGTGCAACTTCACCCCAAGTCTGATAGCAGGGACACAGAAGAGGATGTAGGCAAGGGCAGATTCAGGAAGGCCAAGAGTGCCTGTGGGCAGTCTTCCAGTCCAGGCTGCCAGGAACCACCAGCTCTTCTGAGAGAGGACTGTTTCCCTTCTCATCTCCTATGGATCTCCTGATAGAACGTTTAGACCAAGGCAGGGAACCCATAGGCAGATGATGATAGCTAAAGTATGGTAGGCACAGGCAAGAGGAGAGGAGCCTCGAAGGGCACTGGTGCCCGCCTCTGGCAGGCTTCCACTTCTGGAATGGAGAAGCATCTAAGGAGTCCTCTCTATATGCCAAGCCCTGTGCTACGAAGACAGGAAGAGGGCAGCCTATGCTCTCAGAGCTCAAGGTTCAATGTGTATGGAAAGCTCAGGTGTCCAAGGGTGCATCGGCAGGTCAGGGTCTGAAGGAGGTAGGGGCAGTGCAGATGGGAGGCTTGATGGCCCTCCTACCCCCTCCTCACAAGAACAAAGAGCTTTGGTGATTCTCAACACATCCGATGGTCAGAACAGCCAAGCAACCTGATGGGATCTGAGGGCCTTGGCTTGGTGAGTCAGTGAAGGAAAAGCCAGGAAGGGGGGAATTCACAGAGAGATGACAATCTCAAGCCAGGAGAGCCTTGCTGAAGGTCAAGTGAACAGAACAGTGACATTGAAATTCTGAGTCTGACAGAAAATCAATCTTCCATGCTGCTCCCTCCATATCCTTCTTGAAGACATTTTCTAAAGGGTCCTTAGACAGTGTAAAGCATTCATCAGACAGAGAAGGAGGAAAAGACAAGAAGATGGTCCTTGGAGTTGGTATTTTGGTATCTTCCTGGTATTGTCTCCCATTGACCTGGGCTGGATCAAAGCTAGGTTAGGATTCAGAAGTCCTGAAGTTCCCGCAGCCTCTTTGAAGGCAATGGGATGGCATTCGAGGCTTTTGACTCAAGTTCAGGTCCGCATGGTACAGAGTTGGAGTTTATGAAAGGATGGATCTCAATGAACTTCCTAAGAACAGAGTTAAGTGAAAACTAGAGCAGGAAGAAGGTTCCACGGAGCCAGTGTGTCCACTTTTCTCACTCCAAGATGGCTCTGTGATGAGTGTCAGGGGATACTAGGACCAATCATCATATCGCAGGTCTTCAAGTCAGAAGAGATCTCAAGACGGGAGGCAAGCGAGGCAGTATTTGTCCATTCACTTCTTCATTGAACACACTCTCATTAAGCCCATCCTGGATCAAGGTGCTGAGAAGAGACGATAGTAGGGAGCACAGTCCACAAACTAGTGGAATTCAGAGTCTAGATAGGGATACAACGAACACAAAACTCATTATAAAATGTGAGAGAAAGAGGAAGGGAAGGGGCAAGAGGGAAGAGCAGGAGAGGGGAGGGAGAATATTTCAAGGGTGGACAGTATTTTACCCTTTGGTTGATATAGAGTATGTGTGAAGTTGTATCACCTGGTCTGGAAGGATGCATCACAGACATTGAAGGGGAAGGGAAGAGGAGGGGCAAGGGAGGGGGGGAGGGAAACACCTGATGTCGTTCATGGATTGTTCAGTGAAAACTTGTTTTCTGTTTTTTTCTGAATTGGAATCTGAAAAGCAGAAATATTCAGAAGGAATGTCAGGATCACGTCACTTACACAGACCTGGATGTAAAGCCTCCAGGTCAGCATTTTCATTCCAGCCCCCAAAAAAGAAATAGCTGAAGAAGTTATGGAATATGAATGTGATGTAAGACATGATGATGTGGGTGGCTTCAGAGAAAACTGGAAAGAGCTGTATGAACTGATGCAGAGTGAAGCAAGCAGAGCCAGGAGAACAATTCACACGGTGCCAGGAACTTTGTAAAGACAGACCTCGCAGGAACTCTGATCAGCATAAAGGACAGTGATTTTAGGGGACTCGTATGGAGACAGCTGCTCTCTTCCTGACGGGCAGGAGAAGAGCTCGTGTGTGCGCGCGCGTGTGTGAATCAGAGCGCGGCCAATGCTAAAAATCTGCCTTGCTCGGCTCTACATATTTCTAGCAGTTTTGTTTTACTTTTGTTCTCACTTGGGGGTGAGGAGGGAGAGAAGGCAGAATTTTGCTGATTTAAATAATAAAGTTTAATTTTAAAAAGGGAAAGCTAAAGGAAAAATGAAGGAAATAATTTCTCCAAATGTACCAAAGAAACAGAAAAAAAGTGTGGAAAGAGGCAACAAATAGATCCACTTGGTTATTGTTTTGGTAAATTACAGATCTATTCCTATGTATTTTAAAACTATACCTAATAATTCCGTTTCTCATACAATCCTCTTGTTCTGTTTGTATATTGACATCTTTGTGTTTGTTGCTGATTGTTAAGTTCACAACAAATGACAAGCATAAAAATTTTTTTTTAAAGGGAAGGCAGAGAGGAAAAAAAATCTTCAAAAGGCTAGGATTCTGCCATTACTGTTTTTTTTTTAATTTCATCATCTGTCAGAGAACAAAGGAAAACATTAATAGAAAAGAAAACATAGGAACTGATTCAAGATGGCCCCTGGGACAAGCAAACAGACTCAAAAAGCCTTAATCCAAGCCAGAGAGAGCATATGGAGGAAAGAACCAATCTAGCTCTGCTCAAGGCACCAATGCATCCCCCAGAAGCCAGATTTTTGCCCAGGGACAGTGATTGTCATCAGGTTCCAATTGGATGGGGCATGCCAAAGGGAAGGTCCAAAGGTCTTTTCAACAAATGCTCAAACAAATTAGGTGAAAAGAGAAAAGCCCTGAGATCAAAATGGGTACAAAGCTGGATGACTAAAGATTTGAAGACTTGGGTCATTCCAAAGCCTGCAGGAAACAGATTCTAAGGTGTTCAAGGCTTCCATGTAAAGCATTACTAATACCGGGGTTGTGCTGGACAGATATTTTTTAATCATTCATTCATTCAGCAAATATGAATCCAGGGCCTATGATGAACTTGTGCTTGGCACCAGGGCTACAAGGCAAAAACCAGTACTTATCCTTGGGGAGCTTAAATCCTACTAAGAAGCTAAATGCATGTATGCATATAAGTAAACTGATTTGAGCAGATGGACCGCGCCAATCACCAGGAAGAGCAGAGAAGGCTCCCTGTATGAGGCACACGTAAGTCATTCCTTGAGCTAAGAATTCTGCAAGATGTAAGTAAGGAGGTGGTGGCTTTCTGGTGTGATAGGAGCCCAGTCTTTGGAGAATGAACAGATTTGCCCTTCCTGGGTCATCATGTGGAGGATAACCAAGATATTCCCTGCCAGGTTGCAAGTCAGCCTCCTTCCAGCCAGCAGCGATTGAGGGACTGGTAATGCATGGTGAGGAAAAACCTTTCAATTGGCTTCAGAGCTGGGAGAATGGATGATTTGAGAAGTGATGGGCAGGAACTGAGTATGCGTATAAAAGAGACATTGCTATTCTCCCACTCTCTTTTCTTAACTGGTGGCAGGTGAAACCATTGCTGTGAACTGGCAGGTTGAGGGAAGAGTGGGTGGGGTGGCCTGGCCCGTCTGGCTGCTATGCATCCATGAGCATGTGGGGAACCCCATTTCTTCCATGTTTATGTTTTCCTGGTCTTTGATGAATACGTTTTCTGAGAGGGGAAGCCCAGGCAACCATGCTAATGTGGGAGATCCGTTAGATCTGTCCAAGGTCCCATTGGTACAGAGTCCGCTCATTGTAATAGTTAGGGATACCGGTGATAATCCTGGCCAGTGACAGAGGAAACCCATGCAGGCAGATGTGGAAAGGTCTGAGGAGGATATCAAGTATCACAACCACTTGTGATAGCCAGAGATGCCAGACCTGAGCCCTAGGAAAGCTTAGAACCTAAGAGAAAGCTACACCTGAGACATTCCGCAAAGGGAGACAAAGAACTCCCAAGGCCAGAGGGCAAGACACAGCCCTTTCCCACAGGCTTTATCTACCTGTGTGCCTTTGGCAGCTAGGTAGTGCAATGGATAGAGTGCTGGGCCTGGAGTCAAAAAGACCTGAGTCTGAATCCAACCTCACAGAATTACTGGCCCTGAGAAAGTCACTTAACCGTGTTTGCCTCGATTTCTCATCTGTAAAATGAGCTGGAGAAGAAATGGCAAACCCCTCCAGTGTCTTGGTCAAGAAAATCCAAAAGAGGTCACGAAGAGTCAGACATGATTAAAAACAACTAAATAACAACAATACAGTTTTACTGTAAGTGTGAACCCACTCCCTTAGGGACCTTGTGCGTGCAAGAAGTGAGTGTGCACGTGATCATAGGGGTGATTTTTCTGACCTGCTCTTGCACCTTCTCAGTAAATCCCTTCTATAAAAGTGAACGTAGGTCAGCTTCTTGACAGATAAGACAGAACACACTGGTAGGGGCTCCGAATCCACCCAGGTTTACCCCTGGGACTCTGAGCCCCTGATCAGCTGTCTCCAATGACCACGAATGTCCCTCTCAGCTGTAAAGCTGCCTACTGTGGGGTCTGGGGAGCAGAGATCCAAGTTCTCAACAGAGGGGAAAAAACAAGCATTTATGCCACATGCCCAGCACTGTGCTAAATGCTTTACATATACACTCATTTGAACCTCACAATAACCCTGGGGGCAGGTGCGATGATGATGCCCATTTTACAGATGAAGAAACTAAAGCGCCCAAGGGTTAAGTGACTTGCCCAAGTTCACACAGCTGGTAAGTGTCTGAGACTGGACTTGAACTGAAGTCTTCCTGACTCCGGGCTCGACACTCTATCCACTACACCGCCTGGCTGTTTCTGTTCTCTTTTGGGGTCAGCTGTGGACCGTGTGATGGGCATTCCATTACGGTAATGGAATATCTTTAGACCCACGATGGCACCTGAGTCCAGACTCATCCATCCATTCATCGAAAGGAAAACAAAAAAGATGCCGACATTTTCTTTCCCCCAGCAACAGACCTGTTCAAGTTGTCTGAAAGCTACACTGAGGGAATGGAGGCCAGCCTGGTGGCTGCAGCAGGCTGCTCCAAGGGAAGGCCTTGTCTAGAGCAGGCCAAGCCAGAGGAGAGCCTGCTTCAGCCCTTCCAGGGCCCCAGGGCCCTCTGTCCACTCCGGAGCTGCTTGTTTGCTTTCTGAGTCCAAAGGGGACTTCCCTGAGCACAGGAGACTTGCCTCCCTCCCCCCTCCCAGATCATCCCAGCGCCCCTGTGAGGCTTTCTGAGTCACTGGTGACATGCAGAGCTCCCAGATTCCTGGCTTATCTGCCCAGGCCCTGTCCGGCCTCTTCAAAGCCCAGAACTTGTTTATTTCTACAGGGCAGTCAGGCATGGCTGGGGATGCCCGGGGAGAGGGAGAGGGAGCAGGGGCCAGAAGAGGCCTAGTCCGGGGGAGGGGCCAGGGAGGGGCAAGGCCTCAGGGCAGCAGCTGAAGACAGGAAGCCACTGTTCCCCATAAGGCTGTTCCATCCCGTTAGTCATATAAAGAGGTCTTGATTTTCCACCAAACCGACCATGAGTGGAGGGAGAAGTGGGGCTGAAACTTGGCTTGCAGCAAAGCAAACACTCAATGGGACGCTATTGAAAGGGCTGCTTGGGGGAGGGGGAATTTCAAGGAGGCTGGAACCCCCTGGACTAACCTGCTAGAGCTGCTTCATGTACCTGGGCCTCAGTTTACTTGCCTGTAAAATGAGGAGGCTAGCAACATTTTCTGTCTGAGAAGGTTCCCAGGTTCCAGAACCACCCACTGACATTCTGCCAACTGGAACAATGGCATCAAACACAAACATCCAAAGTAAAACATGGCTTCTGACCCAGAGTAAGCACACAATGCTCTATCTGTCCAATTAAATCAAACAACAGTAAGGTGAGGTCAACAACAGAGGTAATGTGGCACCATGTGGAAAAGCATCTGTCGGAGGACCTGGGTCCAGATCCCACCTCTGAGGACGACTCTCTCTGAGACCTCGGGAAAATTATGTAACCTCTCCAAGCCTCAGTGTCCCCATCTGTCAAGTGGATCAGATGGCCACCCAAGATCCCCAACTCTCCAGTCCTGTTGTGGCCCCTTCTCCGGGTTCACTCTCCAAACCCCAACTCTCAGCTAGGTTGGCTCCCCAGAGGGCATTGACTATTTGCTCCCATCTGGGTTCTAGGGATAATCCTGAGGGGTCTGGGCTTCGAGTGAGTTTTCTAATGTCAGTCAGTCAACCAATTCACACCAATTGGCTTTTACAAGAAGGGAAAGCAAAGACAGAAGTTACAAAGTCCATCCATGGTCCCCCAGGACAGGAGCATCTCAGAATTCCATTACTTATGCCGAGAAACAGGAGGTCACCTGGTGATTCCTGGCCCTGGGAGTCACTTTCTCCTGTCCTCAGAGGTCCCACTACATTCCCTTCTGGGGCGTGGCACCACAGAGAGATGATTTGCTCCCTTTCTTAGCTCTTGGCAGGCTGTGGGGTTAAGCCAACTGGTCTGTCACCAATGAGCTCAGCTCAGCTATGGCTGCTCCTGGCTGCGTGGATGAAGGGATGGACCCCTCCCTGGCTTGTCCAGCCACTTGTTACCGCCACCCTTAAGTACTTGCTCACTTGGGATCAGGAAAGAAAAAAGCACAGAGGGCCCAAAGAAAGAGGCAGCATGTGTTCAAAGACACGTGGCAGGCAGGTGAGAAATAACGGTGCCTGGTCCTCTCCTACCTGGTGCCTGACAGAAATCTCTCTCCTCAAAAGCCACCAGAAGTTAGGACAGAGATGCTTTGTTCAATCCGATCCCTCCTGGCTCCCCTTCCCAGTCACTATCACCTCTGCTCCTGTTCTAGACCAGGCACACTCCAAGCTATTTCCCATTCTAAGTCTAGCTTGCATATCCACTAAGGTGGACACCCCATGCTTCGAGGTATGGCTGGGCATGACTCAGGGCATGGCTCATGGAATTAGCCTGGAGTGATCTCAAGAGAACAGAGAACATGGCAGCACCTGCCGGAGGCACCTGGCTTTACCCAGGGGTGAGCACACACCCCAGTAAAAGAGGGCGAAACCCGATTCTTGTTCTTTCTCCCTTCTGGGTTTGACTCTTTAATGTAACCACAGAATCAGATTTTCATAACGGGGAGTGACTTGGACCTTGAAAGAAAGCCCTTCAATACCACAGCAGAGGAGTGCCATACAGTCTTTGCTTCAAACCTCTAGCAAGAGGGACCCCACCTCCAGAGACAGTCATGAAACTCTGGGTCAGCCCCAATGGGAAGAGGCTTTTCTTACAAACCATTATTCGCTACTTTGCAACTTTTGAAATTCTGACACATTTACTGGCCTTGGAAGGTTTCCTATAGAGTGCAGTGGTATCTGCAGAGGTCAACTGGGTTATTCCTGAGGTGCCTTTCAGAGACTCTGGTTGTGGAAGTCCCTGCTGCCCCCTCCCCTTGACAACTCTCTGGTGTGGTCAGGGTGGCCACCTGACCAAGATCTCTGGGTAATTTCAAAGCCCCCTACCTTGACATTCTACTGACCATTCTCTAGACTGAGTGTCGAAAAGATGGCAAGGAAGTATCATTTTAAAAAGCTGAGCTGTAATCCCGCATTGAAGGTCAGAGAAAATGCTTTAGTGAAAGGGGAAGGTGGTGGAGACAACTTGAATGTAAGAACAGCCCAGGGTGGAAGCATGGGCTGCACTGTGTGCCTGGGACCCCTGTCTGGGCACAGCCTGAAAGTCGGATGTGCCTGGGATGATGTGGCATTTACTCAAACCTGCTGAGGTTTGGGGGACATTGTAAGCCACATCTGCCAAAAGCTCGGGAGCAGGGAGCTCTGAACACTAGTCTCATTTCAGCCTCATTTTGGTTCTTCCACACTCAGAGAGCACTTCTATTTTCTGCTGACTGCCCTTCTGGAAGCTGATCAGACTGGCATGGTTCCCATCACAAGACCCTGGCATAGCCTCCCACCCAGTTACTGACAAGTGTGCTTCTAAATCACTATTCTCTGGAAGCTGACAGTCTTTCTAACCTTGTTTCCTCCAAAACTGTATTTTAGCGAAACCTTTGAACAGCTTTAGATGGGCTCTGGCCTCAACATCAACCCCACTTCAAATATGGGTCCTCTCAGTATAACCTTGAACCCACTGGGAGACCTCCGACCAACTCTTATCCTCCTTTTCCACTTCACCAGCCTTTCCCTTGGCCTCCCCGCCTCCAGGCTCCCCAGAGCTCCACCCTGGGCAATCTGTCCTTCACCCAGCTGTCCAATTAAGTCTTTAAGCTTAGCTCTGATGATGCTCCGTCTGTGGTCCAACCTTCCCTGACTCCCTGTAGAAATGCCTTATGTTTGGCACTGGAAGCCCTTCCCAATGATCCAGTCTCCCTTGGCAGAGTTAACTCAAGTGATGCCCCCTCCAGCTCACTGCATCTCTCACCTCCATGCACTTGCTCAAGCTGTCTCCATCCCTGAAATTTCTCCATCTCCACCTCTGCTTCCCCAAATGTCTGGTTCAGGCATCACCTTCAGCACAGGCCTTTCCCAATTGCTGCCTCTTATCCTCATTCCTAACTGGTCTTACTTGGTGTATTTATGTCCCTGTTGCCTCTTCGTCTCTCCCACCTATCAAAAATAGAAGCCCATTGAGGGTAGAGTCTGTTTGGTTTGTGCCCCTGTGTCCCCAGTGTAGACATACCATAAATGGTTGTTGGCTTATAGCTCCGTGTTCCTGACATCACCACCAAATGATGGAGAGTGTAGGATTTTCGAGAGGAAGTCCCATTTTGGTTCTCTCTCTTGGCTCTCCCTGGGACCTCTAGCTTGTCTGCACCTGGCCCATTCAGAGTGGGCCCCACTGGGGCCCATTGGGACTTTGGGGAGCCCTGGGCTCAGGGAACTGCTCTCAGTGATGTCACATACCCAACACAGCTATTCCAAGGGACGGTGGACTTCTGTCCCCAGAGTTGGGATCCAGCTGCCCCCAGACACAGACCAGCATCAGGACTTCTGGGCAGAGGAATCAGCATGAGTCAGGACCTGGCACAAATACCGAGCTTAATTAAGGCTTGGTGATTGATTGGTTCCAGAGGTCCTGGAAAAGAAAGAAATCCATATTCTTCAGCAGCCCTGATGGTGGTCTGGGCTAGAATTCATTCCCGGCCGAAACAGGCATTTTTCTTTCTGACCTGAGCAGAAACATGGAGAAGATTCGCAGCAGGACCTTGGCCAGGGCCCAGAGAGCAGCCAGGGCACTAAGGCAGCATGTGAGGAAAGGGCCGGCAATGGGGCGCCAAGGCCAGGGGAGCGGAGAAAAGGAAGTGAAGAAACCTCAGCCAAAAACAAACGTGACCTTTCCCTGCCTGGAGAAAGCAGGGAGTGATCCCTCTCTGGCAGGGCCTCCTTTGTGAGGGCTCTGGGAAGATCGCTGAGGGTCCCATGAGAATCAGATGATTCTTAGTGTGCCGGCTCTTGGAGAGCACTGCGCTCCCCACCGCCCAGGAGGGAAAGAGGAATGGCCCCTCTTCCAGACGAGGTCACCCAGCAGGCAGTGATGGAAAGAGCCCCAGACCTGAAGTAGGAGAGCCTGGATCCTCAGCCCAGGCTCCCCAGGTGACCAAGCTACCTCCCGACTGGGCATCTCAGAGTCTTCGAGTGTCCTAGGAAAAGCTTGGGATCAATGATCCTGAGTTATCTATCACCCTATCGACACAGCTGACAAGTACTGAGTGAGGATTCGAACCCTGGTCTCAGCGTTCGGTCCTCCTTCCCCCCTGCCTCACCTGGGGCAGAGCTGAGTCACCAGAAGACTGGTTCACTGGCAGTGCCAGGAGGAGGGCAAAATGAGAAGGTCCTGTTCGCGGTCCTTGCCTGCCTCCACACCTTGGTGCAGCCATAGCTGGATCGGAGCCCTCCTCCCCTCTGCCTCGGCTGCCACCTCCTCGAGGAAGCCTGCCAGGATCTCTTCCATAACTGTCGATGCTTTCCCTCACAGATTACCTTCCATGTCTCTCCCTGTTCTATCCCCATAGAGTGTGAGCCTTCTGAGGACAGGGCCCTTTGCTTCTCCTTTGCCTCCTTTGCTGCACTGCTCCTGTATGTTTCCGTACTTGCAAAAATTGAATTTGAAGACATTGGCTTTAGGGGAAAGTGTGCGGCATCTCTGGGAACAGCTGGAGACAAACAAGCAGTTTGGTTTGTTGGGCTGCTAGAGGGCTCCACAGTGCACAGAGCTCCAGGCCTGGAGTCAGGAAGACCTGAGTTCAAATCCAGCCTTCAGCATTCTGTTGTCCCCCCACCCAAGCCCACCAGTGGGGAGGGCTCTGCTGGGTGCCTTCCTGACATGGCCCCAGGAGCCACGTGTCCATATGAGGAGGAGCAGCAAGGAGGAAGGAAGACGCCAACCACCTGGCAAGTGGGCGTAAGGGAAGAACAGACTTTGCCCCTATCTTGGGCCCTGGTTTACCTTTGAGGGAGGCCCAGACCTTAAGCTGCTGGGTGGTACAAAGGATAGAAGGAGCGTTGGGCCAGGAAGTTCTGAGTTCAAATCCTGCCTCAGGCACTTACTAGCTGTGTGACCCTGGGCAAGTCACTTTGCCCTGTTCTCTGCTTCTACCTCCCAGTGTTGTGAAAATCAAACAAGACAGTAATTCTAAAGTGGTTAGCACAGTGCCTGACACATGGAGCTAAATAAATGAGGACTCACCTTGACGTCAGGCCTTAGACCCCAGGCTCCTTGCCCGGCCTTATGCACACATGAGACCCTGACTTTAAGAACCATGACCGGCTGATAAAAAAGGCCTTGAAGCTTCCAGGAGCCACCAGTCTTTCTCCTCCTAATAACAAAGCTGGCTGGGGTTTGGCAGAAGCCTAGAGAGAAACAGCAGAGAAGGAGGCTGAGTCCCATTCTGTGGATGAGGAAACTGAGACCCCAAGTGGTGAAGTCTCTCCCAGGGTGAGTAAGGAGAGAGCTGGATTCATCAGGTTATAGTTCATAACAGGAATGCAGATAGGGCACTAAGACCAGCCCCTTTATTTTAGATAAGGAGACCAAGGCTTCCAGGGTCACACATCTAGGAAGTGCCTGAACCAAATTCTGGTCTCCTGTTGGCTCTTCTACATGGCCTCTGCTTAAAGCTGGAGGAGAAGGTCAAGGTTATCTAGTCCAGCCCCAACGTTTCATTGAAAAAATTGAGGCCCCAAGAAGTTAATTGACTTGCCAGAGGTCCCACTGGGAGAAAGCAGGAGTGTCAGGATTCATACCCAGGTCTTCTGACCACATCTCTGACACTGAACCACAGATACCAAGCCCAGAGTGCTTCCTCTCCCTCTCCACTCCACAGACGCTCTCTGGGGAGCCTTGTAGGGTCTAGCCTCAAAGGGATCTATTAGCAGTCCTTTGACCCAATGCAGAGAAGACCCTTCATGCAGGAAGCTGAGGCCTGGACCAAGCCAAGACCAGGAGAGGAGTCTGGCAGAGGAGGAGTTCAGCCCCCACGCCCAGTCTCCAGCCAAACCGGACCATGCATCATTGTCAGCAGACAGCCCATGTCGGGAGTGTGAGGCCTGCTTCCCATCAAACTCGGGACAGCCTCCTGCTCCCTGCCCCTGCCTTAATCCAGCCAGGGAGGAGGGAGGGCATGGGGACTCCAGACCTTCCTAGGTCACGTATGTCACAGAGGCTCACGTGGGACTAGGCCAGCAAGTCACATTCTTCTGACGCCCGTCGGGAATCTGCCTCGTATCTAAAAAAGACCTTTTCCCAGGGAGCCATGCCCAGAGGATCTTTGAGTGTGGAAAGGACATTCCTCATCCAAAGAAAACAGCCTGAATATGGCGCTGGTCTTGGGGCCTTGAGATCTAGCTTTCAGGCCTGCTTCCATCTTATTCTAGGCAGTGGAGAAGCTTGGCATTGGTCAGGTACCAGCTTAGTAGTGACCCTGGGAAGAATATCTTCCCTATCAAGGGTCAAAGTTGGAAAACAATGCTCTGAGACCCTGCTGGATCACCCGACCATTCTGTGACTCAGGCTCCCTTCAGTGGACTCATGGATTCTGGGGGCCCTTCCAGCTCCAGACCTCTCCTTTGAGGCTTTCTGGATCAGTTCCTTTCTTCCTCTTGCTGCCCTGACAAACTCGGTTCTTGTAAAGCCTTGAGCAGAGGAGTAAGGGCACGCAGTAGGGCCTTAGTAAATAATCATTGGCTCCTGGCTGAATGGAGCCCTGAGGTTGGTGAACTCGGTGCTCTTCTTGGTCTGGCACCTCCTGGGGTTTGGCACACCCCCTCAGACATCTTGGCACTCAAGTCTCCCCAAGGAGAATGAAGAAGCTGACTCCCTAAGGCTGCCAGGAGAATTCCAGGCAAGGCCACCAAGTCTGGCCAGGGAGATCTCAGAGCAAAAGGGTTTTCTGTCCCAGTTTTGGGGAGTGTTTCCCATCTTCCCTGGTGATCCTGTCCATTCCCTTTCTCCAGGACGATGACCTCTAGTTGTAGTAAGCTGGACCCCAGAGAGAATGATGGGAAGGTGACTTATCCTTGATGACTTTCAAGTAAAATGGGGGTGCTTAACTTGGTGGCCCATGAAGAGGTCCCTTCTGTCCCCTCTCCCATCAGACTTCTGGAAATGGGAACAGGAAAAGAAAGACGCTCGAGGAATAAATAACAATAACAATGACCTTAATAATAGCCATACAAGCAGCTTGCTACAGCTCTCAGAGGGTTACAAAGGCTTTTACACCTTACTTCATTTGAACCCCACAAGAGAAGTATGACAGGCATAATTGTCCCCATTTTACAGAAAAGGAACATTCAGCCCAGAGAGTGTAAATTATTTTCCTAGGGTCACACAGCTTAAGTTTCTGAGGTAGGATTGGAACCGCAGACTTTGGGGTTCCAAAGTCAAGCACAGTGCCTTCTACAGCACCTTGACACCAAAAGAGACTGAAGAATTCTGAGTTCTAAGTGTGATCTGAGAAAGAAGCAGGTAGGTGGGGAACCAAGCTGGGGGATGTGGGGAACATTTCCTCTGCCTTCTGCAGTGGCTTCAGAGGATGTTCCTGGAGTCCAGGAACCAGGGAGAGGCGCATCGATGTGTCATCTCCCTTAACCTGCTCCTGCCCATAGGCAGAGTGCCCGACCTCACCCTCCTAATCTATCAGCAGAGCTCTCGCCCACACTCTGCTCTCTGCCAGCCGCCCAGAGATGGCCGCCTGTGCACTCTGTCTGTCTGTCTGAGACCTTGAGAGACCCACTTCTGTTGCCACCCCCTTATCTGGACTTCGGATGGGAGGGTCCCTAGTCTTTCCAGCTAACTCCCAACTTAACAGATGTCCCGCCAGATGTGAAGGATGGGCAGGACATAGAGGCTGCCCTTCTTAGTTGGGGCATGGCTCTTTGCAGGGAGGGGGATGGGACCCAGACAGACGATGAGTTACCCAAAGGTGGGAGTTGGAAGAAGGGAGCAGGGAGGAGAGAGCAGCTCAGTGATGTAGGACTATTTCCAGAGACCTGAAAATCTCTACCCTGTCCTGACATCTGATAAGAAGCTTCCTGTGGAAATATGTTTACCCAGGAGGCCATTGCTCATGCCTGCTCCACTCCCCCTCCCATGGAGGTGGGCATAGCAGGGGGTGGGGGGAACCCTGATGGGCCCGTAAATCAATCCAAATGACAGCCAGAATCCTGGAAAGGCTCAGCATGACTCCCTCCCTGTACCATGCCCTGAGATTGGGAAGATAAAGGTGTCAAGGGGAAAACAAATTGGGACCCAGTCCATGCAGACTGTCAAGGGGTTTCATGTACAGCAACTCCCCAGTGGGGCTCTCAGGGGGAGCGGGATCTGCCCTTCCTTTTCCAGAGTCTTGGGGTCTCAGCCTTTAACCTGCACATTCCCTAGGACATGGCCAAGGAGGAGGAGGGTCAAGGAATGATGGGAAAACTGCAAAGTACATGAGACAAACCATGCAAAGTGAGAGGTATTTATTAAGTATCTAGGATGGGTCAGGGGCTTCCATTCTGAGGGTGGAAGGGATACAACGGATACATCAGTGCAGCTCCAGAGGAAGGAAGCCATTACAAAGGGGGAAGGGACAGGCTAGAGCTTGGGCAGGAGGAGTCACCCAAGCTGGGCCTCAAAGAAAGAATGGAAAGGAGGAGTAAGCCCGCTGCAGGCATGAGGACTCTCCCGAGTCTGGAGATGCCTGTGTTGTGGAGGAAAGAACTGGCAGGATAACTAGATTGGAAATGGCAGTGTGTAAAGAGGAAAGACAGGTGGAAGCCAGATTGAGAAGGGTCTTAAGGCCACATCATGTCAGACTGAAGATGCTTCATTGGCGCCTGCTAAACAGGATGGATGGATGGATGGATGGATGGATGGATGGATGGATGGATGGA
>NW_027185759.1:2682843-2696686 GCF_028583685.1 Petaurus breviceps papuanus | reverse complement strand
GGATGGATGGATGGATGGATGGATGGATGGATGGATGGATGGATGGATGAGCATTTAGTAAGATTTACTATACTGGACCAAGCCCTGAGTACATAAATGCAAACCAGCAAGACAGCCCCTGCCCTCAAAGAGCTTACATTCAAATTGGGGGAAACAGCATACATATGGAGAGTGGCTGGCCAGGATTGGATGTTTTGGACAGACATCCAAAGTAATGGTGATCAGATTCTTGGAACAAAGAATGAAAGATAATTAGCAGAGGAAAGTCAAGGCTTAAGGAGGTCTCAAAAGGTCCCCTGTGGAAGGCAGGATCAGAGCTGAAGCCTGATAGGTGGAGGTGAGGAGGGAGAACATTCCAGGCATGGGCCATGGCCAGTACAAAGGAAGGGGCTGGAAGCCGGAATGTCCTCTATAGGGAACAGAGACAGTGGAGTAGAAGGCAAAACCTATGAAGTTAGAAAGAGAGGGCGGGAGGGGCCATATTGTAACTTCTTCAAAGGCTAAACAGAATTTGTGTTTGGCAGAAATAGGGAGCCCCGGAGTTGATTGAGTAAGGGAGTCACCTGGTCAGATCTGTACTTAAGGGAAATCACATTGGAGACCATCCTAAGAATGGACTGGAGTCGGGGTGGGGACGCCGGAGACTTGAACCGGGCAGACCAATCGTGAGACTGTTGTAACAACATCGGCCGAGGGATGATGACGGGCTAACTCGAAGTGGGGTGGCTAGAGAGGAGTAGTGTGCCAGAGATGTCATGGAGAGATAGCTGGCCACGTGGGGGACAGAGGGGAGGAGGGGAAGGTGATGCCGAGGTCACCCTCCAGAAGCCTGGAAGGCTGGGTAGAGAGGCCCGCTCTGGACGGGCTCCTTTCATCGTTGTCCCTGACGCTTTCACTGCCCTTTGCACACACTCTGGTGCCCTTCACGACGGCTCTGGAAGGGAGGCGCTGCTCCCCATTATCCCCACTTTACACAGGAGGAAACTGAGGGCTGAGGGAGTCACGTGCTCCCTCCACTGTGATGGTTCTTCTCCATTAATACACCTTCTCATCGGCCCCCCTGCCTCAAGCTTCGCCCCACTCCAGCCCATCCGCCAGAAGCCACCAAGGTAATGTTCCCAAGAGGACATCTCGCTATTCAACACAGAGGCTCCCAGTGGCTTCTAGAATCAGGCTGAAACCCCTTTGGCTGGCATCTAAACCGGGCCCATTTCTCCCTTCCTAGTGCTATTATACTTTACCACCCTCCACGCACTCGCAATCTGGCCACACTGGCTTGCTGGCAACACGCCACGTATCATGTCTGTGCATTCGCTCTGATTGCCGCCCATTCCCCTCCTTATCGCGGCCCCTTAAGGCTCATCTCTAGGAGCACGGGGGTCCTGGCCTGCCCCTCCCCCTCCGCTGTTGCCGGGGCCTTTCTTTCCAGCCTAATCTTCCTTCTCGTCTTTCTGTAGGTGTTGACGCAGCGTCCACCCCGTCAGGCCGAGCAGCTCGAGGCCACGAGGTATTTTAGCCTCTCTTTACATCTCCTGGGCTTAGAACTGCGCCTGGCACATAGTCAGCATTTCCCAAAATGCTTGTGGATCCAGCGGTTGTGAGATCACTGTGAAACAGAGCTAAGAATTATTGCTTTCAGTGCTGGCCAAACATGGTTCAAACCCATTGAAAAAGAAAGAAAAAAGAAATGAGTTTGGCCTTCTAAGTTTCTAGCAAGTCTATCAAGGCTTCCCCCAAGCTGCTGGTCGGGAAAAGAGTGACTTTTAGTCGGTCAATGAAAAAATCCCTCCCTCCCCTCCCTCCTTTTGACCCCAGTGAGTTCATCCGCTGTGAGGAGGGGGTCAGTGGAGGACGGGAGAAGGCTGTGGCCGGGTCCCTCCTTCCCACACTGGAGAGGTTTGGTGCAGTCTGGGACAGAGGCTAAGGAGAATGAGCTTGCTCGGCTTTTCTGGCCTGGATAGAGGGAAAGTGTCGCTGCTGAGCTCATTAGGAGAGCTCAAAAGGAAAATTAATGTCTTCACTTCCATAAGCTTCAAATAGGTGATTAGCGGCTTTTGATGTGGCTCTGAAATTCACCCTGAGCTCCGGGTGATGGCTCAAGGCAGCGCAATAGACGGAAATTGCTGCCTGACACCCAGACCAGAGCGCTTAGGCATCTAAATGCGTGGGATCAAGTTAGAGGCTGTCCTCCAAGTACAAAGCGAGGCTAGGGGCGGCGGGGCGGCGGAGGGGGGGAGGGGGGGCATGGCTGAGTCAAGCATTGACCAAGAACAGTTCAAGTGAAGTTAGAGACTGTAGCGAAGCGTTTGCATTTCTTTAATCACGCTCTCGATCCATATCCTTTTGCTATAGCCAACAATTAGGCATTAATTACACCGCTATTTTAGCAAAGCGTTCTATTTCATATACAAAATAATTGACTAGATCGCAGCAAACGCTTATTTATTCAGTATCCAGTGAGAACATTTTAAAAGAAATACCATTTGAAAAAATTCCTGTAGACGGGAAATGGGTGTTCCTAGCAGTAGCTGAGGGCACTGCTGCCCACTTGTCTCCTTGTTCACACCCAGGGAAAGTCTGACCACTAGACCTGGCTCGTGCAGACCAAGCCAAAGCTCTGCTAATCAGGAAGCAGAGAGAAGGGGCAGGTCACACACAGGGCATTTTGGACATGAATCCCCCAAGGCAGATACCGTAGACAGTCCTAGCCATAACAGAGAAATGTCGACTTTGGCTGATGAATCCTGCACAGAGGGCAGGAGGAAGGGGAAGGGCCAATGAGCCATAGGTGTATAGGGGTGGGGGGGGGCAAGTTGCCAAGGTCCTTAAACTAACTAGGAATTTGTATTTTATTCCAGAAGCAAAAGAGAGACACTGTATCTAGTGGTGGAATGGCTGGTCCAATTTGCCCTGAGGGATAATCCCTTTGCCATCAGTTTGGAGAATGAACTAGAAGATGAAGAGAACCGAAGCTGGGAGGCCAGTCCGGAGGCCACTTGATAATCTAAGAAGATATGATAAGACCTGAACTAAGGTGGGGGCTGAGTGACCAGAGAGGAGGCCTCAGAGGTGAAAGATGCTATGGGAGGCAGAATTCATAGAAGGAGGCATTAGACTGGTTGAGTGAGGATTTGGGAATGACATAGAGGTTACAAATCTGGGAGATGGGAAGAAATGTGGCACCCTGAACAGAAACAGGAAGTTTTACAGAGAAGTGAATTGGGGGGGGGGGGGGGGAAGGGGAGATGGTGAGTGCTGTTCTAAACATGTTGAGTTGGAGAGGACTCCAGCAACTCGTTTGAAAAGCCCTCCCCCCACCTCAAACATTCAGCCCTTCCTCTCAGCCCCCAGCATAATAACCTCTCCTGAAGTCCCACCCTCCCACCCCACCTCGCCGATCCATGGATAATCTTGCCCTTTCTCTCCACATCTCTCACATCTGAGCCATTCTCTTCATCCCCAACAGGGTCACCTCATTTCAGACCCTCATCACTTCTTGCTGAAAGCATTGTAATAGGCACCTGCTTGGTTTTTCTGCTTCCAGGCTCTCCCCATTCCAGCCTGTTCTGCACACAGCTCCCTTCCTTCAGTGAATCTGACCACAGCACTCTCCTACTCTCCGAACTCCATGTCTCCCTCTTCATCTCCCCTTTAGGCATGAACACTTCCCCCACCAGATGAGCTCTTCATAAGAGCTCACTTGGCTCCTCGGTGGGGACACAAAGCCAGCCATTCCCTCTGCTGCGGACAGCACCTTCCCTCACATCTGAGTTTCATCCTTCCAGCCCAGTAAGTCCTGCCTGGCTTGGATGTGTTTTGTTGCCCCATTTAAAAAACAAAACAAACTTTTACTGATGTCTTTTGACCTTCACACACAACCTAACCCAACCCTTGCTATCCAGTTCCTTTCTAATGGAGAATATGGCTCAAGAAAACCAGCCAAAAAAATGGACCCTGGCACCGCGCACATCCCCAGACCCTCACCTTTGGGGGGAGATTGTTTATCACGTGTTCTCTGGGAGCACGCTTGCTCACGAGACTCTGGATGAGATTCTATCTTTTTCTAGTTTCTGCTTTTTTTTTTCTTCCTGCGTCAGTTTTCTCCCCTTGCTTCTCAGAATCCCTCACAAGCAGTATTTCTTGTGGACCAGTTATAATTCATCTACAACAAAGCACTCAGCCATTCCCTGCTGGATGGACCCCCAAGTCCCTTGCTCCCCTCCAGCTCACTTCCAGACATGACACCAATATACACCCTCTCATCCCCTCCCTGACTGGAACCCTCACTAATGATCTGACCACCCAGAACATTTTTCTGGTCTTGCTCATCCCAGATGCAGATGAATTTCTTGTGCAGTGCCCTTCCCAACCGCAGAATGAATTTCTAACAGAGCTTGGGTCACGAGCACGTATCTGGGATGGAATTCTAGGAGGGAGTTGGGTGGTGGAAGAGGAATTTTATCAACAGCCCAGCGGAAGCGTTGGGAAAACTTTGCTCCGCCTCATGAAATCCACAATGAACCCAGGTGACGTGGAGGCGGGAGGGAGGGAACCTGATCTGGCTGAGTCAAAGGCCATGCTGAAGGGCTCCAGCCTGTGTTGGGCTGGAGCCGAGACTGGCTTCTGAGGGCATGTCTCACACGTGTTACAGGGGCATGCATGGGTCCCTTGGGGGCAACGAGGGCCTCTCTGGAAACTGGGCTGGCAAGCTGGGCATTCAGGGTCCCCTCTGCTCCTGCTACCACCATGCACATGCAAGGCAGGTTGGGTTGGCATAGCCAGCACTGGTCTGTGAGGATGCAGGGACGAAGCAAGACGTACTGCAGGGATGGCACAGCACACCAACGGCAGCATAAAGACATTGATAACCGTGTGCTTATGAAGAAAGCTTCTTGGGAGGAAATGCAGGGACGTTCTCAGAGAGGAAGAGCCAGGGCAGGAGAGGGAAGTCTTCTGGCTGAGGCTGAAGCAAAAGACAGGGAATGCTGAATTAGGGTTCTTTGTTGGCAGACGCCCTCCATTCCTCTGTCCCTCCCCAGTTCCGCTCTGAATTCTCAGAGTCTAGACCCTCCACTATGTTCTAGTGCCTCCACCCAAGATCTTCCAGTCTGTTCTGAACACTGCCCGGCTCTAGAACCTCAGCTCCATTCTAAATCCCTTGTTCTGAACCAGAACACCTGCTCTTGAACCTCCATTCTGTTCTAGAGTCTACCCCCCATCTGCTCAAGAACCTCCCCTCCATTCTAGGCCCTTTGTTATGTCCTGGACCCTCTGCTCTAGAGTCCCCAGTCTGCCATAGACTCTCTGCTCTGTTCTAGACCCTCTATTTCACTCTAGAACCTTCTGTCTTCTCCAGCATCTCCACTCCCAGATACTGCTGGAAAAGTCCATCGGACCCAATGTCGTGGAACTTTCAGACAATGCTGTCAGGCCTTTCCTGCTCTGGGGCTGATGTCCTCAAATGTTCTCTCTTCTTATCAGCCCCAACCTTGCCACCCTGGCTGCCGTAACTAAATATGTCCCAGATGAATTACTGGTTCCCCCATGCCCTTAGCAGGTGCTTGGAAATTGAGCCATTCGGCCAGCTCGATGCCCAAGGGTCTGGCCAGGCTGACCACTTTGGCAGTGTGCTCAGCAAGCAGGAATGGGACCTGGGGACATCATAGATAGGATGAGAAGCTTGGTCGGGTTGGCCCTGAGCCATGCAGGGTATGGGACCACTCAGGCTCTCTGGCCCTGCCTCTCTCCAGTTCAGCTGCCCGTGTTTCCAGATCTGTCATCCTGAACCCAGCTCCAAGGAGTCCGACCTTCTGCCTCTGGGGTCCTGAGGATCAGAAAGGCCTAACAAGGTGCCTGGCACCATCTCCATTCTTTTGGCTCCTCTGTTTTGTGATTCAATGTGCCCCAGAAGGGAACGTCCCTGGGGTGACCCACCCAAAGCCGGGGGATCATCAGCCTTTTTCTGGATATGGGGAAGAGTCAAGGTCGGCAGGGGGGTTGGGGGGATGCCGTCTCAGGGCCATGTCTACTGGGTTTGGACTTGGGCGGGTGTCAGAGTCAGAGCTCTTTGGAGCGGAGAGCTCCAAGGCGGCAATGAAGGCTTTCTCTCCTGCTTTAACGTCTGGAGCCATCACGCCTCTTATTAAAAAGTGAAGGCCTGAGGCACTCCATCCACACACTTCCCAACAGCATGGCAGCTGATGGATCTGCCAGGGCTCGGGGCGCCTTCCACAGCCTCCTCAGGCTCCAAGCTTCCCTGTGTTAATTGTCTGCTTCATCAGAGCTGGAGGGATCCTCTAATCCATTCCCTTCATTTTACAGATGAGTAAAAGGAAACCTGGAGAAGGGAGTCAGCATTTGAACCTGGATCCTCTGGTTCAAGATTCACAGAATTCCCACTGCTCCATCCCCATCTCCCTCCCCAGCTCAGGCTGTAGCTTTAGGCCCTGGGGACTCCCCACTGTGTGCCAGGTTATACACCCTTCTATCTCAGCAGTAAACCTCAGCCTGCTCTATGGGAGCTGCTTTGGACCTGACATGAAACATGGGATCGTACGATTTTAACCCTGGCAGTCACTGAATTCAGCTCTCTCACTTTGCAGAGGAAAAGCCCTTGAGGCCCAGCAAGGATCACTGTCCCTGGGGTCCAGCTCTTGACCAGTTCTCTCTTGGTGCTTTGGAGGGCCCTGAAACCTAAACTCCCAGTATCAGAAGGAAACTCAAAAGCCCCTATCGCAGCCCCTCTATGACATTCTTAGCAAGAGGAGATGCTGTCTTTGCTTGAAGACCCCCAGGGGTGAGGAGCTCCCTCCCTGGAGCCTCCCAGTCCTCCCGCTGAACCTGGATCGGTCACTCTGAGCTTCCTGGCCCTGCCCCCGAGCTTCCCTCTTCCTCCAGTCTGAGCTGACTCTCCTTTGCCTGGCTTCCTTTTTTTTTTACTGTGTTTTCATTCCTCTTGTTTCCTGGGAAAGCTGTGTCGACCTTGCCTCAGGATACTTCTGTTTACCCCCATTTGTGATATTTAGGCCATCCAAGCCCCTGCCTGGCAAACACAGTAGAGAGGGGGTCTGTCCAGGCACCAGAGGAGCCCCCCTTCCTGCGTTCTCATCCCTGTACGAATGCTGGGGTGAGGGCCACAGGCCATGGCTTCCTAGGGTCCTCAATATATGCCAGGTCTTTCCTCTCCACCGCCCACTGGAGGCAGGTAAAGTCAGCACTGTCAGCCCCATTCTACAGATGGCAAAGGTGAGGCCCTGAGATCCATGATGTGCCCAGAGTCACAGGCCAGCATGTGTCTGAGTCAGGATGCAGAAGTCTCCAGCACATTTTCCCTTCAACTTCCCTGACTGATGAAGTGAATTACACTGACTGTATTGAAAGGGATGGAAATGACTTTTTGTCATAAATTAATTCTAAATGCTTAAGTGAACGTTCCTGGAGATCAGCCCCAAAGACTTCCAAGGTGGATTTCTTTGGGGAGCCCATGGCTTTGTGTGTCTTGCTGAGTTATTTTATTCTTATTTCCCAAATGGCCAATCTGTATGGATACAAGGAACTTGAGGACTGTGGTGATTAATCAACATTTCAGCCCGTAGAAGGATCCTTAGGGGTGATGAGGACTGGTTAAGTTAACCACACAGCTATCCAGAGAATCACTGAATGAAGAAAGCTGTCCCAAAGTGGGGTGGTTCACCTGGGGAGATGGGGGCTGCCCCTCCCCAGAGCCTGGAGGACTGCCCACCTGGCAGGGGTGGTAGAGACCTGTTCAGGTCTAGCTTTGACCAGATGTTCACAGAACTCCCTTCCACCTCCGAGATGCTGGGATTCTGAACTCAGTCCCCCATTCCTGTTGGCCTCTGGCCACTTTTAGCATCTACTGCAAAGAACAGAAATCAGAATAGGTGACAAGCCTTGTGCCTACTTAGATTCCTCCCCACAGATCTCAAGCTCTATATGCCATAGAGGCCCCACCCACCCCATTCCTGGGCACCAATGAAATGGCCATCCCCAGTGGTGGACTGCATATCAAGATAGCCATAGGAATCTAAAGCCCAGGGGCACATCATGCACTGGGAGCGCCTGATCCTGACCTTCCTACCTCAGTTTGTGCCCAAGCTTAGAATCAGCTTAGAATGGACAGCAAGAGCAGCCTCAAAGGAGGGGAGAGGGACCGTGCCCACGAGCAGTGCCCTCTGCTTCCTCCTCCTTTGGCTATCCCCTCCCTCCGGGAACCTGTAGACTTGCCTCAGACCTCAGGAGAGGAACTGATTGCTCTGCAGGAGAGGAAGAGCCTGACCTCACCACTTCCTTGGGCTTCTGGGAACTGTGAAGCTGAGCCATGGAGACTTGCCATTATCCCTATTTTACAGATGAGGAAACTGAGTCAGAGAAGGAAAGAAAATTGTCTGGGGTCACATAGTCAAGATGGGAGGCAGGAATCACATCCAGGTCGCCCCAAGACCCAGACTCCTTCCTCTATTATCCCCCCGTCTCTTGTTTCTTGTGGCTCCATAATTTTCAAGATTCTCATTTCATCTTTTAAAGGTCTTGGTTAAGTGCCTACTGTGTGTGGAGCCCCATCAAGGAGTCTTTTTGTTGACTGATTGACTTTTTTTTTAATGGAATGGTATCTTTAGAGTGGACTCAAGCCAAACCTTTATGACTAGCTATGTACAAATATGGACCAAGGGCACTGCTGGGGTCTTTCCCCAAATGGAATTTAAACCAAGCTTTTTCTTTGGAGAGTTATTCAGAATCTTCAGTGTTGCCCCCATTCTTCACTATTTGCAAAGCACACTGCATTCACAACATCCCACTTTACACAGGCAGATCCTGAGGCTGAAGGAGAAGAAGGAACTCACCAAGGCTCACAGAGCTGCTAAGTTTCCATGGTGACAGACAAAGTCTTGACTCCAAATCCACCATTCTATCCATATCCTTCCCTCACATACCCCCAATGTCTGACTCCCTGCCCCCCTCCTCACCACAGGACGTTCAGCGCCAGATGCCCAATAAGCAGGCAGAGGTGTAAGACTGGAGGTCAGCAGAGAGGCTAGGGAATCATCAGCATAGGGATGAGCATTGACTTGATGGCAGCCAATGAGATGGCCAAGAGAAACAGGACAACGAGAGAAGAGAAAGGTCCCTGGACAGAGCGTTGGGGGGATACGAGCAGTAAACAAGGGTGACTTGGGAAAAGAAGACTGAGAAGGAGAAGTCAGAGAGGTGGGAGGAGAACCAGGAGAGAGGCCCATAAGGGAAATCTATAGAAAAGAACAGTGGGTGATTGACAGTGCCCAAAGCTACAGAAAGGTTGAGAAGACTGATGGAGAAAAGCGCCATATTGGCAATTAAGAAGTTACCAGCAGCTTAGGAAGAACAGTCCAGTCCAATGACGGGTCAGAAGCAGGCTGGAGAGGGCTCAGAAGAGAGAAGCAGGAGGGGAAGTGGAGGCACCTCTGGTAAAGGGTCTCCCCAAGAAGTTTAGCCACAAGAAGTTTAGTTTAGAAGAGAAGAGAGATACAGGATTATAGCTGTGGGGACAGAGGGTGTTTGAGAATGGGGAGGCATGGGTGTATTTGTAGGTAATAGGAAAGCATCTAGTGAAAATTAATTATGTAGTGGAAATGATAAAGGGGCGCAATCTGCTGGAGAAGATGGGATGGGATGGGATCACCTGTGCCGGTGGAGGTGCCTGTGAGCCAGTCACTGAACCCAAGAA
This sequence comes from Petaurus breviceps papuanus, assembly GCF_028583685.1. Classification (NCBI taxonomy): domain Eukaryota; kingdom Metazoa; phylum Chordata; class Mammalia; order Diprotodontia; family Petauridae; genus Petaurus; species Petaurus breviceps. Next base: position 2,686,965 of record NW_027185759.1, on the reverse strand, counting down.
AGTGATGTTGAGGGTGTCCTGAAGATCAGCACAATCTTGATCAGAGGATGGACATGGAGTGGCTGTACCTGCAATGAGACGTTACTGAGCCATGGTCACAGAAGTGACTCTGGGCAGGGTTCTAAATCCCAGATCTCAACCAGTGAGTGCAGCTACTGGGAATGGTAGCAATGAAGCTTGGCCTCAGGACAGCCAGGTCTTAGGAATTACGAGAAGACGGAGGGAGAGGGAAAGGGAAAACTTGATTATGAGATCTAGTCTGTTACTTACAGAGCTGGATTTCCAGGGAACACATTTGAAGAGATGGGTAGTGTTTGATTGGACATTGTGGGTTGGGTTGAAGGGGATGAGAGGAAGGGGGGCCATCACCAGTCATCTTGACCTATGTCCTTCCACGGGACTCCAATTACTCTGGAAGAGAGAGTGAGGTTTTTCCCAGTGCTGCCTCACTTAAATCCAATTCACTTGCAAGCCAAGGCATCACCTTCCTTATGTCATTGGTCCTTTTTGAGAACAAAGGTCAAACAACAATGAGAAGCAGGAAGCTGATGATGGGAGACAGAGGATAAGGTCTCTGTAATCACAGTCATGGTTTCAGATTCACTGTGAAGGGCAGGGTACGACAGGTTTGGAGTTTGTTAATCATTGAGGAATGAGTTCAAGTAATTTGTCATCGATCCCAATGGACCAGGCAGTTGGTGTGGATGTGCAGTAGGCTGGTAGAGGAGAATGAGCGATGGGGTTGGGCTGTATCATGCTGAAGGGGATCTAGGCAGGGACCCTCCAATCACTGATTCATCCTCAGATTAATAAGGCAAAAGTTTATATCTGGAAAGCTGGGAGTGCCCACATGGGAGAGAGGTGACCTCACTGTGGAAGTGATTGTAGCCAGAAGAGTATCAGCATCTAAAGGAAAGTAAGATAATAAGGTTGGGGAAAAAATGTCTAAGACGCACATGCTCCTGTTCCTGTTGATTTAAATTTTATAAGAATAATCCACACACACAGAGCGTGGGCATTCTCAATGAGGGCAAGAGAAAGGAGTAGGCAGCTATTCCCAAGCAATGTGCCACATCTTTACCACACAAAATCTAAAGATTTTGAGAATAAGACATCTGTGATTGTTGTTCATTCAAAGTGTTTGATTGAGCAGAGCAAAATACTCCCCTCAAGATTCTTCTCCAACAAGGAGTCTCTCGTGAACATGCCAAAAATACAACATTATCCTCTTGAAAGATGTAATGGGATCCCCTGATTAGTGATGTTGAAAGTCTCCCTATCAAGCAGTGCCTACAACAAGGAGATTTTATAGAGAGAGGTGACAGATAGACAGACACACACATATATACCTTTCTAGTCAGATGTGTTGTGGAAAGGATTTTCCATTCTACTGTGGGTTGGATTAGATGGTCATTGAGGTCACATGGATTCATCCGTGCATGTGTGAGCATGAAAATGGCCCAGGGTATTTGGGGGAAGAATAGCCTCCCCTTCTGGGGCCCAATCTTCTACCCACACGGTCACCAAAGGAAATATCAAAGGTCTGGAGTGTGTTGATTATAGGCAGGAGCCTCTGCTTGTGGGCATAATTCCCCTCTTGCCATTAATGCTTTAGGAGCTGCCGGCAGCAAATTGTGCCCACAATCACCCCCCTTTTCTTATGAGTGCCCCAGTAGCTTCCTGACTTATCTGGAACCGCCTTGCCACTATCGCCTAAAGCCCTTCCCCGGGATTTCACTCTGCTCTCAGGCTATCCTTCCTGAGAATCTCTCTCTCCCAGGTGTCCTCATTTTCCCTGAGGCTGAATCAGCCAGAGTTCCTGCCAGGCAGCCCTGGATCTCCTTCTTGCCAGTGTTTGGAGCTGGTGAGGAAACAGTGAGGTTACTCTAGCTCAGGGTGATGGGCCAGGGGAGCTCAGGAAGTTGTTGACCAAGTTTATTCACTTCCCTCAGATGATTTCCACATAGGAAGCCAGCGAAATGACATATGCATCTTGCTGACCACATCACTGACCTTCCTAGGCATAGCATCTCATTAGCGGGTCATTAGCAGCTAATGCCAATTGGGGCTCCATTGTTTAAGGCCAGACACCCTAGCAACTGTCTGCTGACTTGAACTGAACTGAATTGACTCGAGGGGAGAGTGTGTCAATCTTCCTGGATACCAACCCTGTGATATAAAGAGCACAGACTTTATCATCCCCATTTCACATATGGGAAAACTGAGCATCCAGGAGTGACTCATGTAGAATGGGGATCTTGTTTCTTGCCTTTTTTTAAGCAATTGGGGTTAAGTAACTTGCTCAAGGTTATACGGCCAGGTGTTTCTGGGTGGGTGCTGAGTGTCTGAGCCCAGATTCGATCCCCAGGTCATCCTGACACTGGAGCCGGTTCTCTCACTCGCTGTGCTACCTGGCCACCCCTTCTTGCCTTTTCAATGGGTAGTGGAGAGGAGAAAGGAAGGGAAAGAATTTAGAACTCAATAATTTTTAAAAATGTATATTAAAATAATATTTTAATTTAAAAAAGAAAATACATTATCTGTACATCACACAGAAAGGTGAAATGAAGAAGATGATGATGATGATAATGAAGGAGGAGGAAGAGGAGGAAGAGGAGGAGGAGGAGGAAGAGGAAGAGGAGGAGGAGGAGGAGGAAGAGGAAGAGGAGGAGGAACTGTTATTTTCCCAGGGTTACATAGAAAGTGACAGAACCAGAAGCTCTGGGCTTCCTAGTTCCATGTTTTCTCCACTCTACCAGGTTCCCTCATTCTACCTGTAAATGATCCACAGAGCCCCTCACACCTGCACTGGCAGGTAGCAAAGCTTCCTAAAGATGCTAATGACTCAAGTCATGATGAGCAGAATCTTTCCACGAGCTCCTTCAGGTCATGAACCAGGGGCTCCTCAGATCAGCTTGGACAGGCAGTTAATCCCAAGAAGAGATTCTGGCAATTCATGTAATGAGGATGGGACACACCACAGGGCTCACAGACCAGATCCTAGAGGGTTACAAACCCCTGCTGGGGAGGATGAAGAGTCCATGGGCAGAGATGGAGATGCAGCTGTTTAGAATGGAAGCACCAGAGACAGAGGGATTGCTGGACCTGATGGTCCATTGCACCAGGTGCATGAAGGATTGAGAAATCAGAGCTAAGCCACTGTCAGCTCCTCTTGGTCAAAGGACAATAACATTACATTCATTGAAACAAATGCCACCTACTCTTGAAACTCCACCTTCTTGGGTCTAAAGCAGAGGAGCTCTCTGAAGAGGCTGGCTGATTTGGATCATGTCAAAAGTATTGGGCAGATTCATGAGAAATCCCTTCTTCTTCTTAGCAGATGTGGCCCCCAGATGGGGTACAAGTGATAGGAATATTCCAGAGAAGACCTGTCATAGAATTATAGACTTGGAGAGGAAAGGGACTTCTGAGCCCATCTAGGCGACCTCTTCTTTTACAGGAGATGAAACTGAAACACAAGGTCACAACAATGTCCAACTCTTTGTGGCCCCATCTGGGGTTTCCTTGGCAAAGATATGGGAGTGGCTTTCCATGTCCTTCTCCAGCTCATTTTGCAGATGAGGGAACTGAGGCAAATAGGGATGTGACTTACTCAAGGTCATCCAGCTAACACAGGTGCATGTAAAGGCAGACCCAGAATTTGACTCCAAGTCATGTTATTCCAAGTCTGGCCCTTGGAGGTCTTCAGGAAGGTCATAGCTACAAAGCTATGGATATTGTCTAGGGTCACAAAAAGAAGCAAAGACTGTTCCTGCCCTCAAGGTGCTGCCAATCTAAGGGGGAAAACCACATGCAAACAGATACACGGCAAGTTCTAGATAGGATAAACAGGAAATAATTAACTGAGGGCAGGCGCTGGAATGAAGAGGGGCTGGGGAAGGCTCCCTGTAGGAGGTGTTAATGGGGCCTTAAGGGAAGCTGGGAGGTCAGGAAGCAGAGCAGAGGAGGGAGATGCTTCCTGGCCTGGGGGCAACCAAAGAAAATGCCCAGTGCCAAGAGAGGGGACTGTTTCTTATGGCAGGTCCTTAATCTCTTAGTGTCCCTATTGTGAACTTTAAGGGACAAAGAAACTAAATTCTAGTTGACTTCTCTCTATGAATG
>NW_027185759.1:2680487-2682833 GCF_028583685.1 Petaurus breviceps papuanus | reverse complement strand
ATGGATGGATGGATGGATGGATGGATGGATGGATGGATGGATGGATGGATGAACAAGAAGACATTTATTTAAAACATTTGCTCTGGACCAAGCAAGGTGCTAAGTACTGGGGATTCAAGATCAAGAAAGTCATTGTCCTCAAGAAATTTGTTTTCCAATAGTCCAGGATGGTCCAGAATGTGGGTAGAGAGCCAGGGAAGGGTGTTTCTATCTGGAAAGTCACACAGCAACAGTCCACTCCATGGGCACATTCCTTCCCAAGGTCCCAGTTGGTGTTGACCGCGGTTCCTGGAACAAAAGATGGAAGCATTGGCTTGTATATAGTAGAGCTGAGGAGTCACCAGACCGAGGGGTCTCAGCTCCTCCTAAGCATTAATTGGAGAGGGAGGGAAGGGAGTCTGATTTGGAGGATGAAGATTCCATGAGGCAGGAAAGAGCCTCTCCCTTCAGGGATACAACCCCCCAAATGGTGCCTACTTCAGAGAGCCAGGCTCAGAGGGCATGCACATGAGCTATGTGAGACCCAAGTCACATAAGAAGAGAAGGCAGCAGAAGGAAATACTGAAGGAACAGAGGAGGGCAGGGACAGCTGGAGTTGGGGTCTGGCTGAAGGGTTTAGCCACTTCAGAAATTCCCTTACCGGAAGATCATCAACTGGGGAATGGCTGAACAAGCTGTGGTGTATGGTTGTGATCTAAGAAATGACAAGTTTCAGAAAAGCCTGGGAAGACTTACATGAACTGATGCAAAGTGCAGTGAGCAGACCAGAACACTGCACACAGTAACAGCAATATTGTATGATGATCAACTGGACCAGCCAACTTAACTACTCTGATCAATACGATGCTGTATGACAAGGACTCACGATGAAAAATGCCATCCACCTCGAGACAGAAATGATGAGCTTGCATACAAGCCAAGTGTCGTTTTCTCACTTTCCTCATTTTTCTTTCTTTTTTGCAATATGGTTAATACGGAAATCTGGTTTTCAGGATTTCACATCTATAACTGATGTCATTCTGCTTGCCTTCCCAGTGGTGGGGGAGGGGCACGAAGGACAGAGAGAAATTGAAATTCAATTGTTCTTAAAAGAATGTTATAAATACATTGAAAAAAGACTTCCCTTATCCCTGAGCTATCGGAGAGTAACAGGGCCCCAAAGAACCCTTCCCAGCCTATTTTGTCCTGGAGACCCTCCTTCTTTAAGGTGTGGCCACCAGCCCAGGCAGCCAGGCTTCTAAGAACCCCAAACTGTGTTTAGGGACCAGCATCCTCTTGCCAAGGGAACATCAAAGGTTGGTTGATGGAGTGGCCTAGACTCAGTCCCTGTTTATATTTCCTGCCTTGACAGACCTTCCAAGACAGGATACCTGCCTCTCCAGAGCCAAGAGGGTGTGTGAGACACCCCCAGGTCCTCCAGTCTACACCTGCTGCCTGACAACCTGATAAGAGGAAGATGTACCAAGAGGCAGAGTTTGGGGTTGTGAAGCCTTAACAGAGGTGAACTGCACAGCCCAGGGGCCAAAGGAATGGTTCCGAGGCAACCGTCCCGAGGCAAGATTCAAACCCGGGTCTTCCTCTGATACTCAGTGCAAGTGAAAAATTAACATGGACAAACAGATTCAACCTTCTGTGACCAATAAGGGTGCCCCAAGGCCCTGTGTGTAGATGTCCACAGTCTGCAGTCTGCTCCATCTGCACTGACTGGGCTGGGGAGCCATTTTTAAATGAGAGGGTCGGCTTTTCTCCACCCAGCCTCCCCACCCCCACCCAGGATGTACTGGGAAACATTTAACTACCGCCTCTCTGGGGGAAAGCTGCTTTTACTCACTGCACACTTTTCTGTTGAATGTTCACAACTAGCATTCTCCAGCACTTTCTCAAGTCTCCATCATCAGCAGAACGATCCTGTATGCAATTCTTGTGACTTCTGATGTTGAAATGCTCACACTGAACGTTTAACAATCAGCTCTGGCTAGTCTGCTGGAGCTCACTGCCCCTAAGCACAAGCCCCGCCCCCCTCCCCCCAATCTGGAAAACCTTCACACCAAGGTCTAACAAAGATGTGGGTAAATGTGTCTAACAGAAGGTAAAACATGGAGCCAAAGCCATAAAGCTCTAACTGTGGAGTTGGGGGCATTATGGAGAGAGGCAGCCTTTCTCCTTGGCCCTGAAATCCCACTCCACAGGCAGCCACAGAGCCAATGTGGTCATAAGGCCAGCTTTGTGCCATGTGCCCACTGGGCAAGGGAGAAAGCCAGGGTCCTTCTTCAGCTTTTGCCCGTCCTCACTAGACACACACACTCCACATACAGTACACACACCACACATGCACACACACCACAT
>NW_027185759.1:2675278-2680477 GCF_028583685.1 Petaurus breviceps papuanus | reverse complement strand
ACAATACACACACCACACATGTACACACACCACATACAGTACACACAACACATGTACACACAGCACACATGCACACACACATGCTTTATTTACTAATCTGTGCCTTTCTTTGCACACCCAGCACTTATCTGCCTGAATTCCTGCCAGCCCTGACCTCCAGCTGCTGTAATTCCTACCCCTGAGTAGGCCCAGTTTCCTGAACCCCTCCCCTCTCCAGTGATCCCTGCATGGCGGGCTCAGCCCCCAGCACTGTCCACACAGTTGGGGCATGGTCTCGAAGGGATGCAGAAGGAGCCCTGGTATTTTTGCCCCGTGGTTTATATTCCTAGCAAAGCCTGGGAGGAGACACTGGCCCAGGGACATGGCCATCTGCTACAGCTTTAGCAAAGCCCAAGAGTTAACCCCTGGAATTAGCCGGGCGCACCTCTGAGGTCAGCGCAGGCCCCAGCACAGCAGCCAGAGTTAACTGCCCTTCCCTAAATGGTTTTCTGATCCTCACAGCTTCATGATGCTGGCAGCAAAAGCTCCCCATGGAGGCCCTGGACTCCCACCCTGATGTTTTCAAGGAGCCCAGAATGGACCCTAAGACCACAGAACTCAAAGCTAGAAGGGGCCCCCATGATCCTCTTGTTCAATCTCCCTGTTTTGCAGAGAAGGAAACTGAGACCCAGTGAGGGGAAGAGACCTGCCCAAGGTCACACAGTCAGTCAGCAGCAGGGCCATGGAAGGAGCTGCCCACTGAGGTCTAAGTGAATGCCCCCCACAAAACCAGAGCCAGTCAAACCGAAGGCATGAAGAGAGGAAGGGGGAGCATGGCATCACCAGCCCAAAGCCAACGATGGGGAATGGGAGAGCTCCCTGGAAGCAAAAAGAAGGCAGGGACAGCCAGCAGCCCTAGGGAGACCATGGCTCTAGACGGCTCCAGGAGTCCAGCAAAGACGAGGCTTTCTCTCAATTTGAGGCACAGACTCATCTCAGCTGATTTCCACAAACACACACAGGCACATGCACACCTCGTCCTCCAGGGCCTGCCCCCAAGGACTTGTGCCCAGCACCAATGGGAAAGCTCCTCAGAAATCCCTACTGTGCTCAGACCCAGTCTTGCTGCAGCCCCTGAGCCCATCCTGGTTGTCTCACTCCCCCACAGCAGCACAACGATGGGCCCCCTTAACCCCCAGGGGAGCCCTGCCTGACAGTAGGCCAGTCCAGTTTATCGATACCTTCACTAAGTAGGTGCCTGAGGGGACTTCCAGGCCCCCAGACTCTGAGCCTTCCAGACTCAGATACTCTCCCTGCTAGGCTACCAGGGCAAGGCTAGGAACAGCACTCAGGGGACAGGAGTGAAGCTCTGCCAGAAACCCAAGTAACACCTGGAAAACCAGGTCAAGAGAACCAGGAGGGATCCAAGAGGGAAGGCTTTGCCTCAGTCTGAGGAGATAAGGGGGACACCATGAGAAAACGGAGGCAGCTTCTCAGGGATCTGGGGCCAGGATGTGTTCCCCTCGAGAGCCCCAGATACCGCAGACTGGGGCTGCTTGGGAAGGTGCAGATGAAGTCCTAAGGAAAAGGGGGGAGAAAAGGGCTGGAAAGGCCAGAGATGGGCCCTCAGGGCCGGAGGAAGTCTCTGAGGCCACCACAGAAATCACCAGCAGCATCGTGTGCACTGTCTCCTGGGGGTTGATCAGGGCTCTACCTGGAGCCTTCAGATGCCCTCAGCCCAGTGTTGCTCTAGCCCAGGGAATTAGAACCCCCTCTGTGTCCTGGGGTTCTCTGGCAGACCCCTCCTCAGAAGATGGCTCAGAATGCATTAGACTAATCCATAGCATGACAGAGGACCAATGCTACTGAAAGAATGATCAACACTACTTTTTAAAGTTCATGGGCCCTCCCTCCCATCCCTTTGCCCCCAGTTAAGAGACCCTGGCCTGACCCTGGTGTGTTTCCTACACCCTTGGCCTTGAAACAGCTCCAGCAAAGGAAAGATAGGGTGGGCAGGAGCCAGGCAGGTGATTTCCACAATGGCCCATGCCCACTGATCCACAAAATGGATCCCCTCGTACTTTACCTGGATGAAGCCAGGATGCTGCTGCTGCTGCTGATTCTACCTTCTAACCAAGCCAAGAGGACTCAGGACTTCCCTCCCCTTCCTTCAGCTTCGGACCATCATGGTACAGGGAGGGGACAGGGGTCATGGCATCAAAGGAGCCCTGAAGAGGGAAGCTGAGGTGTTGGGCCTGAGAGAAGCCTGTGGGGGAGCGTGGACAGGAGAGGTGACCCAAGTATTGGAAGGTTTATTGTCTGGTTTTAATTAGTGAAAGGCATGGGGGGCCAGGAGTCACAGACAGGCAGGGCAGCTTGGAAAGTTATAGGTTGAATTTATCACGTATTTTTAAAGAAAAGCAAGTCACACCCAGCGGAGATTGCCAATATGTCACGCTCAATTCTCTTCTTCTGTTCTATTATGGAAATGGAGATGCCCACTTTCTGGAGGGGCTTCTAAGTGCAGAATTTGAAGTCACACACTCGACTTGAAGGTCTGTCACACAGGAGGAGGCTGGACCTCGGGGCTCTGAGGACAGAGTATGAAGCTTTCAGGCCAGGAAGCAGGGGGATTTCAATGATGTTATGCAGCTAGAAGGTTTTAGAGCAGCTCTTTCTCCTCCAGCACAGCTGCCCCCCACTCTGTCTACCAAGGGCTGCCTTAGCCTTGGGTCAATGGGAGAAAGTCCCAGATCTAGGGATGGGGTCGGAGAAAACTCCCAAATGATGGGAGCTACCCCAAAGTAGAGTTAGCTCCCCCAGAGGTCACAGGGTCCTCAAAAGACTAGATGAGCAGTTGTGCAGAGGACTGGGGGCCCAGTGCAGGTTGTGTGATGTGTTGCTGAGGTCCCTTCACACTCAGAGATTCAGGGATTCTTTGCAATTAGAGGCAAGGTAGGGAGTTTCCTCACCTGGGAAGTCCCTCTCCTGGGGCCTTTTGGGAGAAACCTCCTGCAGCAGAGAGGCAGGTAATGAAGAGCAGGACCAGGAAACTGGGGACTCCAGGGTCTTCAGGGCCCTGGCCCAAGGGGATGCAGTCAATCATTTGCAGGAATCTCACCTGAACTGTCCAAAGTCTCCAAACCTTCTGAACAGGACTCTGGGCAGAAGGCAACAGTCCTATTCCCCAGGCTCCAGATCCAGCTAGACTATACCCCTTAATGGCCACTTTTCCCCTAAATACATAAAAGAGGGTGGGCAGAGAAGTTCATTATTATCCCTCTAATAACGCGGCCTTCTCTTTCTGTGTCTCTCTGCAGAGGTGCACAAAATGCTACAGACATTATTGTAACCCCCCATCCCTATGATTAGTAAAGGCTGGTTATCATCGTGCCCTTTTAACAGATGAGAAAACTGATGAGAAGTTAGATTCAGTCAAGGGCCCAAGATCCCAAATCAGGAGCCAATCTTCTTTCCCTTGGAGGGCATCTTTCCTGCTGTGTGGGCATAAAATACTGGAGGTGCTGAAATTTCAAAAGTTAAAAGTGCTCCAGTGGGTCCCTAATGGACCAAATTGTGGGGGGGGGGTGCGTGCTCCAAGCTCTTCGAGCTGATCAGCCAATAAGCATTGATTACACCAGCACTAGGCTATACAAGCTAAGCCAAGAAGACAAAGCCTCCACTGAAACAGAAAGGGGCAGAGGCACCTCCTTTCCTCTGCCCAAATGGACTCAGCATTGTCTCTCCATGTATTGTTGGGCAGTCGGGAAATTGAGCCCAAAGTTTTGCCAAGTGACTTTCATGCCTCTTCTGCCCTGCTCAGGCCCCAGGCTCAGCCACGGCTGAGGCTTCACAGAGGCATAAACATGGACCAAGAGATGAGCCTGGCTGAGTGTAATGAGAGCTGCACCAGCAGGGGAAGGAAGGCCCGAGCATTTCCTGCTAAGACTGTCTCCTCTGAGCCTTGAAATGCCAGGAGATGCTGCTGTTATCACCAGTGTGAGAGGGGAGCTCCTGGAGGGCAGGGACACTTCCATTCTGTCTCATTAGCCCAAACTTTCATACATGACTCAGATTTATTTTGGTTTTTATTCCTTTATGTGTCATTCAGGACTGGAAGGGGTTAACAGTGAGGAAGCTCACACTCTCAGAGCAGACTGGCCCCAGCAGGGAGGTGGAGACTGACCCAAATGGCCCATTGCTGGGTTTGGAAAATCGTTCCTAAGAATCTCCTCCTTCCCTGATAAAAGTCTCTTCTCTAAAATACATAGAGAACTGAGTCAAATTTATAAGTCATTCCTGAATTGATAAATGGTCAAAGGAGATGAAAAGAAAGTTTTCAGATGAAGAAATTAAAGCTATTTAGAGTCATATAAAAATGTTATAAATCACTATTAATTAGAAAAATGCAAATCAAAACAACTCTGAGGTACCACATCACACCTATCAGATTGGCTAACATGGCAAAACAGGAAAATGATAAATATTGGAGAAAATGTGGGAAAATTGGAACACTGATGCACTGTTGGTGGAGTTGTGAACTGATTCAACCATTCTGGAGAGCAATTTGAAACTCTGCCCAAAGGGCTATAAAACGATGCATATACCCTTTGAGCCAGAAATACCACTTCTAGGGCTGGATCCCAAAGAGATCATAAAAATGGGAAAAGGACCCACATGTCCAAAAACATTTACAGCAGCTCTTTTTGTGGTGGCAAAGTACTGGAAATGGAGGGGATGCCCATCAATCGGGGAATGACTGGACAGGTTGTGGTATAGGAATGTAATGGAATATTATTGTGCTGTAAGAAATGATGAGCAGGCAGACTTTAGAAAAACCTGGAAAGACTTATATGACCTGATGCAGAGTGAAGTGAGCAGAACCAGGAGAACAAGGTTCACAGTAACAGCCACATCGTGTGAGGACTGACTCTGATAGACTTAACTCTTCCCAGCAATTTAAGGATATAAGAGAACTCGAAAAGACTCATTATGTAGAATGTTATTTTCCAGAGGAAAAGCTGTGGAGTAAGAATATAGACTGAAGCAGACTATTCTCTCTCTGTCTCTCTCTCTCTGTCTCTCTGTCTCTGTCTCTCTCTCTCTCTGTCTCTCTGTCTCTGTCTCTGTCTGTCTCTCTCTCTCTCTGTCTCTCTCTGACTCTCTCTCTCTGTCTCTGTCTCTGTCTCTCTGTCTGTCTCTCTCTGTCTCTGTCTGTCT
>NW_027185759.1:2668985-2670278 GCF_028583685.1 Petaurus breviceps papuanus | reverse complement strand
TTCATACTGCATTCCAGTGGAAGGCAGTGTAAGAACAAACATTAGGACCACAGGTCCCAATGCACACACAAACACACACATACATACCACACACCCCACACTCCCCACACACACACACATACATATCACACCCCACACATACCACACAGAGTCACATCTCACTCAGCTATCTAGTCCTCCCCAAGAGAAGTGCTAAGGAATCCCTTTGATAAGGGTGAGAATTCAAAGGACAAGGGGCCAACCCACACAGGGGGCTGGCCAGCCACCTCAGTCAGCACCTGGTGAATGACCATCACGGTCCCTGCCCTCTATGGGAATGTGGATTCCATGGTCGCCTCTGCTGGGGTTTGGATAAACGCTAACTGCTGAGTTCTCCTCTGAAGCAATGGGGATACTAGCTTTTGTGTAAATCATTTGGAGAGAGTATATTTGTGGCTGAGCCGACTACAGGAAACAAAATGCACCCACAGGTCAATTCAGAGCCAAGAGAATGGTTGCTCTGGGTAGCTCCAGAAAGATGGTGGAGCCTAAGAGGTCGGGACAGGAGATGCACCAGCGGCTTCTTTGATGATTCTCACTCTCTGGCTCACACTCTCTAGGTCTCCAGACTCTTCACCAGACCAGCCTTCTTCAGTATGCCTCACCCCAAGCAGATTAGACATGGGTTCAAGTCCTGCCCTTGAAACATATTAGAGGTGTGACCTTGGGCAAGTCACTCAATGAACGTTCCAGGCAGCTGTTTAAAATGATAAGTTATAGGGAAAAATCTGATTTTGATGTCCAGGTGGAGGGAGGGCTTTAATCTTCTCATTGAACTGTTTTTAACTGGCTTATCCTTTACAGGCTTTGCTGCTAATGATGACCTCTTGTATTTACAAGAAGCAGAAGCGTAACCCAAGCTGCAGCAGCAACAGCAATATTTTGTAGGCTTCCCCTGGCAGCCGGCCCGGGGAGCAGCTCTGCAGAGGAGAGGGGTCTGCAGGTCTTGGCAAATGGACCTCAGCCGTGTGATGGAAGAGAGAAGAGAATTGTCCTGGCCTGTGCTCGTAGAAACACAACACAGCTGACACATTCTTTAGCCCTGCAGGACAAACAAGTCTGAAGGACCAGGGGATGGGAGGTAAACCCTGGGAGCTGGTCCTTGTCTGCCGGGGGAGGAGGGGGGGCACCTGCTGCTCTGCCTGTCTCCACCTTTACAGCCACCTTGTCTTTGTTTCGCTCTGTCTCTCCCCTTTCTCTGTCTTCCCTCTCTCTTTCTGTCTTTCTCCTTGCCCCCTCCCTCTCTGCCTTTCT
>NW_027185759.1:2664615-2668975 GCF_028583685.1 Petaurus breviceps papuanus | reverse complement strand
TCTCTATCTCTCCTCTGTCTCTCTCTGTCTCCCTCCTCCTTCTCTCCCTCCCTCTCTCTCTTTACATAGAGAGAATATTAGAACTGGAAGGGGTCTTAGAAGTCATCCAATCCCTATTTTTTCTTATCAGGAAATTAAGGCCCAGAGAGGTTAAGTAACTGGTCCAAGGCCACACAGCTAGTTCATGATGAAACCAGCACTTGAACCCCGATGGCCTGGCTCCTTCCTAGCCAGTTGATTTTTCCTCTAGGCCACATTGCCTCGATTCTCTTCAATTCATTTTCTCTCTCCCCATCTCTGAACCATCAAGATGTAGAAATGGTTTGAAAAATTATTATGTGTCATATTCCCTAAGATGTAGGCTTTCTGTTTTTAGTTTAAGAATTTGATTAGTGGAGAAGGTATATTTCTCTGTCAACCAAACAAAACCAGCTAATTTAAGATGATTTGACCTTATTGATCCTCCAGTCAGTGATTTCTGTGGGAGTTGGACCTGAATAGAAATGGGGTTTCTTCCTGTCTTGATAGGAGGAAACTTTCACAATGTGAAACATCACATAATCAGATATTTTTTAAAAGTACTGATTGATTTTACTGATTCTTCTTCTACAAGCTCCTCCTCCTCCTCCTTTTCTGCCTCTCCCCTCCTCCTCCTCCTCTTCTTCCTTCTCTTCCTCCTCCTCCTCCTCTTCCTCCTCCTCCTCCTCCTTTTCTGCCTCTCCCCTCCTCCCCCTCTTTCTTCTCTTCCTTCCCCTCCTCCTCTTCTTCCTTCTCTTCCTCCTCTCCCCTCCTCCTCCTCCTCCTCCTCCTCCTCTTCCTCCTCCTCTTCCTCCTCCTTTTCCTTCCCCTCCTCTTCTTCCTCTTTCTCCTCCCTCTCCTTCTCCTCCTTCTTGGCCTCTTTTTTCTTTCTTCAGAATTCTTTGATATTAGGGGTGGTCCTCTGGGATAGGGAGCAGGGAAGATATAGGGAGAAAACTCAGTGATGTAAAAACAAAAGGAAGTAACAAAAATCAATGGGTTTTCCCCCCAGAGATGCTTCCCAGCCTTGGGCAGTGTGGTCTTGTGGCAAAGCAAAGTCTTCACGATGAATCTGCTCACTAGGCCAGTGGCTGTGCCCTGCTCCCAGATGAATAAGCATGTGTTTGGGTGTGGAGGGGGCACAGTAAAAGCCAAATGGCTTCGAAAGTGCCTCCACGGTCACCTGGCACCAGCGTGGGTGGGTTGACTGTCACCCTGTCCATGAAACTGGGGTATCGCAGCATTTTCAGCATCTTCGTTTGAATTCTTCCACAGCTGTGCCCGGGGTGGAGCGGGCTCAGGGGCAGCCATGACCCCACTCTGTGTGCTTCCCCCCTCCCCAGCCCACAGCTGCCTCCTCCTCCCCACTCCAGACTGGACTCCAAACCGATGACGAGGAGTGGGTGAGGCAGGGCAGAAGGGAAGGGACTTTGGGGGGGTGGGAGGGACAGAGGAGGGAGCCCCAGATCCTGTGGAGAGGAGGGGGCCGAATCTAGGACCCTGCGCCTGAGCCCACATGCAAGGCTTCTTGCCTGCCTTTCATTATCAGGGGCTATGCCTGAATGGGACAGGGCATCCCCTCGAGGCTATATTTACCCCCCTATCCCAAGCCTCTTCCTTGGCCTCTCAGGCCCTGGTCTCTTCTGAGACATAACAGGGATGAATGTTCCCTGCTGTCTCTCTCTCCAGCTGCTTTATTTTTTTAAATGTTTCTGGCTGGTCTGCAGGGAAGGCTCCCATCAAAAATAGATTACAGGCATTAGAAATGGACATGTGCCTCAAGTCAAGGCCAGCCGCTTGCAGGGCAGGGCAGGGGGCTTAGGTACCAGAAAATCCAGGTATTAAATGTATCCCTCATTGGACCAGAGGCGACAGGGAGCATGGCTAGGTCACTGGACCTGGCACCAGGAGGACACAGATTCTGGTCCCACCTCAGACACTTAGCTAGCCTTTGGAAAGTCACTTTCCTCCTGGGCCAAAAGAGGGACTGGATTCAGTGTCCCCTACGGTCTCTTCTAGCCCTGATCTGTAACAACCTGCAGGTTCTGGTGTGAGAGCAGATGCACCTGGCACAGCAGAGAGAACCCTTCTTTGAGCCAGAGCCCTGGCTCAGAATCTCCCCTTTGCACTGTGTGATGAGCCGGGCCTTTGCCCAATGACTTCACTGCACTGGGCCTCTGTTTCCTCTCTTTAAAAAAGGGAGTGTTCGATTCACTGATCTCTCAAGCGTATGACATGCAGCATTTGGACTAGAAGTCCTCCGGTCAAAACATGTCAGCTCAAGGTCGAGGCTGAGGAGGCCCATCTCAAAGCATTAGGGTGATCTAAAGGGTGTTGTGTCTTCCCATCTAAGACACGCGGTCCTGCTGTGGCCTTTGATAGGAGGAAGAGGAGGAGCGGGGAGGAGGAGGAAGAGGAAGAGAAGGAGGAGGAGGAGGAAGAAGAGGAGGGGGAGGAGGAAGAAGAGGAGGGGGGAGGAGGAGGAAGAGGAAGGGGAGGAGGAGGAGGAAGAAGAGGAGAGGGAGGAGGAAGAAGAGGAGGGGGGAGGAGGAGGAAGAGGAGGGGGAAGAGAAGGAGGAGGAGGAAGAAAAGGAGGGGGGAGGAGGAGGAAGAGGAAGGGGAGGAGAAGGAGGAGGAAGAAGAGGAGGGGTAGGAGGAGGAAGAGGAGGGGGGAGGAGGAGGAAGAGGAAGAAGAAGAGGGGGAGGAGGAGGAAGAGGAGGAGGAGGAAGAAGAGGAGGGGGGGAGGAGGGAGAGAAGGAGGAGGAAGAAGAGGAGGAGGAAGGAGAGGAGGGGGGGAGGAGGGAGAGGAGGGGTAGTAGTAGCAGCAGCACTAATAGTTACTAATAGCAGTGGTAACTCACAGCCCAAACACACCTGGCGTTTCTCAGCCTGGGTCTCCTCTTCTGCCCGGTGGAGGGACTTGCACCCCTCCCCTGCTCTGGAGCTCCATCCTTCCCATCCTCGGGGCCTCCCCCACATGGCTCTATGCTCCCATGACATTGCCCTTCCCCAGCTCCCCAGCTGATCTCCTGTCCCTCATCTTCCCCTCACTGCCCAGCACACTGGCCAGCTCCTCCTCACTAGCCAAGCTCTGGGTTAATCATTGCAAGGATTGTGGTCATGGTTGTTCAGCTCATTGGCCAGATCCCCGAGGTAAGAGACCAGACCACGATCTTGCCCCCCATGCCTAGCATCCCAGTCCCTGCCCTTGTATCTGGGGACGCCAACAGCCATTCATTTCTCCTCAAACTACCTCCTCACCTGGCACTCAGTCACCTCAATTACCTATAATGACGGTCACTGAATGAACGAAATAGTGATGTAAAAGCATTTGCTCGTCCCTTCTTAAGCTCCAGGCCCTGTGCTAAGTGCTGAGAAGACAAAGAAAGCTCACCTTCCGATGGGGAGCAACCACTACACATCAGAGATCGCAGCTACCCATTGGATGAAGTTTCACAGTCCTTAGAGCAGCCGGTAAGGCATCTTCCTTGGTGTCATTTCCACTGACAAAAACTACGTGTGTCCCTGAGGTTTAGCCGTGTGGCTCGGCCAGGGGTTTGGGATGGAGACATTTCTTTTCCAGGTGCTCAGAAGCTGGGGCTCATGGTCAGGCTGGGTCTTGACAGGGGCTGCCTTTGTGGTCGTTGGCTTCAGGGCCAGACTAGAAGCAGGAGACCCAGGAGCCCTGTTGTTCCCAAGGCCATGCCCTGCATCCCACTGCGTCAGAAATTGATCTTTCTCATCACAGCCTCCTGCCTGTCTTCCCTTCTCTCCCACTAGCTCGCTCCTACTCAGCCTATTTTCAGCTTCTCCATGACCTCCAGACATGCCTTCCTGGTCCATCACCCTGCTCTGGCTTCATTTTTCTCCCCTCACAGACCAAAAAGCCATCCTGAGTCACCCCTACTCATGTACAACTGAAGCACAACTCTAGCAACCAGGTCCACTATAAATGCATGGCATCTGCCCCCACTGGGCGCTCACCACTGACATGACAATCCTCTGCTCTTCCCTGCGTGCATTCCCGATGCAACTGCTCTTTTCCTAATGTTGCTCCCGGTAGCAGGGCCTCCCACATTTCTTCCCTTTTTCCTACAACTCCAATAAAAAATGGTGCTCAGAGCAAAATAAGACAGAAGTCTTTTTGTATTGGGATCCTTGAACTTCTCGAGTTTCTCTTTCAGGTGGTACGGAGGATTCCATTCTTCTTTCACAAGGAACATTATCAGCTTTTGCCACAGACTCCAATCTTCCCGAAGTCCAATATGCTTCTCAATGTTTCTCAAGCATCTTCATCTCTAAGTCTTCAATGTTACCCACAAACACCCCTGGCAAATAAAA
>NW_027185759.1:2648996-2664515 GCF_028583685.1 Petaurus breviceps papuanus | reverse complement strand
TCTCTCTCTCTCTCTCTCTCTCTCTCTCTCTGTCTGTCTCTCTCTCTCTCTCTCTCTCTCTCTCTCTCTCTCTCTCTCTCTCTCCTTTCTTTCACTAATAAATCCTTTAGGCCCCCCAAGCTCTGTCAGTTCACTGACTTGAGCATTCTCATCAACAATCCATCTATGCCTAGGGCACAGTGCTGTTCAAGCCCACACCACTCCTGCCCTTCCCCCAAGTTTGCTAAAGGGGGTCTAACATGCTATGGACAGGGGCTTTCTCCCTTTCTTACAACTGTGGGATTCACATCCTGTCCATCAGTTATCAATTAATCTTACCACACAATCAGCCCATTTCCTTTGCCAATCTCATAGTTTTTTTTTTTTTAATGACAGTTTCTCCTTTATAATTCCTAATTAGCAATGGGTTCCAGGTTTCTCCCAACTACCAAGTGCTTCTAAAAGCAGTCTGCCATCACTGACTGCCCAGTCTCCCCATCACTTTTCAGCCCCTAGCATGATGCTTCCAATTCAGTGGGCACCATTCAGCTGAGAGTGAATTCTCAAGGTTTCTAATGATCTCAACTATGAAATCTAATGATCTGGTATTAGTCCTCATCCTTCTGGAGTCTCAGCAGCTTTGGGCAGTGTTGACAATCGAGCCCTCCTTAGATACTCTCTCTTCCTTTCATTTTGGTATTACCATTCATTCCCAGTTTTCTTCCTTCTTACTGCACCTTCTCAGCCTCCCTTGCTAGATGGTTATTCATCTCCTGTCCCTTAAACATGGGTGCCCCCCAAGCTCCTGTCCTGGGCCATCTTCCCTTCTCCTTCTTTGCCCCTTCTCTTGGTGATCTCGACCATTGTTTCTTGGCAGATAATTCCAAAGCCAATATCTCCACCTTCTATGTACTGTCCATCTCTCCCAAATGTCCCATAGACCTCTCAAATCAGTGTGTTCAAAGTAGAACTCAAGCTCCCCTGAACTCACCCTTCCTCGCGACGTTCCTGTTCCTGCTCCTGTTACGGCCATAGCCATCTTTCCAAAGCAAAATCCCTGAGGGCACTCTTAGTTCCTCCCTCACCCTCACTACCCCCATCCAATCAGCTGTTGGACTTCTGCACCTCCACCTTCTTTTCAGCTGTGTCCGTCTCATCTCTCATAGAGCCTCACATAATGGAGGGAAGACCTCCATCATCTCTCATCCCGGCTACTGTAATAAGTCCCACCCGGCCACCCAGCCTCCAGTCAGCCTCCACCCCCAATTCAGCATCCACATCACCCATAGAAATAATCTTCCTAAAACACAGATCTGACCGACTCACTTCACCACACCAACCTCCCCAAATAAATCCCCAGTTCATCCAGGGCCAAACACAAATATGTCAGCCTGACATTTAAAGGTCTTTCCAATCTGGCTGCCACCCCCCTTTTTCCATTTGGTTTCAAACCTTCAGCTCACACAGGCTCCATTACAGTCAGAGAAACCGCTGCCTCTTCTGCCACCAGCTGAGAAGGGGTACTTCCAAATAGTGAATGACTCAGGTCTGGCTTTGTGCCCCCTGAGATGGGGAAGAAGTTTGAGAAGGGCTTCGGGTTACCCAACTTAAACGTCTTGGGACCTTTTTAAAAG
This sequence comes from Petaurus breviceps papuanus, assembly GCF_028583685.1. Lineage (NCBI taxonomy): Eukaryota > Metazoa > Chordata > Mammalia > Diprotodontia > Petauridae > Petaurus > Petaurus breviceps. Next base: position 2,662,902 of record NW_027185759.1, on the reverse strand, counting down.
TAGAGCTGGGCAAGAAGAAATTCATGCTTTCACTCACCAATCCCCTTTTCTAGTCTATTTATACTATTGAAAGATTCATAAATTTGGTTGCAGTTTATTAAATCCGTAATGAATTGTGTCGATGGTGTGTAATTTAGGTGCTCAAGGTCAGGGTGGGTCCCCGAGGTTTCGGAGACCAAGGCTGTTGCCTCCCAGTTGTCCTCATGGTCGGGCACAAGGTGGGACACTGGCTAGGAGTGAGCCAGCCACTTACACGGGACTTCCTAGACTTGTCATCTCCTCTCAATCTTTTACCACCGGGACTTGGAAACTTAACTTGCCTGCGTCCCCCACCCCCACCCCATCCCGCACCTCCAATTAGCAGGCCAGTGAGAAACAGCCCCGATCCCTGGGAATTACTTGTACAGAGACATTGGAATACTGAAGAGGGAGAGGAGTAGAGTAGGAAGCGCTTCACCCACCTCCCCCGCCCCTCCCTTTATTAACCCCTCACCCCCACCGCCGTCAGTCCCCCCCCCCCACACACACACACACACCGTCCCGCTTCCCGCATTCCTGAGCCTGTGGGCGGTCGAGTCAAGGCCAGGGCAGTTCCCAGACAGAGCAAGTTTACTGGCCGAAGGAGCTTCGCTGGGTTTGCCCCCCCCCAAAACACCCGCAGAGTCCGACACTCCCTCACTGCCCTCTTAGGGGCCCAGCGGGACAGAGCAATAGGGAAAGGGGAGGAGGGGCGGATTGGAAATCCCTGAGGAAGGGAGCACCGGCTACGGAAGCCCTAGGGAGGGTTTCTGGGGGAGGCGTGCAGGGCATAGGGCGGCCACAACGCCGGGCCGGCTGCCAGGAGAGCCGGGTGCGGCGCGGCTGCCCGCAGCCCTTTCCCACAGTCAGCAACCCAGGCGGCTGCTCCCACATTCCGCCCCGCGGGCCGACCTTGGCTCGGAGTTAGGGCAGCATCGAGGCGGGCGGGGTTGGGGCAGGAGAAAGTCTGCTGAACGGACCCCCACTTTGGCAGGTGGAGCGGAAGAAGGCGGGGCCAGGACCAGGGACGAAGAAGGGGACCGCCAAAAAGGCTCTTTGCCAAGTATTGGGGTTCACCTCCCCCTCATTGGCTCGGAGTCGCCTGTTGCCCCCCGGACTGGGAAATGCCCGTCCACCCCAGGCCTGGGCCAGCTTGGCATCACTCCCTTCCCCTCCCCGGCGTCCCCTCGAGGGAATCCCATCCCTAACTCCTACGGCAAGCTGCTCACCCCCAATGGGGATGGCCTCGGTGCTACGGAAGGCTTGCCTCCTCCCCGAACTGCCGCTGGCCCAGCTACCCAGCGGACACCGCCCACGTGCCCCTAGAGACGTACTGGGCCTCGCTCGCCTGCTTCTCCCCACAGCTCTTCGCCCCAGTAACTGGGGGCTTGCTCACTTGTGCGCGCGTGGTGTCCTCAACCCAACTGTCAGCTCGTCGGGAGTGGGGGTGGCTGGATCCTTCCTGTTTGTCTTCGGATCTCCAGCACCCAAGCAAGAGCCTTGAACCTGCAGCAGCAGGAAGAACTGAAAGCAGTACTTCTTGAACTTCCTCGAGCCCTCCACCGGCCTTCAGAGAGCGGATCCTAGAATGTGGAGCTGGAGGGAAAAGCTGAGATCCTACAAGGTGAAGGAACCCTTCCCGTCTCCAGGCTCAGCAGGGAGTGTCCGAGGCAGGACTAGAAGCCACATTCTTCGATTCTGACCCCCCAGCTCTCCCCACTATCCCAGCATCTCCCAAGGCCCCGTCGGGAGGCGGCAGCTGCTTCCAGACACTGGGAAGGAGGAGAGCACGGAAGAATGGAGATGAGAGAGAGGAGAGAGGGCAGTTTCTTTGCCTGTGGCTTCAGGACCCACGGCTCATCGGGACGCCCAGGCTCATTGCTTCACCAACCAAATCACCGGCTTTCAATTATCCGGGCTTCCAAGGCAGGCAGGATGCAGATGGACCAGGCAGCTACAGGAGGGACCAGGACACCTCAGCAGCTTCAAACTCTGGCGGTCCCTGGGGGCTCCTCCTCTGGAAGCAGATACTTGAACTGGGAGGGAGGAGAAGGTGTGGGGGAGGAAGCCGAAGGGCAGCTGCCCTCTCCTGAAGGAGGGCACCCAATCTCATCACTTCAATTGAATTTCCAGAAACATCCCAGTGGTCTAACAATCAGAGGGCAGGTGCCCTTCCCAGACCTCCTGCTGCCACTTCACCTTCCTGCTTCCAAGGCCAGCCCCTCCCCCCAGGGTGGATCTCTTGTCACCCTCTCCCACCCCACCACACACACCCAAAACCAGGGGAGGGCCAATCATCCAAAGTGGTCCCTCAGCTTCTGATTCATTATTTTTGGATTAAATTCAGGTCAAATTCCTAAATACAGATTTTGTTAGTGGCCACACCACTAAGGACCTCTCTTCCGCACACATACCCTCACATACCCTCACATATCTGGCCCCTTTTCACAATTGTATGCATTTCCTAATTCCACTGAGTCTGGGACACACCTTCAAAAAAATATCACAGATGAAAACCAGGATTTCCTCAAACTTGGAAGCTGGAGCTATATTGGGAGGAAAAACCCAAGAGAAGCTTGCCTTGGCAATTACAAAATAGCAGATTCAATATATTGGCCATTGAAATGAAACCACACTTCTCCGCCTTTATTTCACTAGACTCCACAAGACAATATTTGTTTTGCTGCTTTCAGGATTTCAATGCCAAATGTTGTTACTAGGTAGCTACTGACTATAGGAGAAAGTGTGGTCCAGGGAGCTAAAAGGCCATGGGGTCAGTTTGATCTATTCATCCCAACAGCCGATCTCACCTTTCTCTCATCCTCCCCCTGCCCCCATTTTCTGAGGATTAATTTCAGGAGGAAACAAAGCCATCTGCCCTGGTATTCTTCCCATTCTTTCTCTCTGTCTCTTTCTGACAGAACACTGCTTTCAATTGGAGACACTCCAGTGTCTCCATCATCTTGAAGAAGTCCTGAACCTTCTGCTTCAATTGGATGGAATGGCAGAAATACATTTTCTGAACCTGCAAAGGTATATGGAGACCACACAATTGTACCTTCAAAGTGACACAAGCTTACTCTATGCAGACTCAGAAAAAGAAAAATATTTCTGTCTAGAAGAAAGAGGAAGACAAGACTTGAACACACAACAAAACAATAAAATTCCTTTTTACATTCTCTTCCTCCCCCTTCCCTCACATTTGACTAGTCTCTTATTAACATAAAATGTCCTTGATTTTTCAAGAGCCCATCGTTATGTGTGGACCCTTCTGGAGGTAGTGAAGTTTCATGCAGCACAGAATGTTTCCTTTATCTTCCCAATATTTTCTTTTTTTCCCTGATCAAACATGCTGGTCATTGTTCTTCCAGTCCTGTCCCCCTTCATGCACTTCAGAGCTCCCTCTTACTACACAAACTCTCAGATTTCTCCCAAATACCCCAACTGCAGTCCAGGAGTTCTTCCCTGAATGTGCTGGTTTTGTTGTCAGAGCCCAGGAGAAATGTTCACATTCCTTTCCAACTCTTCATCACTTCATTTGGGGATTTCTTGGCAAAAATACTGGAGTGGTTTGCTGTTTCCTTGTTTTACAAATTAGGAAACTGAGGCAAATAGGGTTAAAGGATTTGCCCAGGGTCACACAGCTAGCAAGTGTCTAAGGCCAGATTTCAACTCAGGCCTTCCTGACTCCAGGTCTGGCACTGTCTCCACTGCACCACCTAGCTGCCCTTCCTGACATTATCTTGAGAAAGATACATTCTTTTGGGTCCACAGAAACTCTGCTTTCCAAATCACCCCAGTACCTACACATTCCTGAATTTGTACAAAATGTAAATTGATTTATTTACTAGAGAGACATTTGTTCAGTTGCCTGCATGGTTTTCCTCACTCCCTTTGCTAGTGCCTTCACCAGTTTAGAGGAAAAAAAAAATCCTGGGGCTCCTGGATCCTTGTGGCTCAATCTTTATGTCAATGCCCATCCATGTCCAAACAAGTAATAAATAAGATTCAGGCTTTTCCCCCATCAGAAAGAGTCTTGAAACCTGAAAAGCTCTCATTGATCTTAAAAAGTTAAGGCTTGATTTCTTTTTCTTTCTTTCTTTTTTTAAGGAAGTCTCTTTCTGTCCCAGCTATTACTTAAAAAAATGATGTCCGTTCTGATTGTATCCACCTGGACCTGACGTAAGGCATGCTGGAACGGCCATAAAGGACATTTCTCTGAGCTTCCTCTGCCTTCTGTCCACAGGAGCTGATTCTGGAGGTCTAAATCCTAGGTTCCCTTCTTAGCACCACTGGGTTCAAACATATTCCATCTTTTCCCTTCACAAATCAGAGAAAAGAATGGCGTGTGTCCATCTCCTTCCTGAGGGCTCTGGAAGATTCCTGACTTAATTAACGAGAACTCCTTAAACTTGTCTCTGAAAGTGAAGAGACAAGATATGGGTGGCGCCCCTCGAGATCTTTGGCATCCATAGAGACGTGCTAAATTGGCCAAGTATGGTCTAGCCTTGGAGTCAAGAGATCTGGGTTCAAATCCAGAAGGTCTCAGTACTTATGGTGGAAACTCTATTTTGAGGGGAGTATGTGAGTGTAAACCTGTGATTTCATAGGTTCAAGAAACTTTCAATGAGGAGTCACGCACATCTTTCTGTAACTTGCAATCTTAGAGAGCTCAGAGGGTCATTAAGGCATAACCAGCATCTGAGACTTGACCAAGGTCACATAGGGTTTATCAGAGGCAGGACATGAATTCACATCTTCCTGACTCCGGGGCAGTGTCTGACTGCTCTGATACACTGCCTCTCTCCCACACCATAAAGCCCGGACACATGTCATTTGTTCTTTACGTTAACAATAATAATCCTACTTATGCTGTCCTAAAAAGCCAGCAAGTTTTTAGGGTGGTAAACTAGGTATTTAATTAATAGAGAAGCGTTGATCTGGTGTTCACTCTGTCCCCCCACAAAGGACACAAATGGAAACACCAGACCACCCTTGTTCTCACGGAGTGCCCAGTCTAATGGGGGAGGGGGTGCAATTCAGGAGAAGGCCACGTGAAACGGTCTGGGGATCTCAAGGGCACAGAGGCTGGGGCCAGGGGTCCTCCGTCTTACTGGACAAACTGCAACTGTTAGCTTTTTTTCCCATCAAAGAGATATGAGGGTAGGTCCTCATTTTGAGAGACATAGGGCTGGAAGGTCCCCCAGCCCATGGCAGGGGGAGTGAGCCCAAGGACCAATATGGAGCAGGAGCTTTAGGGTCTACCTTTAGGAGTGGCTGGGGATGAAGGGCTAGCATCCAGCTAGGGGGAGAAAGAGGTCCAAGTCACTGGCAGCAAGGTTGGGGGCAAGACTCCCCGCAGCACCTGCTCCATCACTTTGGGATCTGAAGTGAGAGAAGCCAAGTAGGGAGGGGGAGGGGGGGAGGCTCATGAGGTGTCTGTTCCTGTTAGCGTCACCCAGGTGGCACAAGGCCAAGTCCACTTAGCAATACACTAGCACTGATCATTCCCAGATGGAGGCGTGGATGAGAGAAGCACGAGCTTCGAGAGACATTCAGGGTCACCTCCTCTAACCTGTCACTTTATGTAGAGGAGGAGACTGAGGTCAAAGGAAACTGAGAGGGGAAAGTGGGAGGGGGGCTAAGTGGCTGGGCAGGCACTGTGGGCATCCCCCTGCAAGGAACCAGACATTCTGTTCTTTTCCACTCCCAAAGAGCCATTAAGGCTAGCCAGCCAACCCTGAAAAGCACCCCTTTTACATTTTCCAATGAATGCCCCAAATGCCAGAAGTTTCTTTTCAATTATTTTTTAAAGAGAAGAAAAAGAAATAATTGCAACCCCGGCCAGCCAAAGAAAAGACCCCCGCAACCCCGTGGCCGTTCCTGCCCAGTTCCACCGTCTGAAGTGGTCCCAGCCGTGAGAAATCGGTGAAGAGAAGAAGGGCAGGGACTGCTCTCAGAAACCTCTTGACATTGTCACTTCCTAGGTAATTAAGAGCCCCTGAGGCTGGCTTCCCCATCCCCAGCCTGGAGAGCAGTGGGTCTGCAAGGTTCTCCTGGACATCTTTGGTCAGGCCCCCACAAAGCAAGGGGGGAGGGCAGAGGGAGGGAGGGGGGAAGGAACAATGAGCAGGTCAGTCATAAGCACGTAGGCAAGAGCTCGTCTGCTCTATGTGTGTGTGTGTGTGTGTGTGTGTGTGGTGTGGTATGTGTGGTATGCTATGTATGGTGTGTGGTGTGTGTGTATGGTGTGTGTGTGGTATGTGTGGTGTGGTGTGTGTGGTGTGTGTGTGTGTGGTGTGTGTATGGTATGTGGTGTGTGTGTGGTGTGGTGTGTGTGTGGTATGTGGTATGTGCGTGGTGTGGTGTGTGTGTGTGGTATGTGATGTGTGTGTGGTATGGTATGTGTGGTGTGTGTATGTGTGGTGTGCTGTGTATGGTGTGTGTAGTGTGTGTGTGGTATGTGTGGTGTGTGTATGTGTTGTGAATGTGTGTGTGGTATGTGTGGTGTGTGTGGTGTGTGTGATATAGTGTGTTTGTGGTATGTGTATGTGTTGTAAATGTGTATGTGTGTGCTATTAAGTGTGTGTTTGGACTGGAAAGATGATCTGTATAAATGTCCCTGGTGAACAGGCTTCTTGTTTCCCTGGGGCCTCCTTCTTCAGATACTTCAGGACCAAGAAGGGCACGATTTAAGGGGCAGACAGAAAGTCTGCCTTCCACAGGGGAAGTGGTAATTCCTGGGCTCTTCCAGGGAAGCCAGGGGACTGGTAACAGCAGAAGAGACACCCATGGGGACAGTCATGGCCGCCCTTAAGTCTACAGAGGGCCGGGGTTTCCCTGGCAGAGCCAGGAGCCCTGGGGTGGGAGTTACACAGCTACAAATGAAGGCCATCAGAAAACAATCAGGACAAGAGCCAGAGGCTGACTAGGAGAAGCCCCTCGCTTGGTACACAGAATCTGAGGCACAGAGGGTAAGTGACTTTCCCAAGGTCACAAGCAGGAACAACTTGCGCTGTTGGTGAATGGATGAACTTCCTGGGGAGGAAGGCAGAGAGGTAGGCCTTCCTCCTCAGGGATCTTCAGGCAGCAGACCCGAATGCCTGACACTTGTCAGAGCCTTTTCCAGGTAGGGATGAACAATCCCGTCTCTGATCTCCCTGCCCTACATGGAACTACATTCCATGATGCTTTGATCTTGACAGCCAGAGAGTGCACTGCAGGAGACTTCCATGCTTTCCACAAAGACCATCCTGGGGTTACCAGGGAGAGTCTTGGCTAGAGCCAAGACAAAGACTTTGGAACCAGATGAGAAAAAAGCCTGCCACCAACCAGTGACACGGGATAGGAAGCCCTATGGTTCTTCATTGCTTTGGCCCCCTTGGAGGTCAGGATCCCAATATGTGCAAATGCTAAGTTGTTGGGGGTGCATGGGTCTCATTTAAAAGAAAACAATCATTTCAATAACAAAATTATCTTTTGTTGGGTAAACTTGTGACATCATTACAGGCTCTTAGTCACAGTGTCTATGTGTGATTTCAGATGTGGGAACTATGCACTGGCTTTATTGTACCCTTAGAGTTAATACATGTGACAAATTCAGAGAACCTTGGAAAAATCTGTGTGAGCTGATGCAGAATGAAAGGAGCAGAACCAGGAAACACACATGAACAGTTGTTTCCAAGCTCCCAAGGCTCAGGGTGCTATCTGGACAATAACAATGTCCCAGTGTGGGTTATCACCTTCAGAGGATCAGAGGCTATGTGTCCTTCACAGTGTCCAAGCACTGAAAGAGGCCCCAGTGGCCATTCAATCCAACCCCCACGCCAGAGGACTCCCCGCTCTGATACCCCAGATGAGCCATCAGCGGCCACCACTCGGGAGCCCAAGGAGGGAGGCTCTCCCACTTTGGGACAAGAGCTCTGGTGTCAGATGGTCCTTCTTGTAACATCCACCTGGGGATGTCTGGAATAGGTCTAGTCCCTTCTCCAGGACAGCCTCCGCCAGACACTTGAATACAACTGCTGCCTGTCACCTGAGTCTTCTCTCCTCCAGGCTAAGCACACCCATTTCCTTCCAGTGATGCTGTATGACCAGAAAGGGAGAAGAAACACGGCTTAAACACCTACTATGTGCCAGGCGCCTATCTCATTTAGTCCTCGAGACCTTCACCAGTTTGACGACTATCTCATTAATTCTATCTAGTTTATTAAATGTCCTTAAGCTGAGGTTCCTGAGACTGAACAAGATGAAGTCTAATGCAGGGAGTCTCACCAAGCTTCACGTGAGCCTTTTGACTGCCACATCCCACTGCTGACTTATACTGAGCTTGCAGTCTACTAAGACCCCCAGAGCTTTTTCAGAACAATTTTCTGCTGTGCTTCATCTCGGCCCAACAAGGCCCTCCTTTGAAGGAGACCTCAGAGAAATGCATTTGAGACGTCTACCCTCATCCTGCTGGTCACACCATATGAGAATGCTTTTACTGGCTCCTTCCCTCCAAATAGCAGGGGTGGGGCCCTGTAAGGATGTCTAACAGCTTCATAAAAGGCTAGGATTAAGAACATATGACTTGAAAGAAAAATAAAGGCCTTCATGCTAAAAGATTTATCCCAAGAAAATCCAATTCAAATTGGTAAACATCAGGGGCTGGTAAGCCAGGGGGATAACACCAAGACAAAAACCAAACCGGTTCCTGGCCTCAAGGAGCTTCTATGAATAAATGCAAAGTAATGTGAAGAGGAAATGAGCATTAGAGTGGAGGAGGGGAGGCAAGCAAGAGGATCCTGGGGGGCCCCTGGATTGAGCCTTGAGTTAAGGAAGCTAGGGGTTCTAGGGGGTGAAAAGGAACCTAATTCTTATCTGGAGAAGATGGGATGTGGTACGTGCAGACACAGGCCAGATTGATGAGCACTGAGCAGATTAAGAGGAGTCAGCACAAGGCTGAAAAGCCGAAGGGGCCGGATTGGGGGGGGGTCAATATGGGGGATCCAGGCTCATCTGAACTACGAAACTATTGGCATTACCTTGGGCTTAGATAATGTTTAGCAAATGCTGAATTGAGCTAACAAATTGGTTGGATGCCTGCAGAGTCCAGGACGTTATCCCGGCCAGATGCTTTGGGACCAAGATGAACGCCTCTAGTGTCCCCAGTGTGATTTCATGGAAGGCCAGGAGGGATGGGAATTTCAGAGAATCTAAAAAGCAGACAGTAGCAATAAGCTACTAAATTTGAATTTTAAAAACTTACTAAAAGATAACTGGTTTTATGTCCCCAATTCCCAGCAAAAGTGAACACACAAGCAAGACCCAACCTCGACAAAGAGTTTCTGAGTGTTCTTGGAATATCCTTGGCCTTTCTACCTGGCTGGTCCCTGACATGCGGGCCCAGCTTCACCCACATGGGAGAGCTGAGTCCAGGCCTAGTGCAGAAGGTGATTTGGGCAGATTTCAAGAAACTTCCCTGGCTAGTGAACAGAGGCCCAAGAAAGGCCTCCACCGCCTGCTTGTCCTGTGGTCTGCAGAAGCCCCTGGGGAAGGGGCCTCAAGCCCAGGAGATGCTTTGGACATTGTCCCTGTCCTTGCTGTCTGTCCCTGAGAGACCCCTTTCCTTCTTACCTCAATTTTCAGTGACTCTAATGGCAGCAGGATTGGGCAAGGATGGAGGTGCCCACACCTGCCCAGGCAACTCTGATTGCCCAATGGGCACGTGGAATCCCCTCCTCCAGAGACCTGCCCTCATTACACAACTACCCAAGGGCACACCTCATCAGTTCCAGGCCATGGGGGAGGTGAGCAGGCCAGGCAATGGTGCCCTGTGCCCTCATTTCTGAGTCCTGGCTGCCAGAGGATACTGGGGCCATGTCTCCCTCCCAGTCCTCCCAGCAGGGTCTCCAGGAGGAGGTTGGCAGTGGTCATGAGAGGGGGACTTGGGGAAGGGGTAGGAAACAACGCTCAGGGGCAGCAATGTGGGTAGAGGGGTGGGAGGTTAGACCTCACACTCTGGGCCCCTAATCCTGATCTCTGTCCAGGGCCAGCTGATCCTTCTTCAGGGTCCAGTGGACCAGCCCTTGCTCCTGGGGCCCTTTTGAATCACTTCGCTGCCTGCCCATCCAAGCTCTAAGCAAGCAGCATTAATGCAACAGCCAGAAAAGAGGCTTTTTGCTAATTGCATTTAATTAAGGCTGGGCTTTCTTCTTCAGTGACCTGTGCCAGCACTGTCTCCATGTACCTCTCATGGGACAGGCTCAAGAGCGCTGGGGACATCCAGTGGGGCAGCGTCTGGCTGTGGAAGGCTGAGAAGCCCCCCAGTCACTCCCTAGGGTCTTCTTGGCCTCCCTCCCAGTAGGGCCAGTCCTCCAGCTCCCAGGGCTGAGGGTCCAGGGAGCCTGGAGGCTCTCTCTGTGGCCAGCTCTGGGCCCTGGTCCAGCAGCCTGGGGAAGGAGGTGTAACCTGAACTCTCTGAACATTTCCCAGGGGGATCAGTGGAAGAGGGAGGGGGGCAGAAATTCGGCCCGACATCCTGGCATTCGGCCTGCCTTGTTTGGTTGAGTTTGGCTGGCTCATGCAGGATCCAGGGGGCATCAGTCAAAGAGGGTTCCCCAGGAAGGCTTATGGTCTGCTGACCCCAGGGAAGTCAGAGTGCAGCCCACTGAGGGTAGCTGTGGGACCCACTTCCTGGCTCCAGTGCCCTAGGGACTGACCCCTGGGAAGCCCCCCCCCAAATCTTCATCTAAAGCAGCATAGCCATTGTTGGGGACCTCTGAGGGGGTATTACCTGTTCCTATTTCGGTTGGACTCTCTCTGAGGACCCTGCCAGCTCAGAGACTTCATGTGCTGAAGAGGGTGAGGGATTGTCACAAGGATTGTTCTCCTAGCCCCAGAAGGCAGGAACAGGTTTGGTGACTGAGGATGAGCCTTTTGTAGAGAGAGATTGGAGGTTCTCATTCCCAGGTCATTAATTATCTGATTGGTTGGAAACAAGGTCAGTGTATATCCTGTCCTCTAGTGCATGAACAAAGCAGCTCTCTGAGCCAGAAAATCATGCCATGGTTTTCAGCTGAACAGGACACTCTGCGAGGTTCCAAGGGCCTCCTAGACTGCCCCAGCTGCCCCTGGCCAGGCTGCCCAGCCCCAGTCTCTCCTCTCTCTAGACCATCTACCTCCTGCACTACCCCCCCACACACATCTTTCCTCTACTCTTTGTTCCTCCTGAATAAAGTGTAAACTCCCAACCTTAGCATTCAAGGTCCTCCTGCCACACCTTGGCTCTGATGTATATTCCCTTTTCCTGACTCCACTCTGGCTGTTTCCACCCAGCCAAATCCTGTTACCTTTCTTAGCCTCTACCCACACTCTGAAGGCAGCTTCAGGCCTGGCTGCATCCAATGGGCAGGTCTCTAGATGTAGTCTGGACCTTGGCACATTGTCCTAGCTATGCTGCCCATCAGGAGAAGTCTTGGGCTCCACAGAATCCATGTTGCAAGTGACTCAGAAGGCACTGGAGAGGCCACTGGGCCCAGTCAGAGACAGAACATTCCCAAGGATCACTCACATGCAAACAATGGCACAAATACCAAATGGATGACCGGCAGAAGGTCGTTGGCCATGCCCAAGCACAGTGAAGGCAAGTGGCCGGACACCAGGCCTCAGATGGCTGAATGGGGGAGGGAGGGCCAAGCAGTGATGAGCCAATGCATGGGACAGGACGGCATGGAAGAACTGGAGGAAACATCTGCATCTTCGGTCAGGCTCGTGTGCAGGAGATTGCCTGAGCCAGCTCAGGGGAGGGGTCTCAGGATACCTCCAGGGCACAGCGAGTCTGCTATTAGGGCTGGCAAGGGACCCAGTGCTCATCTGTGGAGTGCAGCTCTAGAAGCTTCATAGGTGCTGCCCGACCCAGCCCCTGCTCTCCCTCAGCTTGGCTGTGGGCAATCCTGGCTGAAGGGCCACCTCTTTCAGGTGCCTTGAGTGCTCTCCCCCTCCCCCTCTCCCTGCTCTATCTCTCTCTCTCTGTCTGTCTCTGTCTTCTGTCTCTGTCTCTGTCTCTCTCTCTCCTTCTCTCTCTCCCTCCTCTCTCTATCTCTCTCTGTCTCTCTCTGTCTCTGTCTCTGTCTCTCTCGCAGACACACAGACACACACATACACACATACATGCATTAATTTTGTATGATCTTACGTTTGAGGCAGCATGAGTAGTACGTGGAAGGCCACTCTCCAGTGCTGACACTGGAAATATAATACAAAGACACTTCCTGTCCTTAAGGAGCTTATATTTTAGCAGGGAAGAGACAGCCCATTGGAGGAAGCTGAGCAGCTCGGAGTAGAGATGGAGATAATGAAGGGAGGTAGAGAAGCTTTGAATGAACCTGAGCCCCCTCCACAGAGCAAGTTCTGGGAGGAGTCGTCCATTCAGAGGGAGATCCCATCTTTGAAGGCAGACAGACCTCTGCTACTGATCCAAGAGAGTCAGAGCCCTAGGCAACTCTCTAAAGCTAAAAGGTGGAGAGTTTAGCACACATCAATGAATACAATCAGTGTAACACCATCATGAAGTTCTAAATATACAAAGAGAAAGGGAAAGTGAGAGAGACCAAGACCTAGACAGGAAGAGAAAGGAAAGGAAAGAAAGAAAGAAAGAAAGAAAGAAAGAAAGAAAGAAAGAAAGAAAGAAAGAAAGAAAGAAAGAAAGAAAGAAAGAAAGAAAGAAAGAAAGAAAGAAAGAAAGAAAGAAAGAAAGAAAGAAAGAAAGAAAGAAAGAAAGAAAGAAAGAAAGAAAGAAAGGAAGAAAGGAAGAAAGGAAGGAAGGAAGGAAGAAAGAAAGGAAGGAAGGAAGGAAGGAAGGAAGGAAGGAAGGAAGGAAGGAAGGAAGAGAAAGAAAGGCTGCATGAGGGGTAAACCACTTTGACTGGGGCGAAGAGACTACTAGGTGACTGACTCACCAAAAATGTTAACCTTGACTCTTAAAAAGCCAGAGGAAATTCCTTAGTGTGCCAGTCAAACACTGAACCAGTCCAGTGGTGGTTAAGTGCAGCAGTAGAAAATAATATTCAAAATTTGGAAGCTGAGCTGTAGCCAAGTCTCTAAAAGAAAATCACCCTTAGAGGGGAGGAGAGAGGCTTTAGTGGATACAGAAAGTAAGTTGTTTGATTTTTTTTTAAAGCAATTGGGGTTAAGTAACTTGCTCAAGATTACACAGCCAGTTATTTTGTGTGGGTGCTAAGTATCTGAGGCCGGAACCAATCCCGGGTCTCCCTACTCTGGGGCCGGCGCTCTTACTCACTGTGCCACCTGGCCGCCCCAGAAAGTAAGTTTTAAGAAGCATGATCTCTTACATCAGAGAAGAATGTTAGTTATAGACTCAAGAAAAGAGTTTCAGGTCAACATGGGGCATCATCACAAGTGTGTGCCTCACTATCATCATGCTCAAGTTTGAGCCCATTCTCTCCCCAAACGTGTGTATTTATAGGAGAGTGTGATTCAACAGGAGGCAAGAATATTTTGTACCAGTTGATTTTGCTATAATATCTTTGTAAATACTTTTGTTAAAATCTAAGTTAAATTGACTGATTTTTGGCAGGGAGTACACTGATGGGGACTCTCACGAGGAACCTGGCTCTTCAGGTTTACCCCTAAAACCGTACGGGGAGAAACAGCATTGCTTTCTAGAGAGCCCAGCCCAGGAGTATCATGTGGAACAGTAGCCCCAGAGGGGGCACTACACACTCACACTCACACCCACAGCACACACACACCCTCTCACATGTACATACACTAGCACACACATGCACACACTCACAGCACACACACACATATACTCACACACACCCTCTCACACATACATACACTAGCACACACATATACACACTCACACCCTCAGCACACACAG
>NW_027185759.1:2641108-2648986 GCF_028583685.1 Petaurus breviceps papuanus | reverse complement strand
ACACACTCACACCCTCAGCACACACAGAGAGCACACACAGGTACACAGGCACACCCTCTCACACGTACATATACTAGCACACACATACACACACTCACACCCACAGCACACACACTCACATGTGCACACACATATGTTACTAACGAGTAACCCTTAGGCTTTGGCAGAGGAAAATTTGACAGTTAGGAGTTCCCGCTGCAGGAGAAACAAGCCTGGCCCACGTTCCCCACTTACTTGCCTCTGTGTGTGTGTGTGTGTGTGTGTTGTGTGTCTGAGTGGAAGGTGTGCTTCTGAAGGATGGGGACACTTTTTATCTTTATTCCCCAGCAGAAAGCACAAATGTCAGGCTTACAGTAGGCACTTCATAAATGCTTCTTGACTGATCTCTCTACTGGTTTCTGGGCCCATTCAGTGCTTTCTACTCTTTGCCCCGTTATTCTGCATGTACCCCGCTTACATTACATTGGCATTTCGTGGATGCCCATGCGTAATTTGGGGTATTTATCAGCTCACATGCTGTCCCTGCAGAGAATGGAGGCTCCCTGAGGGCAGCGGCTGTTTCAGCTTTGCCTCTACAGCCCCAGTCCTCAGCAGAGTGCCTGGCAGGTGGGAGGCACAGGTGAAATGCTTGGGGAGCAGTGGAATTAGACTGGAAGGACCAGAGCCAGATACAGAAAAAGATAACCAGCTTCTCACAGTGGACCACAGATACTGCAGAAGCAGACAGGGAATCCCAGCCAAAGGAGCCCTCTGGGGCCCTCAGCTCCCCTTGCTCTCCCTTGGGGGTGGAGTGAGTCCTGGAAAATCTTGGGGCAGCTAGATTGAGGGCAGAACCTGGAGAGAGGAGGACCTGAGTTCAAATTCGACCTCAGCTGCTTACTGTCTGTGAGGCCCTGGGCAAGTCACTTCACCACTGTCTGCCTAAGTTTCCTCATCTGTAAAATGAGGGTGATGCCTGCTTCCCAGGGCTGTAGTGGGGACCAAATGAGACAATTCTTGCAAAGCAGTCAGTGCAGAACATAGCACACACAAGTGCTATGGGAGGTCAGTTATTATCACTTTCATCACTGTTTCCCTCCCCCAACAGGAGCAGTCTGGGGAGGATCAGGCTCAGAGGCCAGGCTGCCTCCTCCAATATTTCTCTCTCAGAAGGATGAGTGTCAGAATTGAACTCACTCAGTACATTTGAACCCTGGGCCCAGAGACTGAGCTTCCCCAGTCCCTGGGCTCAGTAGGGCACCTGGGGAGGGGGCAAAGGGGCTGCAGAAGGCCCCAGTGTGCTCCCCATCGGGGCCTTTCACCTTTCAGCTCCTGGTAAGGCAAGCTCTGCCCTGGCTGGGCCGTCCGGCAGCCTGGGGGTGCACATGAAAGTAGCCCAGCAGTATCGTTCATTGTCTGACCTTATCTGGCGCGTGCCTTTGTGGCCCTTTCCCACACTCTGCACGGTCCACTGCCAGGGCCCGGCTTAGCCCAGCAGATTTCCCCAGGCTCAGCAGGCATTAGGCCATAATTCTCAGGAAGAAAGAAAACATTTAAAGGTTTGACAAGCCCGGCATTTGCATGTCTGTTTTCAGAGAAATAACCATTGCAGAGGATTAAAGCTTTTCCCCCTCCCCGTCCAGCCCCAAGTATGAAAACATTCTTGACATAGTTCCTGAAAAAGGATTTCAATAGAGAGAAAAAACCCAGGTCCCGTGCAGCTTCCGTGATCTGCACTGAAAAGAGAAAAGATGAAGGAGGTCTCAAAGAAAGGACAAGACAAGACAAGGGTGGCTGGCGTCCAGTCACTCATGGGTTTAAAAGAGGGTGCAACATGAGCTTTCCTCTCCGGGCTCAGGAGGGGCCCACAATGGAGAAGCCTCCTTCACCCTGGCCTTCATGGTGCCAATGTCGGCTCAGGAAGGGGAGAAACGAAAGCCACTCCATGCCAAGGTGCCCCTGAGGGCCTTGGAAGGTCTGCCCACATGGGTGCCCGCCTTCCCCAAGTGAGTCACAGCCTTTGTGTACATTAGTGCAGGGGCGCCTGGCCAAGTGACCGGCCCCAAGTCAGCGCCTGAGAAATGATGATGGAAAGGAATGGAACGCCACACTATTTACTGCTCTGCTATGCGGCCAGGTGAGCAGCTCACACAAACTGTTTCTGCGGGCATGCAGAATGTCCAGCAGGATGGGACTGGCATCAGGGAGGAAAAAATGGCCCAGAGAACCTTGAAAATATTGTCGGGGAGAGCGCTTCTGGCTAGAGCAATCAGGGAAGGCACCAAGGAAGAGGGGCATTGGAGATGGACACTCGAGGACTAGGAGCGAGAGCAGAAGAGGCAGGTGGAAAGGGCAGGACCTCGTCTAGAGGGGCTCCTCTTCAGGGAGGGGTCAGACCAGATGGCCACCAGGTCCCCTCTGACTATGAGATTCTATGGAGGTGAGAATTAGCAAAGAGTCCATCGCAGATGGAGCAGAAGACCTAAGACTGTTGCCATCAACACTGAGTGCCTAGAACACTCCCAGCCATCATCCCAGCTCAGAGCAGCCACCTCCTTCCCCAAAGTTCTGGGGGATTTTTCTGAATCCGAGGCTTCCCTGAAGAGGAGTCCCCTCTAGACAAGGTCCCGTCCTCTCCCACCTGCCTTTTCTCCCTCTCTTCCTTCCTGGATGGGCCTTTCCTCATCCTTCAGCATCTGCCTCCAATGCTCCCTCTTCCAGGGAGGAAATGGGGAGAGGAAGTGCTCCCCTTTGGAGAATTATTCCATGTTCCCTGTCCAGTTGAACAGTGCTATCTGTGCCATTATTTGCCTGGATTTCCAATGGCACCATAAAAACTGAGCGTCTAGGGTTAGCCTTAGACAGTCTGCACTTTACATGTGAGAGACACACCCAAAAGGCACAAATCACTCTCGAGGACACCTTTGTACACAGGTCCCTTGGTCCCGGGCCACAAAGAGCCCCAAGGAGCTTAGTCCTCGGTCTGGTCACCTCCTTGTGCGGTGATGCCCCCCAGCATTGCTGACGACTCATCTCCTCTGAGTTTGGCTGGCTGCCTCCCACAATCTCTCTCTGGGTAGCCCCTTTACCTTTCAAGGCTCTGATAAAGACTTCCAGATTCACAGTAGAGGTCTCACTCACTCCAGGGAGCCAAATGAATGTTTACTTTCCTCTTAGCATTTCTCTAGCCGTTTCCAGCCTCTTTGTCTCTCCCTGCACCCCCTTTTAAAGGCCAAGTATATAGATAAATAGGGTATGTGAACAGAAACATTAATCATCAGTCTCTAGCTGTGGTCCCAGGCTGATGTCTGGACACACCCACTAGATCTAAAGGAGAGATCCCTACCATCCATTTTATGGCAGGGCAAGGAAGTGTGGAAAGCAAAGCCATCAAGGACTGGGAAGAACTCAGCTGAGGAGCCCTCTGTTTCAGGGGCCCCCTTTTATGATCCTTGGGTCATAGTCACTCTTAATCCTAGCCCTGGGAAAAGCAGTGAAGGGGAAACTCATGCTCCAACTCTTCTAGTTAGAGGAGTCAGGCCAGAGCCTCCCTCCCTCCCCCCATCCCTGCAGACCCCAGCCTGGCATAGATCAGGCTTTTCCTGGGCTTGTCAGTGGGTTGGGGTGCCCAGACTTTATACACTGCTGTGGGGGATGGTCTAAGACACATCAGCTAAACACTTCCAGGAAGGCTGTTGTGATGTGGCTCCTTGGGATAAAAGCTCTCAGCCAGGTAAGCAGAAGCCAGCTGACTAGAAAAGCCAACCACGTGGGAAAGGGGCCCTCTCCCAGCTGTGACCCCAGAGAGGGGAACCACAGAGCCAGAGAGCAGCGCTGCAGAGGCCAGGGAGGCAAAGGCCCCCCTCTCTGCCTCCCACTCTGCAGAGCAGCCGTTCTCTGGTTCAGTCATTAATCTGGAGAGGAAGCCCCTGGCTGCTCATTGCTCAGAGGTCGCTGTTGCAAAACAGATGAGTAATCAGACGCTTCTGAAGCTGTGGAGAAGGAGATTGCCAAAACCCTTCTCCCTCGGCCTCAGGAGAGCAGGGCAGCCTTCCTGAGGGCCTCAAATGCCACTGGCTTTGCTCAAGCTTGTCTGGGCCCAGCTCTGATTGCATCATGGTGCTCTGTGGGCAAATGGGAACTCCATCAAGGTGGGGCTGGGCCATGGCTCCCCCCCTGCCAGCCAAAGTGGGGGCTGCCCTCCCTGCTTCCTCCTTCAGGAATAGAGGCCTCTGAACTGCCTGGAGTACAAGGGAGGGGACCTAAAATTAGGTCACCAGGCCTCCAACGCCAGCTTTGTTGGGGCAGCAAGTGGCCCAAGGGAAAGGGAAGTCATAAGGCCTGAGTGCAGATCCCAACTCTGCCTCTTAACTCCCTCTATGACTTAGTCAGTCAAGAAACCTGAAGAATCACTAAGTACCAAGTGCTGCTGAGGAGGGTGGAGAGGAAAGGAAGGGAAAGGGGGTGGCTGCCTCCGGGAGCTCCCCGTTTAATGGGGAGATAACGTGCAAACAAGCATGGACAAATAGGTTGCTTCCAGGAAAAATCTGGAGATAATAATAGAGGGAAGGCACTAGCCCAGAGGATGGGGATAAACTTCCTGTGGAAGGTGGGATGACAACTGAGACTCAAAGGAGCGTTCCAGGTGTGGGGAAGTCCCGCCAGAGTTCAGGTGAGTCATTTCAGCTTTCGAGGTCTCAGTCTGCTCATCTGTATGATGGGAGTTGGGTAAGATGATCTTAGAGGTCCATGCTAGGTCTAAATCTCCCACCCTGTGACCTCCCTACTAATTGTGAGACCTTGGACAAGTCAGATGTCAGCTTCTCCCTCTGAATGGGGAAAGGGAGGGACTGGATGGTCTCCAAGACCCCTTTCATCCCTTCTTCTGGCCGATTTGACTTCTCTGTGCCTCCTGTGAGTCGGGGGCGGACCTGTGTGACCTCCAGGTCCCCTCCTGTTCACTCTGCTGTCCCATTGGCATTTCCCTACACCCTGGCTTGCCCTTGGGCCCTGCTGAAGAGTCCTTCACACTGTGCTGCTGACCCTCTTCTGGTGAGGAAACGATTTGGCTCCATCTCGACTTTTAAAACGACTCTCTCTCCAGTGCCTAAGACTTTGCAGAGCTCTGTCACCTGCTCTGGCCCTCCCCACAGCCCCAGGAGGTCCCATCTTTTTACAAGAGGAGGAAACTGAGGCTGAGAAAGGTCATGATCACAGCTTGAGTCTGCGGTGGGATTTGAACTCTTGTCTTCCTGACTCCAGGTCCAAGGCCCTTCATCCTTCAACCTTGCTACCTCCTTCTTGTTGGTTGGTCTTGTCTGACTCTTCATGGCTCCATCGGGGGCTTTCTTGGAGGAAATACTGAGTGGTTTGCCATTTCCTTCTCAAGCTCATTTTACATATGAGGAAACTGAGTCAAACAGGGTTAAGCGACTGAAGTCAGATTTGAACTCGAGTCCACCTGGCTCTAGACCTGGTGCTGTATCCAGCACCAGAAGTCAGAATGCCCGAGTTCAAATCCTGCATCAGGCACTTATAAGCTAAATGACCCAGGTGAGTCACTTAACCCTTCATTTCTTCATCTGTGAAATGAATAATAATAGCACCAAGCCCCCAGCACTATTGTGAGGATCATGGCACAGACATGGAAAGAAAGCTCCATGTCATTGTCACTGTTACTGACACTATGGTTGTTATTGTTATCTGGGCAGCAGGGCACAGCTCAGGGGAGAGTGGCTGAGCCGGGCTGCTGCAGTGATTGCCCAGTGTCATCTGGGGACCAAGGACAGGGCTGAGTCTTGGAGATGCATCAGGAACAGCAGAGCCCTGACATGGGGCACCTCCCAGGGCTTGAGCTCCCAGCCTGGGAAGGCCAAACCTGCCCCTTTTCCAGGGTCTCTAAGTAAACCTCACTCCTGGTGATAAGGAGACCAGAAACAGGCAGCTTCTGCTGCTACCCAGCTCAGCCCCTCCAGCTCTGGGGGCCCCTTTCACCAAAGCTTCTTTCCCCTCAACCTGGGGCCAGTCAGCTGAGCCCTCCATCCTCTTGGCTCCTCCACTCTTTCTTCCCTCTCCCTCCCTCCTTTCCTTCCTCCCTCCTTCCCTTCCTTCCTCCCTCCCTTCCTTCTTTTCTTTCTCTCTCTCTCCCTCCCTCTCTCTCTTTCCTTCCTTCCTTCCTTCCTTTTTCTCTCCCTCCCTCTCTCTTTCCTTCTTTCCTTGCCTCCTTCCTTCCTCCCTCCCTTCCTTCTTTTCTTTCTCTCTCTCTCCCTCCCTCCCTCTCTCTCTTTCCTTCCTTCCTTTCTTCCTTCCTTCCTCCCTCTGTCCCTCCCTCCCTCCCTCCCTCTTTCCTTCCTTCCTTCCTTCCTTCCTTCCTTCCTTCCTTCCTTCCTTCCTTCCTTCCTCCCTCCCTCCCTCCCTTCCTTCTTTCCTTCCTTCCTTTCTCTCTACTTCTTTCTCTTTCCTTCTTCCTCACAGATACTTCTGCTTCATGCTCTCTGCCCTGGGCCTCAGTCCATACCATTTGAGGAGAGCCTGACTCTCTCCTGAGCTATCTGCCCCAGCATTGCTTGCCAAGTGCCTTCTGCCTCCCTCCCAAAGCTTTGTCCTTGATCTTTTCAATCCTGCCCCATCCTTGCTGTACAGCTCACAAGGGGGGGGGTGCTCTGTTGGTGCAGCATGTTGCTGAAGGGGCCCCATCCCAGGCTGGTGCAGGCCTCCATGCCCCCAGGTGCACCCAAGGCCTTGGCTGGGCCTGTCAGGAGCCAACATGTTGCAAATGTTTGCAAAGTGAGCTCTTGGCTGTTTGGGAGGACTGAGATCAGCTGTTTCACAAGAGTCTGGCCTCAAAGGGCAGAAGAGGGAGACTGCCCTCCAAAAGTGCTGTGGCAGGAGAAATACCAGAACCAAGAGTGCCAGGTTCTGAAGCGTGACATAAGCATGAGCCGCCCTCCAGCAGGCACCTGTCCTCACGCTGGAAGGTGTGCCTAACCAAAATGGAGAGCAGGGTTCTCTCCAGGGGGCTGAGGGTTTCCGCTCCAGAGGGTATGCTAGCAGAGACCAGAGGACCCCCACTTGGGGAACATGAGACAGGGAAGCTTGTTCAGGAGTGTGGGAGCAAGTTGGAGCCGGTGGCACAGAAGTCACTTCCAACCTTGAATTCTGTGATGTGTCTTCCCTAGGGTCAGTGGCCATGGGCATCTATAAAGGGCTTGCTGTGTGCCAGGCATTATGTCAGATCTGGAGCCCCTCCCTGCCTCAAGGAGCCCACACTCACAGCAGCTGAGAGAAAGGACATCCCCACTGTACCTTCACCACAGGCAGCTTACATGGGGGAGACCCAGGCCAAGGGAAGTGAGGCTCTTTCTCTAAAGCCACAGGAGCACCAGGAAGAGAAGCCGGGAGGTGGGCCCAGGCTTGGCGGCTCAGTGCTGGTGGCCAAGGTCACAAGATTCTGGTTTTCAGGGACTCCTCATCTACGAGTCAGCTGCAGACCTTCAGTGAACACCCCCATGCTTCGTGTCCTTTCCCCACCTCTCCACCCCCTCCCACCGTCCTTACTGACTTCCCCTCCCTCACCCTAGCAGTTCCGGCTTCAGGCTTCCTTCACACAGGCATCTCCTCTGACCTGGAAGCACCAACCACTCCAAAGGCCAAATGTTACAGTGCCATGAAGGAGGCTGCTGTCCTGCCTAAAAGTCAAAAAAAAAGGAAGAGGAAAAAAAGATGGGGAAAAGAAGAAGGGGGAAGAGAGAGGAGAAGGAAGGGAAGAAGGGAGAGAAGAGAAGGAGGAAAAGGGAGGGAAAGGAAAAGGAGGAGAAGAAGAGGAGGAAGAGAGGAGGGGAGGGGAGGAAGAGAAGGAGAAGAGGGGAGGGAGGGAGGGAAGGAAGAGAAGGAGAAGAG
>NW_027185759.1:2636826-2641098 GCF_028583685.1 Petaurus breviceps papuanus | reverse complement strand
GGAGAAGAGGGGAGGGAGGGAGGGAAGGAGAAGAGGGGAGGGAGGGAAGAAAGAGAAGGAGAAGAGAAAAGGGGAGGGAGAGAAGAGGAAGAGAAGAGGAGGGAAGTAATTGGCAGACCTTTGCCCTTCTCCCTCAGTCTGGACCAGAGAAGGAAATTCTTGACCAACAGAACTTCTCCAGGAGACACTTCTCCCTGGGACACCCTCCAGTGGGTTTGGGTTCGAGTGTGGGCCTGCCTGGGTCTCTTTTCACCTGCTGCAGTTTTCCAGCTTTGAGCCATCCCTGCCCGACCCCAAAGCAGAGAAGGGCAATTCTAACCCCAGGATTCGATGGCTTACCAGTGAGAAGCTCTTCAAAAAAACAAAACAAGTCGGAGGGGGGCCGGGGTCCTCAGCTCTCTCTTCCACCATCTCTCCTGGTCACGTTAATTAAGCATTTGTGCAGCATGCCCCACGGCAAGCTCTGCTTTCCCAGGACAATTAAAGTTACTTAATGATTACAAGCCATGTGCTCTGCAGCTCCCAGCTTCCCAAAGGCCAGTGAGGCAGCTGCAGGCAGGGAAGCAAGGGGATGGGGGGGGGGGGCCTGCCAGACTCCCCAGCTTCCTCAGCTACAGCCGGGGCTTCTCAGAGGAGCAGGCTTTGAAGGCTCGATGGGAAAGCCTGCTCCTTCCCCTGCCTTTGTATTTCTTTCCATCTAATCTCAGAAAATCCCCAGCTCCTCACCAGATACACACCCCTCCCAGCAGCTGGGCAGATCCTGCTCCTCCCATCACCCCCGGGCCTGAGGATGGATGGTGGTCCCTCAGTGGACCAGAAATGTCTCTAGGAGGGTTCCAGCCAACTCCCCCAGCCCCAGTCCTCTCCTGCCAGGGTCAGGGATAAACTTGGTTTTCCCTGGCTCCCACATCAGCGCCAGTCCCCAGCAGAGGCAGACAAGTGAGGAAGGCTGGGGAAGGAGGGAGGGAGGAAAAGAGGCGGGCTGGGAAAGAGGCCCCGTCTCCTCATCCAGGATCTTGGGAGCAGGGGGATGACAATTCCTCTCTGAATGGAGTGGGGTGGGGATCTCCGAGTAACTCCTTCTGGCACAGGAGCCCAGGAGGCAACTTCAGTGTGCAACTCTTAATGCTTTCTGACTCATAGGAGGTGCCCTGGACATTTGGGAAAATGATGACCCAGAAGGGAAAGGGAATTGTCCTTGTCTGTGGTCTGACTGCTCTGGCCGAACACTGAGGATGGCAAGCATTCTGATAGACCCCTTTTTTGCAGCCAACAGGAAACTGACCAAGCATCCCACCTCTGGGGACAGCCCCTCCCCTCCATGGCCATTGGAGATTTTTAATGGCTTGAGTGAGGACCCGAGTCCAGCATTTCAGAGGCATTTGGGCAATTGTTATGACTGAGGAAGAGGGGAGTGATAAACAATGTTCTCCTTCCTAAAAGGCAAAGAGAACTAATAATTACCAATAACAAGAACCTCATCATCTTGATGATGGCGTTTAAACAGAAAGGATCTTAGCACAAGACTGTGTTCATGTCCAGCTGTTATTCTTGTAATGTTTCATTATTTTATCTTATTGTGAATTTTAATAATGATAACAAAAAATAAGTATTCAAATACCTCTTTAATGCTAGGCTCTGGCTCATTCACGGGAAGAGAGAAATGCAAAACAGAAACTGAATTCGGTGAATTTAAGAACACATAACACATACAAAAACAGCTTTGCCCGCATGCTTCATTAACACGAATAGTAGCACTATTCACTCTGCTTCAGTGAGTGGGTGAGCATTCCAACGCTGTGTCCTGGAATCTGAGGTGGAGGGCATTTTGGTGTCCCCTAGCCATGCCTCTATGGGTTACTTTATAAGCATCAGCCCAGGCCATGCGCAGGCAATGTCTATTGGGAAAGACATGTATGTAAATAATGTACACAAAATTCATTCAAAATCAGTGCAAGATAATGGGGGGTGGGTGCAGTAGAAGCTAGTTGATCCAGAAAGCCTCTCTGGAAGCTCTGCAGGAAACAAGGAATTCAAAGAGGGGGCCCTGAGTGGGATGCTCTCCCCACTCTGAGACAAAGTTGTAGGGTTAAGGATGGGGAGATCAGCATCCTGTGTCTGGCTCATACAGGAACCAGCATCCCCCTCTCTAAGGTCCTCCCAAAAGTGACCATTAAGCCTTGGCTGGAAGCCCTGCCACCGTGTGAGCCCTTTCTTTGGGTCCCAGCCTTCTCCACCATAGAATGCAGTGGGGGCTGCCCTAGATGGGCCCTGAGGCCCCCTTTAAATCTGAATCTATAATGCTGTGACCTCTGTGAAGGGGGGACCCACTTCCTACTGAATCATACACTCATTTGATCAGTGAAGCTAAAAATAAGAGTGGCCCTTAGAGGTCAGAGAACTGCCTCTGTTCCATTTCCAACATGGACATTTCATGAGATGATATGTACATGTTTTTCCCCTTTAGAACTAGAAAGGATAGGTTGGCATATGACCAAGGAAGAGGGAATGGCATGGTGTGCCCCTCTACCCCCTTCAGTTTCCAGAAGATGTTGCTGAGCTGCCTCCTGCCCCTGCCATCATTGCCTTGCCAGTCCCTAAAAGGGCATCTGGTCTCCGTGTGAAGAGGCTGGGGAGGGGGGAAGCCCTGGCGGGTACAAAGTGAGGAGGGAGGACTGTCACAAGGCCGAATGTTCCCCTCTTCTCCTGGACCCTAATGAAGCCTGGCAAGCCTGTGGGCACTGCTGCTGCCAGAGCCTAGACGCCCTCCAAATGCAGACCTTCAGCCAAGAGAACGCGATCATGCTCGGCAAGGGCATTTGTGCTGAGACAAGCAAGGCACCAGTGATTTCGACCTAATGGGGCTCCTCCAGCTGACTGCCTGTTTCCAGGAAGAGCCAATTGTCATGATCAGTTTACTCTGTGTGTATCTTTCAGGCACAGAGAGCTCATCTCACATGGAGCAGACAAAAGTTGGGGGCTTGTGGAGTGCAGAGACATTGAATTCTTCCTCCCAGCAACAGGATCTTGGGAAAATCATTTAACCTGAGGCAGCCTAAGGCAGTGGTCAGGAGTCAGGTCACCTACCACCTCAGACACTTCCCAGTCGTGTGACTGAGCCAAGGATGGTTATGATTTCTCTCGGTCTCAGTTTCCTCACCTACCAAATAAGGTGGTTGGGCCCAATGCCCCCCAGAATCCCTTCAAAGCCCTGAGTTTGGAATCCTCTGAATGGACTTTACTTCCTCATCTGTAAAATGAGGATTATAGAACCCAAGGGTAGCACCTGCTTCCTCATCTTATTATACAAAAGGTTGTAATGAGAAAATGTAGCAGGAAGTGTTGAAGGATGAAAAGTACTGGAGTGGAAGGCAGAGGACCTGGGTTTGAAGCTATGACTTTGGATTAGTCAGTTAACCACCACCCCCCCCAAACCCCCCCACCCCCACCTTTTACCTTCAGAGTTCTTCTGCATAAAAAGAAGAAATAGACCAATGATCCCTTAGGTCTCGTTCTGCTCTAAATGTATTGATCTTCTGTATGCAAAGCACTTTTGTTTCAGTAACTATGCTTAGCCTGCTCTGGAAGTGAGGAACCCAGTGAGTTAGAACACGAGCCCCCTGAGGAGACTGGGTCTTTTCTGTGATCTTTCTATCCCCAGCATGACTCCTTGTGCGTAGCCAACAATTAGGCATGCCCAGATGAGTACTGCCCTTATCGGGTGTTGTGCCTGGCTCACATGCAGCCCAGACATTTGGTCCAATGAGGTGGAAGAGCTTAGTAAGAACCACTTTCTCTAGGGTTTCCCCAATAGACTCCCTCCTCAGCCTCCTTCCATCTATAGGATTCCACCAACTCATTGTTGAGGTGCATGAGGATTTGTGCACCTCCCAGTTAGAACTTAGCTCTGAGCCCCCACATGCTGGTGAAATCCTGCCTTCTTTGACTTTGACTTAATAGCATTGACTCTCTGAAGAATCAGAGACACATGCATGGGGTCTGCACACAGCATTCTTTCTTATCATTTAATCAAAAGGGAAGCAAACAATGTGTCACCACTAGTACCCAGCACAGGATCAAACATTAAAGTGTCTCCCAAGAGGCTGTGAACCACTGCATTTATTCCTCAGACTCCAAAATCCCCCAAACATAGGATCGTTCTGGAGAGGATCTCAAAGAAACAAACAGACCGAGTCTGCTCCATTCCCTGCTGCTGCTTCCCTTTGGAGGGACAAAGGAACACTTTCCAGGGGCTCATCCCAAAAAGCTGAG
>NW_027185759.1:2623465-2631826 GCF_028583685.1 Petaurus breviceps papuanus | reverse complement strand
CTGGGGCTGCTGCTGCTGGGGATGGGGCTGCTGCTGCTGTTGGGACTGGGGCTAGGGCTGCTGCTGCTGCTGGGGCTGCTGGGGCTGGTGTTCCTGCTGCTGGGACTAGGGCTGCTGCTGCTGGGATTAAGGCTGCTGCTGCTGGGGGGCAGGGGGGGCAGCCTGGTGCTGCTGGGGCTGCTGCTGCTGATGGTGATGATGATGTTCAGGTATGTCTGACTCTCCATGACCCCTTTGGGGATTTTCTTGCAAATATACTGGAGTGTTTCAACATTTCCTTCTCCAGCTAATTTTACAGAAGAGGAAATTGAGGCCAACAGGGTGGAGTGACTTGGCCAGGGTCAGGCATAGCTAGTAAATGTCTGAGGGAAGATTTGAACTCAGGTCCTCCTGGTACTCTACCATCTGTGCCAGCAGCTGCCCAGAGGAAGAAGATCAGACTCTTAAAAACGCTTTCTTCTTTTGGAGCCACTGGCTTCCCTCTGATCATCCTGCCTGTGCCCCTGTTTCTGACCTAACCAATTCAGGGGGACCTTGGGAATCCCTTTTAACTCTTGAATGTTATGCTATATGTGAGCCCTGCCGAGTCCCCGGCATCCATGAATTGTGCCAACGGATCTCCTGACTGTCCAGCCTCACCAGAAGGCTGTGTCAGACACAGAACAAGTCCACCTCTCTCCCTGAGGCTCCAGCCCCACCCCAAAGCTCAGAACCTTGACCTGGTGTCATTGGTCAGGCCAGGGAGGAAGTTGTCCTCTGACTGAGACAGCTGGGTCCTAACTACAGGAAAATACCAAGTCCCTTTCAGTTCCCTTCTTATCCATCTTCCTGGGGTTTCGCAAACCATTCTCTGAATAGACAATAAATTAATGAGCGGAGAGTGGAGCAGCAGATGAGCTCAGGCTTCCACACTTCGGGGGACAAACTCTGGGATAACAAAAAAAAGCTCTGCTGATGTCAGTGGAGACAGGGCTGGGGGTTATTCAAGCCATAGAAAGTCGGAGCTAAATGGGACCTCCAAGACCTTCTCTGGCAGTCTATTAGCATTGACTGAGCTGACTCAGGGCCAGCAGCGTCGGTGCTAAGTGCTGGGAATTCAAATACAAAAGAGAAAGATAAAACTGCCCTCAAGGAGCTCACAGACTAAAGTAGAGAAGACAAAAGAGAAAAGAGAACTGCAAAGGGAAGAGGGAGAGAAGGGGAGAGAGATGTCGGGGACCTGGTCGGGGGCGACGTGGCCAGTGTGAAGGGGGCACAGACCCTTTGGCTGCTCTAGAAATGCCAGGAACCTCCTTTCTAGTCAAGACTCAGACCACATGTGGAAAGCTGCAGGGTCCAGGAGGGTGAACAGCTTGGGGAAGGTCCTTGGGTCCAAGCCATGGCAGGATCAGTAGAGGAAATGAGGGATGTTTGCCTTGGATAAGGGAAGACGTGGGGGAGGGCAGGGGGACGAACATAAGAGCTGTTTTGAAGTATTCAGAAAGCTGTTTCATGGTGAAGGGATCAGATGTGTTTTGTCTGGCCCCAGAGGGCAGAACCAGGAGGAGGGGGAGGGGTTTTAAAGGACCAATTTACGCTTGATGCCTGGAAAAACAATCCTCCCAACAGGGCTGCCCAAAGGAAGAGTTAGGGAGTGGGTTCCTCCCAAGGACACTGAACAGACCCTGCATGGCCACTTGTCAGGGACCTGAGAGTGGAGGCATCTGCCTGCCTGCCTTCCCGGAGTCAGGCCACTGTGAGCTGCATTGTCTGACCTCCAAGACAAGCCAGTTCCCTTCCCACTCTAGGATTCCTTGGTTTTTCTGCTTCTTGGAGGCGACCCAGTGAGGGGTAGCATGTCATGGTGGCCGGAGAGCTGGCCCTAGAGCCAGGGGGACCTGGGTCATGGCGCTCCTATAAGAAACCTTCTCTGTTCTTCTCAGTTATTACAGCCCATCCCCCTCCCCACACACACATGATTTTGCTTTTGTTTTCTGTGTACATGTCATTGTTCAGTTTTGACCCCATTTGAAGTTTCCTCAGGAAAGATACTGTAGCAGTTTGCCATTTCCTTCTCCAACTCATTTAGATGAAGAAGCTGAAGCAAACAGGGAGAAGTGACTTGCCCAGGGTCACACAGTAAGTGTCTGAGGGCTTCCTGACTCTCCCTCTGGTGCTCTATGCACTGCACCACCCAGCTGCTACGCACATGTAGCCTCCAGGCAAAGCCAAGCTCCTTGTGAACAGGCACCTTTTCTGTGTGTCTTTGGTCTGGGGATCCCCAGTGCCTAACACAATGCATTGCATACAGGCAGAGCTCCATAAATGTTTGTTGAGTTGAGGTAGGTATTACAGGTATTATGTCTCCATTTCACAGATGAAGATACTCAGAAGTGAATTGTTCACCATCATTCCACTAGCAAATGTCTGAGATGGGATTTGAACCTGGGTCTCCTGACTCAAAGTCCAGCACTTTCCATCCCAAAGGCCAAGGATATGAGGCACGGGAGCCTAAGAGCTGGGAAAATAAGGGGGAGCAAACCTCCCCATGGTCCCTGTCTTCACCTCCAGAAACAGGCTCCTTGGCTCCTGGAGGAGGGGAGAGCCCTGAACCCCCCCAGCACCTGGTCTACAGGCCACAATGCATTTTGGCAGCAGGAGCCAGTGGTCAAAACTAACTTCCATTTAACAACATAAAGGCTGAGCCAGAGCCTCCCTTGTGGGGATGGGTTCCTGGGCAGAACATCAAGCTGCTTCCTGTGGTGTGAGGCACCCGGCCTCCCCTGCACCAGACCCCCGCCCGCCAGGCTGGCCAGGTGCACTCAGCTTCTGGAGGGGGGAGAAGCAGTGTAGGCTCCCCCCCCAGTCCAAACGCAGCACCCCAGGAGCAGACTGCTTTGTACCTCTTTGTCCCCTGCCATCTTAGCTGCATTGTTGGAATTTTTCCCTCCAAGTTCTTTGTAAGCCTGGAGATGATGTGGTGACTGTCCTTGGTATGTTTGGCTGAGCATATTTGTTTTACTCTGGCTCCCTTCCTCCTCTCTGAAGGGAGCAGCCCTCCCCAGCATCCATATGTGCTGCTCCAGTTTCTAGTCAAATCCATTGAATTGGAGGGGATTCCTCCTCCCCCCTCACATAGGGATGGGGGAGCCAGGGACCAGCTGGGCAGCAGCAAGCCTGCAGAGTGGAGACAGATGAGCCCTTCAGATGCCTCAGCCTAAGGAGCTTCCTTTGGTAACGTCCCAGATGAAGACAGAATCCTGACACCTGCCCAGCTTCCCAGGTGTGTCCATGAACCACACTGTCTTGGCACTGCTTGAAGCACCTCTGCAAGAAAGAGCTGGGCTTTCCCTTGTGCTTCTGCTGGGCCTCTCTTTGGGAGCCCAAGCAATTCACCTAACCTTTCTTGGCCTCAATTTCCACATCAAGAAAATGAGAGACACAATGGCACCCATGTCTTGGGGCTATTGGGAGAATTAACTGAGAGAATGCAAGCCAACTGCTCGGCCAGACTCAAACTATTGCCTGAATGGAGTGGTTATTATTGTACAATACACATGGCACCCAGCTCAAGGCTTCACAGAGGAGCATCTCAACTGAGAATGGATGAACAAGTGATGGAAGGAATAGAGGAGGGAAGGATGAAGGGATGAATGGAAGGACAAAAGGATAGATGGAAGGATGGATGGCTATGCCCCTAATAGCAAAGGGGATATATTCAAATCACTGTGCTTTCTGTACCCCCCACCAATTACTTTCATTTTATACTTAATAATAAGGTCAACAAATACAAGCAAAAAATTCATAAACTCCCTCCCCAGGAAGCATGTAATCAGAGCTATTGACCTCTTTTAAACAAAAAATAGAAATGGTTTCCAGTATTAAGGGTTATTTATGTGACCTTGAGCAAGTCTCTTCTCCTTTCCAGGCACTCGGTTTCCCCATCTGTACAGGAAAGGATTAGGCTAAGGGGTCTCTAAGGTCCCCTTTCAGTCCAAACCCTGGGCCCCTAATGAAACAATGACAGGAACCACTAATTATCTCCTCTGTCCTCTTCTTTCCCCTTCTCTGCACACCTGGGAGGTCAGGTAGCCACTGCTGACTTAGTTTTATCAATGTGTCCAGCTACTCTGGCCCTCCACCAGGGCCTCCTCCACTGCAGGGTGAAGGTGACCCTGGGCTCTTGATGATTTAGTCAAAAAGAAGCAAAAACTTGGGCCTGCAAAGCTGGGAAAGCTTTGGATATAAGCCCCAGGATAAAGTGTGTCTGTCAGCAGAGGGCCAGGCCAACTGAGCTTAGAGGTTCATGTCTCCAGGGTAGCCACAAAAGAAGGGAGTTTGGGGGCCAAGCACCTCAAAGACCACCCGTCAAGTCAAAAGGGGCTGCAATCCCTGCTGGAAGGATTTCGGGTGCTGGCTTTGTAGCCAGGTGAGAAAGATTCCTCTCACTGCTAAGGCTAGCAGGGCAGAGCCAGGCACAGAATGCCTCCCAGTGTTCCAGACTAGAAGCCTTGGAGCCAGTCAGCATCTATGGGGCTCTTCTGCTTCCTTCATTTTCCTTCACGTTCTGTGGCTTTCCTATACGCTCATACATAACTGCTCTTCTCTGGCTGACTCTCCCAGATCCAAATTGCTACCTCTGTCTCTCAGGGTTCAAGGATATCCTTCATTGTTTTTCAGCCATAGCTGAATCTTTGTGACCCAGTTTCCTTCTTCATATCATTTTACAAATGAGGAAACTGAGGCAAACAGGGTTACGTGACTCCCCCAGGGTCACACAGCTAGGAAGTATCTGAGGCTGGATTTGAACTCGGGAAGATGAGTCTTCCTGACTCCAGATCTGGCGCTCTAACCTCTGTGCCGCTTCCCTGACCTTAGGATGCCACTCTAATCCCATTGGCTCCACCCTCCTCCCTGTAGCTTCTCTCTCATTCTTCTGGGCCAATGACTAAAGCCCCAGTCCCATTTAACCCCTTCACATCATTAGCTTTTAAAAAGATTTTTACACCCAAAGGACAAAGTACAGACATCCTCCCAACACTAGGTCACATGATCTCTGCAGAGACCCAGCTCCTTCTTAGCACAGCCCTTCCTAACATTGGCGCCACTAAGTTCACATTCTCATCCATTTACTGTGAGCCAGATCCCAAAGGTCCCTTGCTCCTTGGGGCTTCAGTGCTAAGCTGGCTGCAATGTCCAGACTAGTTTCTTGACTCCCAAATCCCAAGTCCCCCTTCCTCACCTTCAGAGCAATCTCCACCTAAAACAGAAAAGAACAAAGTGCCAAGGCCAAGGACTTGGGTCCTTTCACAGGCACATGGCCTCATCACTGGTTCCCATCAGTCATCAATAGCAAAGGGGTCACCGAGCTCTCCCAAGAGCACAGGGAAAGAAATGAGACTGAAGTTGGCTCCAGTCCAGGTCTGGCTATGAGGCCACTCACCAAAGGTTTGTGTAACCACGTGGCTAGAAGACTGGAACCACTTAGGGAATGTTTGTACATGCTGCAGTCTCTCTAAGGCACCAGAGGGCCAACCATGTCATCATACATTAGAAGGCATTCTGCATATACACGTTAACAATGTGGAGTTCCTAGAAAGGAATATTTACTTAAAAAATAGGACCCCAAATATACAACTTAGTCCCTGCCATGTCCCTCTCTTGCATCACCCAGTCTCTGGGGAGGAGAAGGGATTTAGGGTCATAATTCATCTCGATTCCCCATACAGCTCAGCCAAAGTTCCACGTCCAATGCTCCCCCTCAGGTTCAAGGGCCAGGCACCCCAACCTCTCAGGGCTTCCACACAGAGCCAGGTGACTGGGTTCCTCTGTCTGCAATCCTGGTTCTAATGTCACTATGACTTGAACTCCTGGGTCTGTGGATGGCCTCTGGCACTTGAAACTTAGGACAAACAACACAGAACAGAAGCAAACACCCCTGGACCCATTTGTTGGAGCTGGGGTTAATTGGGGTAAGCAGGGGAAGGCAAGTCCCTCCCCCCTCATTTGTTCAGTCCATGGGGATTATGTAGGGTATAGTGGAAAGCTGGGGAAAGAAGCAGGCCAAGAAATCTGCTCAGCTTCATTTCTTTTAGAGCTGTTGATGCGAATCAAAGCAGTGTGCATGTGCACACATGTAGGAATACATGTACATATGCATCTTCTTCATCCCTGTCCTGGTAAATGGGGGACACAGATCCCTGATATGACTATGGCCCCAGGACATGTGGGATCTTAAGAGGCCCAGAGGAAGGCACCCAGTACATAGGGGAGAGTCTCTCTGGAAGATTTAGGGAAAGACGCAAGCAAGGGTTACCAATGGAGAGGCAGACATGGATGGGCTCCAATCTGCACCCCTGGAGGGAATTCCCCATTGGTAAGACCCACCTGCTGCCAGCTTCCAGTCCTGGCTATCCTTATTTCTGTGTTTTACCAAGTCTTTGGGAATCGTGGGGGTCATCTGGTGGCCAGATTTCTGGTGAAAAGCATAGACAGACTGCCTTAGGTACTGGAGAAGAAGGCCTGCTATGGAACTGAGGGCTGGGTCCCAATCCTGCCCCTGCCACTTAGCACCTGCTGGACCTCAGACAAGTCATTAAAGCCTTCTGAGCCTCAGTTTCCTCATCTGTAAAATGGGTCGGGGTGGACAGGAAGGCCTCTGAGGCTCCTTGTAGCTCTGCCTCTGATGGCCTTGGAGGTTCCTCCAGCTCTGAATCTGGGCTCCTGCCATCTTGTGACAGATGCCAAGGTGTCACGGGCCTGGCAAAGGACTGCCTCACAGAAGTCTAGGGAGTTGGGGAGAGGTCACCCACAATCAGCTTGTCTCCAAAGGGACTCATTTTTCAGCCACAGAAACTCCTGAAAACCATTGAGTATGTTGGAGAGGAGTTGCAATCAGAGCCATTGGAGGGTACACCTCTACCCTGGACATCACCGTTATTATGACATACAAGATGTCCCCAGACTTAGTGCAGTTTTTATCTAGTAAAGCTTTGAGACCCTTGCCTATGAGAAATACAGACACAGCTCCTCCTCAGAACCGACTCTCTTTTATGGGCCAATCGAGTCCCCGCTCACATGGTCCAGGGCAGTTTTCCAGCACTCTTGCTGTTTGCAGCTGTCCCCTTTACTGGGTTAAAAGCAGACTCTTCTGAGTACACAGCCTCCTTCAGGCTTATTTGCTCTGGGACTCCCTCCAAACAGTGAGTGACATGCCCCACGGGGTCACTGAAATCCCTGCTCCATACACGAGGTCACCATCCATCCCAGAAGGCCCTTGGAATCACTGCTCCATTAACCCAGAAGTTGCCACAATGGGGGTGAACGGCATATCCACCTGAAGCCTGGGCCAAGAAGCAGAGGGTGCTTCATAAGAAGGACTTAACTTGGCCATGGCCAGTAGAGCTCAGGGCTGGCCCAGTGGGTGCTCATGGATACCTGAGCCAAGTCACAACCAGCCACCTCTGATCTACCCAGAACAAACTGAGGGTCCCATAGACAGGAGTATGTTTCTGGGCATTGGATTCGGCATCTGTCCAGTGGCAGGGCTGGACAAGGGGGCCTGAGCTCTTCCCAGATCTGTGCTGATGATCTGGGACCCCAAAAAAGGCTCTGCAGAGAGACAGAGAGATGGAGCCCTCTGCAGCCACAGGCGCTGATGAGGGACTCCTTATTTGGCCTTTTCCTTCATTTGGTTAGCTGCCTGCAAGAAGAGGCTCAGAAAGCCTTCCTTCCTTAGCCCCCAGGGCCCACTCACAGGACGGACATCCTTCCTCCTGCACTGGATTACCCGGCTGTCTCCGGTTTATGAAGTGTGAGTGATGCAAGGATGTGGGGTGTTCACCCAGAGAGATCCCAAAGGACTGTTAACAGCCCACTTTTATATATGGCTGATAGGAAACTAGCCCCACCCCCCTCTGAGGCAGCTCCAGCTGTAATAGGAGAAACCACCCCTACAGAACATTGGGCAGTGCCAAGGGCAAGGGCTGACCAGGGCAAACTCCCCCACCCCCATACACTCCGCAGGCAGAGACCAAACCTTCTCAGCTCCAAGGAGTCAGAGAACAAAAGGAACCAAGGCTGAGGAGGGCCATGGGCTGCCTGCATTGGAACGAGAAAGGAGAGCGCCAGTCAATCTCCTTCTCTATGTGCTGGGCATTCCAGACTGTGACTCCGGTGACTCAGTCACTCCGGCATGGGAGGAAAGTGCAGCTTTAGAGGCAAGGCAGCATGGTGAAGTGAGGGGAAGGGAGGAGAGAGAGACAGAGACAGAGAGACAGAGAGAGACACACACAGATAGAGACAGAAAGAGAAAGAGAGAGACAGAGGGACAGAGAGAGAGAGACAGAGAGAAAGGAGAGAGACAGAAAGAAGGAAGAGACA
>NW_027185759.1:2607924-2623455 GCF_028583685.1 Petaurus breviceps papuanus | reverse complement strand
GAGAGACAGAGAGACAGAGACAGAGGGAGAGAGAGAGACAGAGGGAGCAAGACAGAGAGACACAGAGGGAGAGAGAGACAGAGGGACAGAGAGAGAGAAGGGAGACAGAGACACAGATTGAGAGACAGAGAGACACAGAGAGAAACAGAGAGACAGAGAGAAATAGAAAGACAGAGAGAAAGGAGAGAGACAGAGAGAAGGAAGAGACACAGAGACAGACACAGGTTGAGAAAGAGACAGGGAGAGACAGAGACAGAGGGAGAGAGACAGAGGAAGAGAGACAGAGAGAGACAGAGGGAGAGAGAGAGAGGGAGGGAGAGACAGAGACACAGATTGAGAGAGACAGACAGAAACAGAGAGACAGAGACACAGAGAGAGAGAGAGAGAGATACAGAGAGACAGAGACACATACAGAGAGACACAGAGAAAGAGACACAGAGAGAGACAGACAGACAGACAGAGGGAAGGGAGAGACACAGAGAGAGAGAGAGACTGGAGAGGTATTGGAGCAGATTGGAGGGAGGCCAGCTTTGTAGACAGGAAGACATTGATGCAAGTCACCCCTTTACTCCCTGCTAGCTGGGGAGCCCAGTAGTAATGACTTCTTGATACTGTCAAGTACTTAGAGGTTCAGCCTTTAAGGGCAAAGGAGGGAGCAGGCCTCACCCGTGGAGGGACTTTCCACAGTGGGAGTTCCCAGCCTCAGGCAATCCCAGACTCACACCAGCTATCCCTACAAATGCCTGGCACAGGGCCGGGGTGGTGGGGGGGAGTGCTTAGTAAAGCTTTGTGAGATTATTGGATTGCTTTGCTATCAGAAGCACCAACTGGCTGCATTTACACCCTTGGTTTACTGCTCAATGTGCATCCTGGGGCATCCAGGGTCATGCCCAAGACTGACTCCATGGACAGCTGAGGGCCTGCCCTGAGTGGCCGCTGTCTGTGGTCACTATTGACAAAGCTGGGTCATTGCAACTTGTCCCAGGTCCAGGCTGCCAAATGTCAGAGTCATTCAAGAGTATGGGATGAATGAACCAATAGGTGGGTAAACAGCCCAAGGGCCCCAGGGAGCAAGCCAGAGTGCTTCTGAGGCAGGCTCTCCTCTCCATCTCTGGTCACCTTCCTTGGGCATGAACTGGGCAGGGCCTCTAGAACCAGAACTAAGGGGGAGATAATAGGAGCTCTGACTCAGAGTGACAGTTTTGGAGAGAGTCAGATCTCCAAGGTGCCTACTGGTGATCACCAGATGGGCAGTTCCTGGCCGGGTGGCCCAGGGCTTCTGCCTTATTCATCTCCACT
This sequence comes from Petaurus breviceps papuanus, assembly GCF_028583685.1. Lineage (NCBI taxonomy): Eukaryota > Metazoa > Chordata > Mammalia > Diprotodontia > Petauridae > Petaurus > Petaurus breviceps. The sequence continues at coordinate 2,622,156 of NW_027185759.1, read as the reverse complement.
CCCTGCCCCCACCATGGGGGATTCTCTTCATGCTGTTTTTCTTAGGCATAGTTTGAGTACTTTGCCTCCAGCTTCAAAAGCCTAGTTATGGTTCTGGGGGCTGATGACCCACCTGAGGCTCATGATCTTGACTGGTTCCAAAAGTGCCATTCAAATGCTTTGAAAAACCAAACTTGTGACCCCCTGGGGATGGGAGGGAGGGGCCTCCTGGAGGTTCCACCCATCCTGCTAGCTGAAGGGGCAACCCTCTGGTCTTGTGATGGCCTTGCCTGGACACTGAGTGTGTGCTGGGGATGGCCATGAGGCACGATCAAGGAAGACAGCAGATGGGAGGCAGGGAAAGCTCCAGGGGCATGGGGTGCGTCACTTCTCCAGTGAGAGAAGCCCAAAGTCTCCCTCTGCTTTGAGCTGTAGGAGAGATGAGGAGGCGCTGGGTGTTTGGAAAAGCCAGGAGAGCTTCAGTCACTGTCCAATGAGGAGTGGAACCTTTTTGTTTTGTTTTACTTCGTTTACACATTTCAATGTATTAATTATTCATTTTTAGAATTCTTTTCTTTCTACATTTGGAGTTCCAAAGTCTCTCCTTCCCTCCCACCCCCACTGAGAAAGTAAACTATGATATCTATGGTATGTGTGAAATCACGGCAAGAAGGGGGACCCAGCCTGAGATCCCAAGACCATCTAGACCTAGGAGTAGAAAGAAGGAGCACTGATGGCATAAGTGAGTTCTGTTCGGCCACCTGGGGAGAGGGCACTGCCTGGGAGTATTTGAAGGGCTATTAAGTAGAGGGGTATTTAGGGGGCGCCATAGTGCACAGAGTGCTGGACCTGGAGTCGGGAAGACCTGAGCTCAAATCTAGCCACTTCCTAGCTGTATGATCCTGGGCAAGTCACATAACCCTGTTGCCCCAGTTTCCTTATCTGTCAAACGAGTTGGAGAAGGCAATGACAAATCCTTCCAGTGTCTCTGCCAAGAAAACTGCGCACGGCGTCACAAAGAATCAGACCCAGCAGAACCCACTCAGCAGCAACAAGAAAATCAGTCAAGGGGAGAGCAGACTTGCCTGGCCCCAGGGGTCAGAACAGAGGCTCCAGGGGAGGCAGCAAAGTGACCCAGGACCCAGGGCAGATGATTCTGGCCGTCCCCATGTCCTCAGAACTCCCCGGCAGACTTGGCTGACATTGGCGGGCTCGGAAAGAGTCGAGGAAGGGAATGAGCATTTATTAAGCACCTGCTGTGTGCCCGACCCTCACCACCACCCTGCCAGGTAAGTGCCGCATTCCCCCTGCTCTATAGAGGAGGAAATGGAGACTCAGAGGGGTGTACGTGAAGTGACTTGCCCACGGTCACACAGCTGGGAAGTGTCTGAGGCAGGATTCAAGCCCATGTCTTCCTGACTCCAAGCCCAGCTCTCTATGCCCTGTGGCACCACCTGGTTCCTCTCCCCCAGTCCCTATAGCCTCTGCTGTCTTCCCCAGCTTGGAGCCTGGGGCCCCCTGGGTGTGTTAGGTCCTCTCTTCTCATCAAGGTCAACACTGGGCCAGCTCCTGGTCCCTCCACAATGGCCCTATGGACTATCCATCCATGGGAGTCCTTATCTCCTACGACTGTACACATGATGGTTCTTAGCCAACAGAATGTAAACTTCAGGACTAATTGCATTTTTGTCTCTGAATTCTCATGTCCAGCTGCCTGGTAGATGTGGTTACCTGGAGGTCCCGGAGATGCCTAAAACTCAACCTAGCCTGGACTGGCCTTGCTCCCCCCCTCACCAGCACTCCCTGCTTCTGAATGCCTCAGGCACCAGAAAGGCAGCCCCATGGAGGCATCCAGGCTGCTCACCCCATCGGTGACTGCTCCCTTGCTCTCACTGCCTATATCCCACATGCTCCCAATCCTTCCCTCCTCTCCCTCCTCCCCTTCTGCCATAGCCTGCTGGGGGAGGGGGCTGGGGGGGGATCTGTCTGCCTCCAGCCCCTCCCCCTCCTCCCCTCCTGCCTCTATTACTGCCATAGCCTGCTGTGGGCGGGGGGAGAGGCTGGGGAGGTTCTGCCTGCCTCCAGCTCCTCTCCCCCCCCCCCTTCTGCCAAAGCCGGGGGGGGGGGGGGTAGATATCTGCCTGCCTCCAAACCCTCCCCGCTAGAGTATGTTCCTCACTCAGCTGTCAAAGCTGTCAAAGGGATCTGGCCAAAGGGCAGTTCTACCTCTTCCCATTGAAGCAACTTCAATGGCTCCTTGTTACCCCCCCAGGATGAAAGGGAACGTCTTCTGTTTCTTTTTTAAAGCCCTTTATGGCAGGCCTCCTTCCTGCCTTTCTGGTCTTACAGCCAGGTGACCCAGGGGAGGGAATGCTAGGCCTAGAATGTGGAAGACCTGAGTTCAAATTTGGCATCAGACACTTACTAGCTGAATGGCCCTGGACAAGTCACTTCATGTCTGTCTGCCTCAGTTTCCTCATCTGTGAAATGGGGATAGCTGCCTCCCAGGGTGAACATGAGGTTAAGACAAGATCATATTTGGATAAGGCTGGCAATTAGTGATCCTGAGGAGAGCAAGGAATCAAGAGAAACCAACCTAGCTCAAGTCAAACCCAGGACCTTTCTCATCCTCCGTGTACTCAGCCACAGACCATTTGGAGCCCACCCCTGGGAGCCGGGAGCCCGTCCCCGGGAGCCGGGAGCACTCCTGAAAACCCTCCCTGGGACAAAGCTGAGGGTCAGGCCTCTGGGGGCCAGGAGCAGCAAGCCAGGCCAGAGCTGGTTCTGGGGGGTGGGAAGGAGGATCTCTGAGGCCAGACAAGCCCTGTAGGGGAGGGCATTTCCCAAACTTCCCACACACCCAGAATGTCCCTGCCACATACAAACAAGCTCCAAGGCAGAATGTCGATGATAGAGACCCTTTTCTGCTAAAGGATGAAACATGAAATTATGTATCTGCTAGACATCCCAGGCCTGACAGTGTTTCTTGGAGAAGCAATGCTCGAAGGGGAAACAGCAGAGGACTGGGTTCAAATTCTGCTTCTGACACTCCCTAGTTATGTGGTCCTGGACTATTCAACCTCCCCAGCCTCACATTCCACATCTCGAAAATGGGCATAATTGTGGCTTAAATAGTGCCCATCCACAAGGCTGTGGAGAGGCTCCAGGTATACAATGTAACTAGAGAAGTTTGAAAACCGTGAAGTGACTATGCTGGAGCAGTGGGCCTGGAGCCTGATCTCACACCCATCCACATCAACGCCAGCAGCTAGCCTTACAGGCACGAATCACACGCTTAACAATATACAAGAAATCCTGCCGCCCCAGAGGCACAGAGACAGAATGGAGAGCTGCCCTCAAGGAGCTTGCAGTCAGGATGCTGGAGAAGGTGTTGTGTCGACATGGAAGTGTATGGATGACACTGCAGGAGGAAGGCGCTCTGTTCTACCAGGAAAGATTCTCTGAGGGAAGCATTTCTTTCACTGAGCCCTGAAGAAAGCCGGGAATCGTTAGCAGCAGAGGAGGCAGGAAGGGAATCCCTGGAACCTTCGGAGTCAGCACCAAGGGACCAAGGCAGGAAATCAAGCGCTGCTCTGGAGGTCAAGCCAAGAAGCCTTCACCTGCTGCTTCCAGCATACTGGTGCTAGAAAGACGGCCAGGTCCTGCCCTGGAGAAGTTTTCATTCTGATGGAGAGAGACTGCTAAAGGGGTGCTGAAAAGCAAGTGGAAGGAGGGGCTCAGGAAAGCACCCGGGCAGGATCCTGGGGGAGAAAGTCCGGAGAGCCCGCGGTGGAGCCCAGACAGAAAGGAAGCAGGTAAACTAGAGGATCATCTGCAGGACCGTCTGGTGGGAACGCAAAGTTCATGTCCAAGAGGAGCTTGAAATGGGTCCAGAAAGGGAGGCTGGGGGCAGGTCGGGAAGGGCTTTACGTGCCGAGCTGAAGACTCCACTTTGTGGAAGAGAAAATGGATGGTCAGTTATGTTTCTTGACTTGGGAGTTAAGTGGCCAGGTCTCAGCCACAGCCAGTAAGGGATAGAGAGACCTCCGAAAGGAAAGACAGAAGGAGGTCAGTGAGAACAGAGAAAGTCCTGAAGGACAATTGGCAGAAACTGAGCCAAAACAAGTTGTGGCCATGGTTCCTGGAAGAAAGGACCACCTGAGCTTAAGCTGGGTTCGCTTTGCCCCTTGGGACTGTGACCAGACCAGAGCAACAGCTACACCCTCAAACCTGAGGCCTAGAAATACCCGTTTGACAGCTGGGTGAAGGATGGACCGGAGAGCCTTGAAAACGGGAAAGCCAGTCCAAAGGCTAAAGGGGTAATCCAAATGAAAAGCAAGGGGGTCTGTTGGGGAGATAAGAGGGTAAATGCAAGAGATGCCATAAGGCAGGACTGATGAGACTTGGCATGTGAAGGGATCTACGGAGTGAGGGGTCAAGAGGAAGGAAAACCAGCCCTAGGATCACAAGCCTGGGAGGCTGGCAGCATGGTGGTACCCCACATCAAAGAGTCCCAAGGTGTTGGGCAGTCAAGTTAGTTTGGAAAACCTTGGCCAAGAGGTGAAAGGCCAAATGGGCTGAATGTTCTTCTGTTACAATGCTGTGAATGCTAAGGCTGATTTGGGTCTGTCTTCCGTAGGTCATTCAAGCCAATAGAGCTTGCCCTCCTTTCCCCATCATCCCTGGCCTTCTAACCTACCTCTTCCTGCACATGAGGTCTCACTTGGGAGAGGAAAAGGCCCTTATGAGCCATTGGGGACCTCTGGTCCCAGAGGAGGGCACAGGCTGCACCCAGCCAGTTTTCCATCAGTCATGTCGGGAGATCCCACTAGCTTTGCTGGGACAGGCTCAGAGTCCATCCCAGAGGGTGATGCCTGCCTCTCCACTCTGTTTAAAACCAGCATAGTAAACCATTCAACCTGGTCTGGGGCCTCAGCCACAGAGGTACAGGGCTCTCTCTGTCCCACCCTATAACCACATGGGTCAGGGATAGGGAGGGAAAAAGGAGAAAGGAAATTACTAGACTCAATTGCAAGGGGAATTGGAACTTAATTAGACCAGGAATTGGGATATGCCTGTGTTTTTTTCAGATAGTGATTTGGTTTTTTTGCAGTGACCACAAAGAGACACTCCCCCACCTGTATTTTCCAAAGTTAGTAGAGTCAGATGAGTTTTCCCTGAAATCTAGAGGCCAGATGGGGCAGTGGCTGCAGCTTGGCCTCAGTTCTGCCAGGTAGCCTGATCCTGGACAGTTACTGAATTTCAGGGTCTGTTTCCTCAACTGCAAATTCAGCTTGGTTGGCTTTGATGACCTCTGAGTGCCTTCCAGCTTGCTCTGTGATCTCAGGAGTTCACAAACAGCCAAGGCTTTGGACAAAGGACTAAGGAAGGGACACTGACTGGGCCTTCCCTTGATCACTGTACAAGAACCTCCTTAAGGCTGTGGAACATCTGGGGCTGGAGCTTCTGCAATCGCTGCCCTCCCCAAAGCTCTTAAGCCAAAAGGTGATGCCTCCTTGATGTAATTGCCCTAATAGGCGAGGGGAAGGTGACAGCATTGTGGCATCGTGGCCAGGGCCCATTCACAGGCTGCTGCTGCTCCTCCTCCTCCCTGGCCCCCTGGCCTCAGCACGGCCCCTTGGAATGTCCAGGGCAGCCAGGCCTGCCCCCGGCGTTGTCGAAGCCCTGGGAATGTGGCCTAATTAAGGGCCTGCTGTTGTCTCCATGAGACTGTCCTAACTTTTCCTGACAGTAACGAGAGGCACACGTGTGGAGCTGGAGGAGGCCAGGGCCCCTTAGTGAATTTAGCACCCTGTGAAATCACACACTCACATATGCTCACACACGCTCTCACATACAACACACTCAGTCACACCCATACACACACTGATACACTCACATACACATACACACTCATACACACATCCACTCATATATACTCACACACACAACACACTCAGTCACACACATATACTCACACACTCACACACAACACAGTCACACACATACACTCACATACTCTCACACACAACACACTCAGTCACACACAACACACACTGATACACTCACACACAGCACACACACACTTAGCTACACAATACACACTTATGCACTGATATACTCACACACACTCACACACTCTCACACATTCACTCACATATATTCATACACACTCTCACACATACACACACTCTCACTCACATATATTCACACACATTCACACATGACATTCAGTCACACACATACACACATTCACTCTCACACACTCTTATACACTCACTCTCACACACACTCTTATACACTCACACACTATCACACACTCTCACTCTCTCATTCTCATACTCACATACTCACATACACACACACACACACACACATTCTTCAAGAACAGGAGGGCTCTCTGCCACTGGGGGCTTCCTGACTCCTGGGCCCAGGAGCCATGGGGGGGACATCTGGATTTAGCCCTGGCTAAGGAAAGCAGGACGAGTCCCTTCTCTCTGGGTCACAGTTTCCTCCTTTTGAAATGAGGGGTCTCCGAGCTCCTAGCAGTTCTCACTCACGCTGTGGCTGTCTGCCTCAGTCTCTTCATCTGTGAATTGGGGAAGGTAACCAAACATACCTCACAGGGCTGTTGTGATGCCCAAATGCGATCATATCATAAAGCCCTCAGCACGGTGCCTGGCACATAGTAAAAGCCCTCAGCACGGTGCCTGGCACATAGTAGGTGTTCTATAAATGTTTATCATTATTAACTCCTTGTGTGACCTTGGGCTAGCCACATGAGCTTTCTGTGCCTCAGTTTCCTTCCCTATAAAATAAAAGGATTAGCCTATTTGGCCTCTCAGGTCCCTGCCAGCTCTGTCCGTGTATATCTGGGGACATGTTTTTCTATCTCTGGATCCCGCCTTTCACTCTAGTTTAAAGGTCAGCTTTGCTTACAGAGGAGTGGGAGAAATGAGCCAGAAATGCCGGCTGGGTGCCCAGAGAGAGAGAGGAATCTGAGCCCTTTGACCTAAGCCAGCTGGTCTGAGGCTCAGGAGACCCTGTCAACAGCCCCACAAAGGGGAGAGACTTCAAAGATACAGAGAGTCCCCCTGTAAAAGGCAGTGAAGGGGAGGGACAGCAAAGCCCTGATGTGTCTGGCCCCAGTTCTCGCCCTGGAGAGCAAGGCTAGACCCAGCCCTGAGAAAGGAACCCTTTCTAGAAGTTTCGATGGCCCTGGGACTGGACCCCTTCCTATCCACCCAACTTGAACATTACTACCTTCATGCATTCCCCAGATGCTGCTTTCATTTCTCTGCCTAAACACCTTCTCTGGCTCCCAGTTTCCCATCATGAGAAGCAAAACTCCTCTCCTTGGCTTTCAAAACCCTGTATGACCAGGTCCTCCCCATCCAACATTATATCTGACTGCTCCTTCACACATTCCTTTCCTTAGCAGGCAAGGTCTCTATGCCACAGACCTGCCTTGCTGGCTTTGCCCTCTGTATTCCCTACATAAATGTAAAGCGCTTAGCATAGGCCCTGGCACATAGTAAGGGCTTTGTGGAGCTTACCTATTTCTTGTCATTAATATCATTAACAGTGGAATGGACTACTTTCAGGGTGCTCCCCCCAGCTGGGAAAGGAGGGTCAGCTAATAGTGGTGAGGCTGCTTGGGCTGGGGAGAGGCATTGCCAAGCATTCCTGCCCAACCCTGGGTGGGACTTGATGCATCTGAACCCTCTGCAGCTAAAGAACACAAAGAAATGGTTTCCCAGGCTCCCTTCAGGACTATCTTGCTGTTTCCCCATTCTTGAAAAATCCTTCCTTCTCGGTAGCTTTTTTTCCCTGGGGGCAGCAGCAGTTTGGGTCCTTGGAAAGGGTTTCCCTCCCCTTCCTCCCACCCCAGCCCCTGGGGTTCCTGGGGTCAGGGCCTGGCCAGGGCCGACAGCAGCTGGCCTAGCCCAGCAGCAACAGCCATGGAAAATGTGCCATTGCCAAGGAGCCCAAAGAGGTACAGGCTGAGAGCCCTTTTTCCTTCTCCATCCCCCCATGTACTATTGTCTGGTGACACTCTCACTGTCAGCCAGTTTCCCACCATTTCAGAAGTCACTGCTCCCCTCACTCTTGTCTCCACAGCTCCTTGGAAACGTTGGGCCTGTCCCAACACCTTCCCAGAGACACCATAGTTGGGCTGCGAGGATCCATTTGTCATGCGGCCAAGCATGGGAGAGCGAGGTGCCGGGCTGCTTCCCAAGCCTTGGGCGCCAGCCTTCTGAGGGAGCGCACAGCTCTCCAGTGCTCTGCCCATTCAATGGACAGTTGCTACAGGTCTGACTCAGGGCTGCCAAGGTCCAAACATTTTAAGCCTGGATGCCTCAGTGAAAAGGGCACTAGCTGGATGCCTCTCTGCACTTCTCCAGCCCCTTCCTTTCCACTTTCACTGGCATACTCTAAGCACAGAATCACAGAATCTGAGATTTGGAAAAGACCTCAGTAGTCAATCCAATTGAATAACTTCTTGGTAAAGAAAAGAAAACTGAGTCAGAGAGAAGGGGAGTGAGCAGGGTCACGTAGGTGAGAGGTGACAAACTCAGGGCGCCTGATGCTCCAGCCAGAATTCTTGCCATTACCCTATTATTTCTTTTGACTTCTGTCAGTTTTAGTAGATTGGGTAATCTGTCTTTGTTGTTTGTCTCCCATTTTCCAAAGAGGACTGATGATGCCGTGAGGGTGATGGGCATGAGCCAGGCTGACGTGAGCCAGAGCTGCACACGTCCCCCACTCCCTACCCTGGCTCATCAGAGTCCAGTGGTAAGACAAGAGATGGGAGGGCTGGCCGAGGCCAGCCACAGCCGATGACCTTGGCTGAGTTCCTCCCACAGGTCTCCATGTGTCTGAGGCGATGCCCAAGCAATATCCAAGGGCTAGGTAAGAACTGAGAGGGAAAAGACCTAATTTTCCATCACAAAATCTCCATCTGGGAGGAGTTTCTGGGGTTAAAGCCTTTGCAGTGGGCAGCTGGAGTGACAGGAGACCAAACCATAGAATGCCGAGAACCTCCAGAGTCAGAGATATCATATGTAGACAATGTAACATGCATAGACACATTGTATCTCTGTCTGCCTTTGTCTCCCTCTGGCCAAGACCTGGACTCCAGCCCTCTTTGGAGTTGGGCCTCCTCTCCAGGCTTACCACAGAAGGGCATTTTCTTCCTGGTGTGAACCATGTGAATCATCTGGTCTTTTCTGGGGAAGCCAAGGAGCTATCAGGAGAGGGGAGCCTCTCAGCCACGACTGGGCTCCAGGCTTCACAAATGGACTTGGTTTGTTTAACAGGAAGAAAGAGGATAGTTTTCTTGGCCTGGGGTGGCAGAAACGCAAAACGCAAAACGCAGCTTGGTCAGCCTTCGGCCCTGATCCCCTGCAGGACTACAGGATGGGAGCTCCGTCTGCCTGTGGTTGGAGCTGTGTGTGTCTGTCTCTGCTGTACTGTCCCTTCCTTTCCTGCAGCTTGTCTTTGTATGGCTCTGTCTCTCCTTTCTCTGTGAAACCACCCCCCTCTGAAAAGGAGCCCAGGGTGGGGATGAGGGTGCAGAAACTCCATTTCTGTTTAGGCCCAATGTCCACAGAAATTGGATACTCAGAGGAAATAGTGGGCGCTACAATGGGACCTCAACTTTGGGACTGCCTTGACTTCCTTTGTGTGGGTGCCTCCTACGTGACTGGAGAGCCACTAGTTCTGAAGCCACCAGCCTTTAGCTCTGGCCCTTATCCGCCCACAAATCTTTCACAGAAGTATCAGAATTTAGAGTCATGAGGTAACTGAGAGGTCCCTAAGTCCAAACCCTTTCAGAACCAAAACGCTGCCCCATCCAGATCTCTGTAATGAAGAATTCACAGGAGCAGCTCTTAGAGTGGGGTCGCTTTACTGCCTGCGGTGGAGCCTGAATCTGTTTGTTTGACTCAAGCACCACGCAGAGGGAGCCCCTCAACATTTAACTGCAGGTGGTGGTGACCACAGCATTGTAAGAGAAGGCAGATGTGTGCGCAAGGACTAACTGGGCTAGACTTGGCTTTTCTCAGCAGTGCAAGGATCTAAGACAACTCCAAAAGACATGCTGGAAAATGCCATGGACACCTGAGAAAGAACCATGGCGTCCGAATGCAGATCAAGGCACACCCTTTTTTGTTATTGTTTTGTTTTGTTTCTTCTTTTGTATGGTTCCTCCCATTGGCTGTAATTCTTCACAACATGATTAATACGAATGTATATATAGAGCCTATATCAGATTGCATGCTTTATTAGCAAGCACCCTAGCATACCCAGAATGGCCTGATAGCAGAGGTTCTTTGATCGGCGTTTGAAGGAAAGGCTGCTCAAAAAGGGGTTAACAATCCTACTTTTAAGTAGATTCACTAGTTCAGGGGAAAGGTCAGCACCCTGAAATTGGAGAAAATAAGAGGTAGAGAAAATAGTACAAAGACCAACAGATAGGGCTCCAGTTATCTGAGTAAAGCAATATTGCTATTAATTTTATATACATCACTGGATGCAGGGAGCACAGAAATCTAAGCAGCTGGGGGAGGAGGGGGTGTACTCTTAACAAATGGCTACTCAGAGTCTCAACCAGGAAATCCAAAGGTCCTTCTCATGAGTGAAGCCCCAAAGCAAAAAGTCAGCCTCCCAGAGTATATAACAAAGATTCGGTCCCTGATTGACTCAGAGACAGAAAGCACCAAACCTGCTTGACTCAGCACAGCTGTGAATTATCAGGGTTCAAAGGAGATTAATCCTTCAGATGTTTCCAATTTATCCTGAGCCTACGAAACTGAAATACAAAAAGAAAACAACAAAAATCCCACCTTGTTTTGCTCACACATGCCTTCTTGGGGAGGGAGGGAGAGAAAATTTGAAACTCAAAATCTTGTGGAAATAAATGTTGAAAACTAAAAATAAATAAAATTTTAAAGTTAGAAAAGAAAAGGTAAATGTGTGAAATACAGAGAAGCCTCGGGAGAGCTCCAATAACTGATGAAGAGGGAAGTCAGCAGAGCTGAGAAAAACACAAAGACATTTAAGAAGCTGCCCCACCCATCTGTACATCAGGTTGGGGGAGGGATCCACCAGTGGGGTACATTTTGCATATTTTCAGACTCTCTTTTGGCATATTGGTCAGTTAGGCTGATTTTTTCTCATCTTTAAAAATAGTTTGTTATATGGGATGACTCTTTGGGTGAGGAAAAGGAAGGGACACTTGGGGGAGGGATCAAGGTAATGTAAAAATACAACACAAAAGACATCAGTAAAAACTTCTTATTTTTTTAAAAGCCAAGAAGAAGTGCTACACCCACCTCCTTCACCATGCTGGGACCCCTCCCCACACAGTGGGGGGCCCTGCCTTCTGGTCCTGTACCTCAAGAGGACCAGCCCACACCATGATATCTGCTGTCAGTCCCACTGTGGGGTGCTCCCTTTCTCTTCCTTCTCCAGGCTCACAGATTCTCAGTGGTTTCCATTATTTCAATTGTTCCTCAAAGGGACCCTAAGAGACAGGGAGTCAGTCAATCAATCGAGTATTTACAAAGTACCTACTATGTGCCAGGAACTTCACTGAATGCTGGGGACACAGGAAAAGATAAAAGGCAGTCCTGTTTTCTAGGAGCTCTGATATCTGTGGGGGAGACAACATGCACAGGCAAGTCATAGACAGGGTAAAGGGCAGATGGCTTTGGAGGGAAAACCCTGGATTGGGGCATCTGGGAAGGATTCTCACAAAGGGTAAGAGGGAAGCTGGGGAGCCAGGAGGCAGAGGTGAAGAGGATGAGGGTCCCAGGGAAAAGAGGCAGGATTTCAGGCCAGATCTGTCCCTTGCCATGGAATGATGCCACATTCATTAAATCCATTTGAGAGATGAGAAAATTTGAGGCACAAATAGTGATTTGTCCAAGACCAGCCAGAAGCTGTCAGAACCAAGAGTCTCCCGGCTCCAATCCAGTCCCCTTGATGGCCCCCCACAGTCCCTTGCCCCACCAAATAACACTTCCTTCAGTTTACAAGAATCTTTCCCCTTTCCTTTATTCACCTACCCCCTCCAGGGCTGGAACTGTATTTGACCTTTCTTTGTTTCCCCAGTACTGGCACATAGAAGGTGGTAAAGCAGCTGGACAGAGTGCTGGGCTTAGGAGAACTTGAGTTCAAATCCAGCCTTAGAAACTTTCTAGCTGTGTGGCCTTGGGTAAGTCACTTAACCTCTGTCTACCTCAATTTCCTCAATTGTAAAATAGAAATAATGATAGCACTTCCAGGAACATTCTGAGGATCAAATGAGATATTTGTAAAACAGCCCACTGCCTGGCATAACATATGCTGGGCCAATAGCAGATGCTGTATAAATGCTTATTCCCTTCCCCCAGAAGTGTTTAATAAAAGCGAGTGTGCAGGTATATGCGTATGTTCATACTGTGGGAGGGTTGGATTTTCCCTCTTCTTACCAGAGGTGATCTAACCACTTTAATAGTCACCCTCCTCAGGTCTTAGACAAAACAAATCTTCAAAGAGAAACTTTCATTCAGGTCCCAGCAGCCAATGGGCCAAGTCTCCTTGGACTCCTTCATTGTCTGGGGAGGAGCTGGAAAGAGGGGGGAGATGGAGGCCGGGGAGTGATGTTCAGGATGCTGCTCAGGCCCCTTCAGGACCCTGGGTGGGGGAACTGGGGAGTGACCCTCAGGAGGCTGCTCAGGCCCTTCAGGCCATTTGGGGGAGGCCTGGGGAGTGACCCTCAGGAGGCTGCTCAGGCCCTTTAGGCCCTTGGTGGGGGGGCCTGGGGAGTGACCCTCAGGAGGCTGTTCAGGCCCTGCAGGATCCAGGGCGGGGGGACCTGGGGAATGACCCTCAGGAGGCTGTTCAGGCCCTTCAGGCCCTTGGGGGAGGGGCCTGGGCAGTGACCTTCAGGAGGCTGCTCAGGCCCTTCAGGACCCTGAGCCTATCTCCCAACCGAGGCCCAGCTCTAACATTTCTTCCTTACCCTGGGTCTTTGGCTCTGCCAAGCAGAGGAATCCACCAACAACAGTCCAAGAGAAGCCAATGAAGTGTGTCATCTAATGACATGGAAAAGCCATTCCATAAGGTGGACCGTGGGGGAAGATGGTGGGCCAGCCGTGCTGTGAGCAGAGCCTGGGCAGCCCACAGCTGCACTGGCATCCATGTAATGTCACAGAAGACATGCTGTGTGTGTGTCACATGTAACCTAAAGGCCTCTTAGGGGTGGAGAGCACTGAGACAGTATGAAAAGCAGATTCTGAAAGACCTTGAGCCTAAATCAGGAAAACAGCAGCATTCACACTGGCCCTGCTCAGAGCCAAAACACCCTGAATCGGTCCTTGTTCTGGGACAGCCAGAGAGGAAGCCTCCCTATTCTCTCAACTCTGCATTCATGAGCATATTAATAAATGGAAACCCAGCCCCCTCCCAGCCCTGCCATTCTCCCTCACATGCATGTAAGTGGCACCAGAAGCATGTCACTGGTTTCCAGCAAATTGCTTAGGACTGGTAGGATCTGGCAGTCCCCTCAGGGCCCCTCAGCACTTCTTCTTGCCTATGAAGCAAGGGCTCTGAGATCACCTGTCATTCCCAGGGAGACCCTGCTCAGGACATCTTGATGTTCACCCACATCAACATTGATGCTGACCCTGTATTTGGGAAAGCTCTTGGAGTCAAGCAACCCCCTCATTCCCCAATATGATTTACATTTCCCATCACCCCCCAAAGCTACAAAGAATATTTGACTCCAAACATGGTGTTCTGAGGCACTTGTCAGAGATGTGCCTAAATCTTGCTTTCTCTCCCTTTTACTGAATGACTGAGAGGCAGAGGAATAGAGAAGAAGGAACTGGGAATTTCAGATCAGGGTTCAAACACTCTGTGTGTGTGAGTGTGAGTGTGCTGTGTGTGTGAGATTGTGTGGGAGTGGAAGTGTGTGTGAGTGGGTATGAGTGTGGTGTAAGTGTGTGTGAGAGTGGTGTGAGTGAATCTGTGAGAGTATGTGTGTGAGTCTGTGTGAGTTTGGTATGTGTGTGGAGTGAGTGTGTGTGGTGTGTATTGCTATGTGTGAGAGAGTGTATGAGTGTGAGTGAGTGTATGTGAGTGTGTTCATGTGGTGTGTGTGTGGTATGTATGTGGTGTGTGGGAGTGGGAGTGAGTGGCAGTGAGTGGGAGTGAGGGGATGTGAGTGTGTTCCTGTGGTGTGTGTGGTGTGGGAGTGGGAGTGAG
>NW_027185759.1:2587697-2607824 GCF_028583685.1 Petaurus breviceps papuanus | reverse complement strand
GTGTGTGAGTGAGTATGTATGTGTGGTATGTGTGTGTGAGTGTGGTGTGTGTGTAGTGAGTGTTTGGTGTGTATGTGGTGTGTGTGAGAGTGTGTGTGAGTGGGAGTGTGTGTGGAATGAGTGGGAGTGAGTGTATATGTAAGTGAGTGTGTGTGTATTAGAGTGTAAAGAAGGGATACAGGGGCAGCTAGGTGGCACAGTGAACAGAGCACCGGCCCTGGAGTCAGGAGGACCTGAGTTTGGATCTGGCCTCAGACACTTAACACAAAAACTAGCCACATGACCTTGGGCAAGTCACTTAACCCCAATTGCCCTCCAAAAAGCAAAAAAAGAAGGAATACAGACAGCAATCTATGCCCAGGCACTCTGCCACCCTCTGGAACCTTGCACTCAGGACCTGTTCTCAGAATCCCTTGGCCAATGGACACACCCAGGCAGTCCAGGTCAATGGAAGAGGAGCCAAGGTCAGAGTGAGGGACCTCGGCCTAAATCCAGGGTGCTGAGCTGTTCTAGTCATGCTTTGAAAAGGCCGTTTCCTTCATTCCCCCTTGCCATTCCTGAAAGGGAGAAGAGGCCATTTTCCCCTCCCAGCCCTGGTGTGGTGATCCCATCCCAGGCTGGCAGGCCGCCCACGCACAGGTTCATTGGAGCCAGGAGCTGCCGTCCCCATAAGTGTTCTGGGCACAATGCCCATAAGCCGGCTGTGGAGGTGTTCAGAGAAGGATGATGTAAGTAGGTTTGTGATGAAAGAGTCGTTGACAGATGCTGCAAGCGGACACCCTGAGAATGGCAGGCCCGGCTCGGAGCTTCCCCAAGGCACCAGGTAAGCCGGGGGTTGGCTCATCCCTGACATGGGATAAGCTGGTGGTTATTCAATAACCAGGAACAAGGCGGGGTTGGACAAATTCCTGGATCTCCCTGGGGATGGGTGGGAAGACAGGGGCTCTCTGCCAGATCACGTCTTTGAGGGCACTTGAAGCCAAACCTGTGGTGGGGTAGGAAAGTACACCAGGGATTGGTCAGTGAAGGGAAAAGAGGAAGAAGGCATAGGAAGAGCCAGGGATCCTGGCTGGGCATGGGCAATGGAAGCCTATAGGTGCCTATGCAGGAATCTCCCACACTGCCCCTCATCCTCCAGCCCCAGCTGAGGCAGGAGGCACTCACTCACTGGCAATGAAGGGGCCTGGGTATTTCATGAGCTCATGCTGGCAAGGCAGGAGAGGGCATGAAGGATGCCATCAGAGAAATGTCTGACCAGAAGGAAGACAAAGTGGAATGGTCGAAGAGTGAAAGGGAACATGTTGATCCCTTAGAAGAACCAAAGGAAGTCGTTAATTAAAGACAGACCCTGGGTCCCATTGCCTCCCTGTCTAAAGGACAGAAGGAAGCAGTCAGTGGAAGGATGCCTGTGGTGCTTTAAGGCTGGTCACAAAGTCGTATCAGAGCTAGAAGAAACCTCAAGTCATCTCATTCAATTACCTCACTTGACAGGTAGGGAAACTGAGGCCCAGAGAAATCAGTGACTCGATTAGGGCTGCAAGAGGCAGGACAAGAGCCAGGTCCTCTGATGCCACAGCCAGTCTGGGGCATTACATTGGGTCATGCCACCTCCATGGACCAGAGAAAGTATGGCTGAAGTGCAATCTGGGAACTGGGAAGGGAGGAGGGGATGGCAGAGGGGAGGGGATGGCAGAAGGCAGACACTGGTAGTGGAGGCTGGAGCAGAGGGAGCCTGCCAGTGACTGGAAGAATGATGAACCTTGACAGTAACAAGAAAGGAAGGAAGAGAGGATGGTCTGGTAGGGGAGGGTTTTCTTTCTATTTATTTATTCATCTATTTATTTGGAGGGAGAAAGGCAGGGCAATTGGAGTGAAGTGACTTGCTCAAGGTCACATGGCTAGTAAGTGTTAAGTGCTTGAGGACAGACTCCAGGGCCAGTGCTCTATTCACTGCACCACCTAGCCGCCCCAGGGGAGGGTTTTCTGCAAAATCCAGTTCTTGGTGTCCATTGGCAGTGGGTGGTGCAGGACTGAGTCTCAGGAGAGATGTGGGGTAGTAAGCATCATCAGCAGAGAGCTGTCAACTATACATGAAAACTAAGGAGAGCAGAGAGAGAAGAAAAGTGGAACAGGGCAGAGCTGGGGAAGACACCAGGGGGCAGAGAGCACGGCCCAGAGGAGGAGGCAGCAAAGGAGGATGAAGAAGAGTGATCAGAGAGGCACGTCCTACAGAGCTAGAGAGAAGGGGGCATCAAGGAGAGAGTGATCAGCAGTGACTGAGGCCACAGAGAGGTCAAGGGCAACGAGAACTGAGAAAAGGCCACTGGGCTTGACAACTAAGAAGTCATTGGTGTCTTTGGAGAGAGGTTTCAGTTAAATGCCAAAGTCAGAACCAGAACACAGGAAGGGCGGGGGCGGATTACACTGGCCAGCCCTAGGCATTTCTGAGTTGCAGTGCAGACTGAGCCTAGGACATCAATCTTCTCTTCTATTTCCCTAGCAAAGGACCTTATGTCTCCAAAGCTGCAGGGAGGATTTTCCATGTTTACAGATGAGGGAGCTGAGGCTGAGACAGGTTAAGTGACTTGCCCAATGTCATCCCACTAATAAGTGATTCAGGCAGGATTCAAACTCAGGCAGATGGAGTCTATCATTCTCTCGTCTGTTCTGCTCCCTAAAAGCCTCATCTCTCAAGATAGCCAACATCTGTTAAGAGCCTACTAATGCCAGCATTGTGCTAAGAACTAATGATTCCAAGAGCTCGTGATGTAAGGGTGTCTATACTGGCCATAGCTGAGCAATGGAAGGAGTAGGGGTTCTGGAGGTTTCTTGCTTTATTGGGGATGCTAAGCTCTCTTCAGCACTGCAAAGACCCAAGCTACACAAGGGGGCTGTTCTCCCCAGGGCCAGACAAGAAAGAAGATGGCTCTGCGAGGGATTCTTCCAATGGCCCCCAGACTTCCCCGTCATGATGACATCCCTTCTGGGGCTAAGGGTCCATTGTTCCAGGATCCTATGATTCTCCTTCACCTTCTCAGCTGGGCTGGTCCTGCCCCTTTGGGACACTGGAGAACTGAGAAAGCTGAGCCCGGGAGTCCACATAGTTCTAGATTTGAAGAGAGAGGAATCATTTCCAGCTGAGGAGGGTCAGGGAAGGCTTAACAGCACAGCAGAACTCCAATGAGGGATGGTCTAAGAGGAACCACTGAGATGGGAGAGAGCAAGATGGGGAACAGGGAGAAGTCCGATGTGTCCAGAACATGAAGTGTGGGTGCAGAGGAATGAGAAATAAGACCAGAGAAGGAGAGAGCAGACAGTGTGAATGATGAAGGCTCGAAAGTCTGTATTGGGAGCCTTGACCATAAGCCTTTGGAGCAGTCATTAGGTAGACTAATCTGGTCTCGGGGTAGAGCTTGATGCTTCGGATGGAAGGAGAAGTTGTGCAGTAAGGTGAGGGCAGAGGAGCACGAGAACAGAAAGGTTCTCCTGGTGGAGACAGAGATGGAAAGGACTGCCCTTGGCCACTCACCAACCAAGAAGGAGCAGAGGGGCAAAGACAGACCGACGTTCCCTCAAGCCCGTCATCTGGAGATGGAGGCAAGGAGCCTTCATCCCTCCACTGACAATGACAATGATGGTGACCTTGGCCATGGACCATGCAATAGGGATCATTCGTACCAAGGTGGGTTTTCACCCACTTTTCTGATAGAAGTGATTCAAAGGAGTAATTTATGATTCCAGGAGGCTTAACGCTATGATGGCAAGTGAGCTGGGCTGGAGTCAGGGGGATGAGACTGGAGCAGAGAACTGACCTGTAATTTTTACTCAGTGTTATGTATCCAACCCAGATATAACCCATCAGACCTTCAATCTGTCATGGCCTTGAGTAAGCCACACAAGCTCTGGGAGCCCCCACTTCCTCATTTGTAAGATGAGGGTAATGATGGCCCATGCTTTACCTCCAAAAGGCCCCAATGAGGTCAGCCTCATCTGCTCAGGGCAAGCCTTAAGGTACTTGATCTAACAGTGTCTCTTGAAATGACAATGCCCTTCCATCACCTAACTGGCTCTTGCTTTTTCATGTCTTGTGATCAGAAGAGGTCTTAATTTTAAGGCCTGATTTCATGCCTGAAGAGCCTTGGACAGACCTACAGTGCCCAGTCGGTTTCTGCCTCCCACTGGGGCTGACATGCAGCAAAAATGGGGGTGGGGAGGGACACCATTCTGTCTTCCAAGCCGACATCTTCTGGACTGCTCGACTTTCTCTACCTGCACCTTTGCTTCCCTGGTACAGGCCCCACAGGCCAGGGATATGGGCAAAGTGTATCTCTTGACTTTTGGCTCTGGATGCCCCCTTCTCAGCCTTCCCCTTTCCATGTTCCTTCCCCCACCCCGGCCCCAGCAGCCCAAAGGGCTCTGTGCCCACTGTGGCCACTCCCTGCTACTCCAATATTAACTGCTGGGCCCACAGGAATAGATTTATCCAAGCCCTCTCTGTCCCTCCCTCCTTCCCATTTAAGCCTCTCCCAGTGATGAAAGCTGAGCCAAATTCGATGTGGCAGGCCTGCCTCCTGAGAGCAATGGGCAACACACGAAAGATCCTGTGAACTGCACTTCTGACCACCCCCCAGAGTCTGATCTTGTCTCAGTGAGGACGGGAGCACCTGGCAGCCACCCAGCAGAGTTCAGGGGTGATGCTGCCCAAGCCAATTCCCATGGGAAAGAGGAGGGACAGCTTGCAGGTAAATAAGGCTCTGGGGGGACCACCCTGGGTGAGGCTGGTCAGCCGCAGGCACTCCTGCAGTCCCACTCTGCTGGCCCCTGTCTCCACCCTTTGATCCCCCATCCCTATCTGGCTGCCTCCTTTTCTTTGTATAAGGGGTGACAGGCAGGTCTCCGCCATCCTGGATGACATGGACAGGCTAAGCGAAGAGAGCTGCCCAAGGACGCCTCTGGCCCTTGACCCAGCAGAACCCCACAGGCCAGAGCTCAGGACTTCTCTCCTCTGAGCCCATGAAGGGGAACAGGGAACGGGCTGTGGTGACCAAGCTGAAATCCACATTTCTTATAACATCTCAAAACAAGAGCTCCCCTTCCACTCTAGGCTTGGCAAAGGACTGGAAGATCTCAGGAGATCTGCACTGGGATCTCCACAAGTCTGTCATTGTGCCCTTCACAGATGTGCTCAGAAGGGGAGGGGACGAGACAATGGCCACATGTTGAGGAGCTGCGGGAGGGAGGATTCAAACCCAGGTCTTTGTTCGTTCTGTCTTTCCAAGGTCAAAGACCTGAACAGCTGCAGGTCCTTGGGAATGCAAGCTAGAAGGTGGCAGTCTGGGAGCTGATAGGTTCAGGGCTCCTGTTCACAGAGGGCCTGTGCCCCTCAGGGAGGATCATCTCCAGCCTTGGCTTCAACCACAAACTCATAACCAGGCTGCCCTTCAGGAGCCAGCAGGGTCCAAGGACTGGACAGACAAAGGTTTCCCTTTGCCTGCTGTATCAGAGCAAAGGCCTCCATTCAGTCAATCAACAAACATTAACCAAGCTCTTCCTGTGTGCCAGGTGCTGCCCTAGGTGCTGAGAATACAAAAATTTGTATTCTTTACTTCAAGGAGGGGAGAAGACATACACAGGTAAGACCACTTCCTGTGCTGACTCTCTGACTTCCCACTAACACCAGCAGTTTGGATCCCCAGACTGTGTGGCATTTCTGTGATCCTAGTCCTGGGTCCAACCATGCGGATGCCTAGCCTCTGAATATTCATCCAGGAGCCCCCACAAGTGTGCTGTCTGATATCTATCAACCAGCTGGCATTGATTAGCTTTTATAAAAAGGAATATTTGCTGAGAAGGCATACCAGGAACAGTGATCACCAAATCAATTGCCCCTTCCTGTACTAGGACAAACCTTCTCCTTGCTTACAAATGGTCCCTGGGAATGGCAAGCTTAAACAAAATGCAAAAGTAGTCAGGCATATGTGCAGAGGACATACATAGCCAAAGAATACCTCCTGCCTCCTGACCCGTCATGGAATCCTCGTGTAATTTCCCTGAGGTGTAGCTGTCTGCCTTGCCCCCAAATCAGTGTCTTCCCACAGTCCGAAATTTCTCTCTGTCACAAGGGATCATGATCCCAAAGTTGCCACTATCTTCAAGAGAATAGAAGACTTCCCATCTCTACCTGCAGCATCTCCTGTGGCCAAGCCCCACCAACACACGTCTCTTGTACCAGCCCCCTTCCCTCCCCTGATGTGCCCCTGCCTTGTCCAGATCCTCATCACCTCGAGCCCGGACTGTTCCAATGGTGTTATGATGGGTCTGCCTGCCTCAAGTCCCCCCTAATCACTCAGCTTCCAAATGAATGATCCTAAAGCAGAGTTCTGACTGTGCCACCCCTCCATGCCACGAGCTCTGATGGCTGCCTCCCTATCACCTCTTAGATCAAAGTTTAAAACCGGATTTTAAAACTCTTCATGACCCAAGCCCTTCTACATTTCTACATTTAGTCTTCTTCCCTCAGACAGTCTGTGACCCAGGGACACTGGCCCCTTGCTGCTCCTCAGAAAAGACTCTCCCTTTCCCAGTTCTGGGTCATTTTCACTGGCTTGGAGTTCTTTCCACCTTCTCCACCTCCTGGCTTCCTTTAAACCTCAGGTCAAATCCTTCCTCACGAGGCCTTTCCTGACCCCCCCCCCAATGCCAGTGCCTTCTCCCTGGGGCTCTCTCCTGGAGCTTGTCTCCCCATTAGACTGGGAGCTCCTTGAGGGCAGAGTCTGTCATATAGCAGCTGATTAGTAAATGCCTGTTGACTTAACCTGCTCACAGACTATGGCTGACTGCTTTATCTTCTCACCCACAATTCACAGCAGCTCTGGCTCACTCATGGCCAGGAAGGAAAAGACTGGGAGACTTTCGCACTTGAACTCAAGTTGGCTCAGTACCGCCTGAGTCATTAGTCCTCCCAGCTCTTCAGCCAATAAGGAGAATTCTTGTTGTGCCACAGCCTGGCCAGAAACCTGGCATGCCTGGAAACAGGACCTGCTGTCCAGATAGCCGGCAGAGAATAGCTGCCCGTGGTCTATGTAATATGCCAGGAAGGGCAGATCCCAGCAAACTGTGCAAATACATGCAGGCAGGCACATTTACATCCAAAGCATGGACAAAGTCCTGGGGTGAAACTGAGAAAACTAGCCCCTTCCACCGGGCAGCTTCTCTTCCAATGGGGTGCGTCCCATTCCTGTCCTATCATCCATGCTGCAGGGTTGCAAGTCTCAAATGCCATTCTTTGATTCACTCACTTTTAGTAAGCTCCCCACTGGAGGCAAGCCCTGGGGTAGACGCTGGGCACAGAGGAATACAAATAAGGACCTTCCCTCAAGCCTCTAGCCGAGTAACATAGTAGGCCCACAGATCTGGAGACGTAAGGTGGCAGACCAGGAGGGACAGAGGGAAGATCAGTGTGAGAGAACTGAGATTATTTGAAAGTGGGACCATGGTAGAAGGAAGCCACGATGGAAGAGGGTTTGTCTGAGCTGAGCCTGGAGGGAAAAGCACCATTCTGACAGACCAAGGCCAGAAGGGAGCATGTTCAGGGGTTCAGTGGAAAATGGTGATGGCCCACTGAGTCTGGGAAACAAGTCTGGAAAGGCCAGCAATAGAAGTGAAGAAGGGCTTTCCACTCAAGACTGAGAGCCTGTTATCAGGTCCCAGAAACCACCGAAGGCTTTCGATAAGTGCGATGGAACAGTCAGACCCAGGCCTTTGCAAGAGCATTTTGGCAGGCAAGGTCAGGTCAGGATGGCACTGGAATCAGAGAAGATTCGGAATTAGAATTAGGAGGAATGGACGTATAGCTGAGGGTCTCGAGCCCATCTCTCATGGAGAGTGACCCCATCCGGTCATGCAGCACAGGCTACCTGCTACCATGGCCACCTCCTCTGGGCTCTGTCAGTCTCATCACTTCCTCTGGCTACTGTCTTCCTGTGCCTCAGGCCCACTCATGTCCATCCAACCCATGTCTCCCAGGGTTGTTCTTCTGGGGTCATGGGTCACATCCAGAGAAAATGCCAGTTTGGGGCAGATGGAATCCGCCTCCCATAGCAGATATGGCCTCAGTATTTCTTGGTTTAATTGTGAAATTCAGTTTCTCGGTAGAAATGTCTCCTATGTGCAGAAGGGCTCCTCCCTCTATAAGCATTTCTTCATTCTCGATGTGCAGACTAGTATAAGATTCCCAGGAATGGCTTCCCCTGCTCAGCGCCTCAGGTAGATCCATCTCCATGGTTAGAATTCTGAGGCAAGACTAAAACTGTGAGTTGTCTTCTGGCTGTAGCATTAGGAGTCTTCATATACCCTTTCAAGCCTTTCCATTTCCTACCCAACAGCCCTTGAGTTCTGGGCCTCCTGTCAGCATTAGGAGACATCTGTGCTTTCTAGCTTCGAAAACAAATCAGAACCCCTCAGCTGCCTCTGTCTCTGTCTTTACTAGATTATTCCCTGTGAAATGGGTCTGGAGCGCAACTGAATAAGCCTAGGGGAATGACAGATTATCTTTTTCTTATTTTGAACACCTACTGTTCACTTGCCTATGTTCTGTGCTGCATACAGGTCATAGCAATGTCTGTTTAATTGTTCTTCTGTGTAAACTAGTGCAAACTGTTAAACTGCATTTTTATAAAGTCAATTGATAAAGCGTTTATTAAGAACCAGGGACAGCACTAAGCACTGGGGATACAAAGAAAGAAAAAAGACAGCTCCGGCCCTCCAGGAGCTTACAATCTAATGGAGAAGCAACATGCCAACAGCTAGGTATAAAAGAGTTTCAAGCAGGCTAAATGGGACATAGTCAGCAGATGGAAAGCACGAGAATTAAGAAAGATTGGGAGAGGCTTCCTGGAGAAGGTTCGGAGATGAGGAAGGGCATTGCTGAAGGGGAAGGGGGAAGGAAAGTTCGAGACAGGCTGATGGATAGAGCCACTGTCATCACTCTCTAATTTGGCCTTCTCGGCTCCGCCTGACTACTTCTGATGGATTGCTGTGTGCGGTGTATGTTCATATACTTTTGAAAAGCACATAAGGGACATTCTGCACATGGTTAGGTCTGTTATCATTGCAGTAACCTCTCAGGTATTGCTCAAGTACCATGGCTATTGAATGCATTGATAATGCCTATTAATTTTATTTGGGGTCCTTTATTTTTGGTTTCCTGGAGTTCCAAGAAAATCACCTTTGTTGTTGCAAAGCATTTGTCTATAGACTTGCAAGTTTCAAGCTTGCCTCAGCTAATTTTACAAGAGCCCCAGAGGATGGATGTAACCTGGAGCTCAAGTCTATTTGCATAATACTCTCCTTATTGGTAGAGGATGATTACTCAGTATCCTGTGCCTATAAGAGGGGCTGAGTTGCTAAAAGCTTGGGATTAGAAAAAAATTGGGTTTGGGGCTTTCAGTTTTGAGAAAAGACATGCATGGTTCCAGGTTGTCTTCAGGGAGAGAGAGGTCCTTGGAGGGAGAGAAAAATCCCAGAAGAAACCAAAGAGAGTCAAGCGTTTTCCTCATGCTTCCCACACTGGACACTTTGGGGAGTGTCCTCCTGCGTGAGATGAAGAAGTCTTCCTTTCTCGTGGCTGAGCTAAGACGTCTCACTCCTAATGGGAGAGCTTATTCACTCTGTGAAACCCCCTGTTACCTGCATGTTCTCATTTGTATAACTGCTCTCATTGCTGTTGGCTATTGGCTTGGATAAACGGGTGGTTTGCTATTCGCTGCATACCATGGTTTTTATATAACTGGGATTTGGGGAAAAGGGAAGTCAAGCCTTGGAAAGATGGCTTAGGGATTCCTTCTCTGTGGAAAGCACAACCTGAATCCAAAAAAGTGGTTCCCCCTAAATGAACAATCTGGGAAGACCAGGGGGAAGGTAGATGGCATTCTATCTGGTGACCCTTGCTGGGGGGAGCACAATGCAGCAGCCTCATGTCCCGAGTCTCCTCCTGCATAAATCAGTCTCTTTGGAGAAAAGGAGGGGAGTAGGCTCCAGAGATTTCTGTTCACTGCTCCCTGTGAGATCCATTTAGACCAAACCATGTTTTGACACGTGTAACTTCCACTTCCAAACAGTAGTCCAGGAAGAAGGTGGTGCAAAATGGGGATACTAAGATCTCATGAAGATCAAATGAGGAAATATGTACAAGATCCTTTGCAAACCTTAAATCTCTACAGAAATTACCCTTATCCTCCTCATTGTTATTACTTGGAAACTCAAAGCCAAACCCTGAACACTCAGATGAGGAGAGGCAAGGACGGGTGGCTGGGCATCTGCACTCTGGAGAGCAGCTGCACGTGTTAGCTCTTGACTTAGACCCTCCCAGCACTTGGTTTTCTCTCTCTGGAATGAAGAGGGGAAGTCAGCTGATCCACACCTATAAAGTTATTATTCTTGACCTTCAGTACCATGCCGGAATCCTGGATGCTGAAGGCCCTCAGCAGGGATTGGGTCCATCCACCTACCTTCAAGCTGGGTGACCGTGACCCAGGAGGTCACGGGGCAGGGGCTGGAGAGAGGCCAACCACTGCCGGCTGGCAGTCTCTGGGCAAGTGATGGGAGCCTTTCAAAATCCTGAGTCTTCGACTTGCTTGCTCTGCCCAGTCTTGTTCCCATCAGCATTCTCTCCAAGGCAGAGCTCAGGGTTATCTGGAGCTCCATACATCAGTGGGAGTCAGTGGGATTTTTATCTCCCTGTTCATTTATTGTCCATAGGTAAATACTTGTATTTCACAAATGCCTTCAGAGTGAATCACAATTCTCCTGTTTAAGGCAACACAGACCACATCAAACAAGAGTTCCCAAAGGGTGATTAATCATTAATTAGAAATATTTGAAAACGTGTGGCTGATGGGGATCATTTTTCCTTCTCCCCCTCCTTTTCCTTCTTCTTTTTAAAAAAAAGAATTAACACAGACTAAATCTTCACTTTAACCTTTGCAGAAAATATGTGTCATCGTGTCATGAAGGCCTAAATGGAATCGAAAGCAGAAGGGAAAATATCTAAGATGGGGAAACTCAACATCTTCCTGGGTCTCTCCCCAGTAATTAAACAGAGATCTGCTTGTGAGGAATATCTGGGGCTCCCTCTCTCCCTTCCCCCAACCAAGCTTCTAGCATGAGCCAGTGCAAGGCAGGGACAAGGTGGGGGGCAGGATCCCTGGGGGTGTCGGGAGTTAGCAGCTCTAAGTAGGAAGGGTTACCGAGTCAGGGGCAGGATCCTGACAGCTCACTAACAGGGGAGGTCCCAGCTTAGGTGGTGGACCCTAACCCTAACCCTCTGACTCTAACCCGACTAGCGAGTCACTCTGGGCCTCCATTTCCTCAGCTAAAAAATCAAAGGTAGTGGGTGCTTCCCAGCCTTGTCATGGAGAATTATAAAATGAGGTGACATAGGTAATAGGGCATAGTCAGAGGGCCCAAGCCCAAGCCCTGCTTCAGCCAATTTCTGACTGTGTGACCCTGAGCAAGTCACTTAAACTCAGTTTCCTCAAATGAAAATCAAGGAGGGGTGAACTTAGCCCTTTCAGAAACCCCTTCCTGCTCTGAATCTATGGTCTTATAGATAATTAAAATAAGCAACAAAATCTTACCTAGGGTTCTTAACATCGAGCATGGTCCAACTCATGAGAATTAACAGTTTTTAGAAGAACAAAATAAGCTTTTATTTCTTAACTTATTTTGCCATGGCAACAGTTCCTATAGAAATCCCCAAGACGGGAACAAACTCAGTCTGTCTAAGGATAAAAGCCATGCCTCCAAGGTTCACAAGGCACTTTCCTCACAGCCCCAAATATAAGAAGCACTTATATCATATAAGCCTTCTGACCATGCCCATTTCACAGATGGAGAAACAAACAATCAGCCCTTGGGAAAGACAAAACTGGGGTGGGGGCAGAGCCAGCATGCTTTGGGTTTACATCAAGGAACTGGCAGGAAAATCGATGCACACAGCATCATTATCAAGGGGAAAGATGTACCTTGCTTTGCTTGGGCCTAGAGGGCAGAACAGGGATCAAAGGCAGAAGAGGGAAGTAGCTGGACAAGCATTTATTAGGCACCCTGCAAAGTACTGTACAATTACATCATTTGACCCTCACAGAAAACCTGGGAGTAGGTTTTATTATTATCTCAACTTTATAATTGAGGAAATTGAAGCAGCCAGAGGTGGAGTGACCAGCCCAGGGTCACTAAGTTAGGAAATGTCCAAGGCTGGATTTGAACTTGGGTCTTCCTGATTCCATGACTAGAGCTCTATCCACTGTGCCACTGGGCTGCTTTTTGAGATATGGGTTGACTTAGCCTCTGAGGTCCTTTCCAACTCCAAACTTCTACGACTCTATGAATCAATAATACATGAGGGATACAGTTGGCAGGACCAGACAATGGGGTGGGGGAAGGAACATTCTCTCCCAGATCACATTGTTGTTCCAGGGAGCACCCAGGTGGAATCCTAAAGCATAGCCCTGTGCTGGATGGTGCAGGAGATTCATCTCCATCAAAAAAAGGGGCCAATGGTCCCTTCTAGTGACGGGACTGGGGGACTCATAAGATACCCATGAGTTTGGTTGGTTAGTTGCTTGGCTGGCTGCCCACCCCTGAGGCCCCAATGTGGACAGGGTCATGTTGGGGAGAATTCTGGGTGCCCGCTATTACAGGAGCCATCTTTCCTCTCAGAGAGCTATGGATCCTTCCAGGCAGTGCTCAAGAGCCCAAAGCATTTCCCAGCTGGGCTGTAAAAGTCCTTGTAGAAAGGTGCAAATTAGTGAGAAGACCCTATGATCTCTCTTCCTTTATTGCCCCATTTATCAGGCCTGTGCAGTGTTATAAAGTAACAGGTGTCTTGATTTTTTTCTCTTAAATGTGCCCAATTTATGTTTACCAGATCTCAGCCTTTCTCTGTGCCCAGCTGGGAAGCCCTTCTTTGCTGTTTGGTGTTTCAGGGGGAGCCCTCCTTCCCGGGGGTCAGACTCCGCCTAGGATGACTCAGTTTTCCCACCCATGAAGTGGGCTTCCTAATTGCACTTTTACCACCTTCCAAGGTAATGGGTAAATCCTCAAAGCTTGGGCTATTGTACGATTTTCAGAATAATCCATCTGCCCCTAAGTGGCCAGACCTGGCAGCTGAAATCTTGTTTATTATCTTTATAGAGGTACCGTAGACTCTGATTAGGGTGGGATCCGTTGGGATTTCTGTATCTCTAGTATTCCCACGCACCTTCCCCCAGCTTCAGCTTTGTAGTTGCATTATTGCCATGTAGGGGTATGACTTTAATAACATCAATAAAGATAGGGCCCTGGGAAAACCGGAGAGACCAAGCCTCCTAGAAATGAACTTGGTGGAAACAGTCAAGAGCGACATTCTGCCAGTACAGCTTGACTGCCCAGCATCTCCCCCCACCAGCCTCTGGCAAAGGGAGTTCCTAGTACCCGGCGGAGGGAGCCCCTTGACACCAGGTGCTGTTGGACTAATGAGTCCCTAGCACCTGACCATAGGAGAAGGAAGCCCGTCGAGGCCAGCCCAGGCTGAGTGAGGCCCTGGAACTCG
Source organism: Petaurus breviceps papuanus (assembly GCF_028583685.1). Classification (NCBI taxonomy): domain Eukaryota; kingdom Metazoa; phylum Chordata; class Mammalia; order Diprotodontia; family Petauridae; genus Petaurus; species Petaurus breviceps. Next base: position 2,594,233 of record NW_027185759.1, on the reverse strand, counting down.
GCTTTAGGCAGAGGGAGTCCCTTACCCTTCAGCCAAAAAAAACAAGATCCTGAAAAAAAATACTGTGATGATTTGAGGGCCAGTAGAAGTCAAGGTAACAAGCATTTATTAAGCTCCTAATGTGTGAAGGACTGGCACTGTATCTATGATTTCACTGAAATTGGGAACTCCCAGGCAGGAAAGGCCCTCCACCAACACACAAGCAGCCATTTCTCTGCTGCTTATAGTCTTCGAGATCCACCCAGAACATCAACAGGCCGAAGGACTTGCCCAGGGTCATGTGGCCGGTATGTGTCAGGGGCGGACCTTGAACCCAGATCTTCCTGGCTAAAAGGCCAATGCCCTATCCATTGCACCATCCTGCCTTTGCAAGCCGGGGATACAACGATGGAGCTAATGAGTCCCTACCCTGGAGAAGCTTATGTTCCGTTGCAGGAAAACCCCAGGATGATACAAACTAGACACTGCATCAATTTAAAGTCATAGGGGGAGCACTAACCATCAGGTTAACAATCAGGAAAGGGTTCTGGTAGCATCTGGCCTCTGTGCTGAGGGACCAGCAGGGAAAGGCACAGAGGGTGAACAGCGAGGAAGAGGGCTGTAGGATTGGAGCCAGGAATATGTATGTCCGAATCTGCCTCAGACACTCAGTGGAAGTGTGATCCTCTCTGGGCTTGCTGTGCCCCCTCTGTGAAATGAGGTGAGGTTTAATTATGTAGAAGGACCTTCCAACTCTAAATCGTTGATGCTACGAGGTGGTATTTTATTCCAGAGGCAGTAGGGAGCCCCTGAAGCTTCTTGAGGAAGAGAGGGATTTGATCAGAGCTGGGTTTGGCCCCTTCTGTGGAGGAGGCTGGGGAACCATGATCCTTCGCTCTTCGAAGAGCCCCGTCATTCACTCCCCATCCCACCTTCTGGAGAAAAGGTTGTGGACGAGCCCAAATGGAAAAGCCGCTCAGCATCTACCTGCGCCTGTCATCCCATAGTTGCTGGTCCAACACGAGGGGGGAAAGTGCTGGCAGAACCGCCCAGCTGCCCGCGCTGTGGTTACTATCGTTAGTTGATGAGCGTTTAGCTAGCATCTTCTGTGTGCAGGACACTGTGCTAAGCGCGGGGTCTACAGGGATAGGCCCAGCAAGTCCATGCCCTGGAGGAGCACCGGGTCTGATGGGGGACAGACTCTGGACAGACAAACTCTGGTAGAAGAAGGGAAGGAGAAAGGAGCCGGTTTCGGGGGCCCAGAAGACCTTGCCTCGCCTCCAGCCGCTCCCACATCTGACTTCGGGACCTTCCCCAGACTCTTAACTTCTCAGAGCTCTGAGAATGCCCCTAAACTCAAAGGGCCAGTTCCCCATTCCGGAGTTCTCCATATCATTCAAATCACAGGGGGACATTTTTTTAATAACAAAAAAGGGTCCTTTGTGGTAATCGACGAGTCTCGGATATGGTGGGGGTGGGGAGGACTATTGTGCCCTAAGTCCTGTACCTAGAACATAAGAGATACTTAATAAATCCTTCCTCTCTTCCTTCCCTCCCTCCCTTCCTTCCTTTCTCCATTCCTTCTTTCCTCCCTCCCTTCCTCCTTCCCTTCCTCTCTCCCTTCTTTCCCTCCCTCTTCCCTCCCTCCCTTTTCTTCCTTCCTCTCTTCCTTCTCTCTTTCCCTCCCTCCCTTCCTTCCTTCCTCCTTCCCTTCCTCTCTCCCTTCTTTCCTTCCTCCTTTCTCTCGCTCTTCCCTCCTTCCTTTCTTTCCTTCCTTCCTCTCTTCCTTCTCTCTTTTCCTTCCTCCCTCCCTTCCTTCCTCCCTCACAAATGCCCTCTACTTGGTCATGTGTTCTTGAGTTCTTCTAGGATCAATAACTCCTTTAGTGTGGGCGTCTCCTTCTACCATCACAGATGCCACCTTCTCTGGACCATAAACCTTGGTCTTCACAAGTTTGTGTAGCCAAAAGCCTGGCTTCCTGAGTCCAACCTGGTCATAAGCCCCTCAGAAATGAGCAGCTACCTCTCAGCAATGCAAGGTTATAAGACAGCTCCAAAAGACTCATGATGGAAAGAGATGTCCACATCCAGAGAAAGAACTACAGGGTCTGAATGCAGACGGAAGCAAACCCCCTGCTCTCTTTCTTTTTCTTGTTTGGTTTTGTTTCCTCTTTCCCATTATTCATTCCATCGGATACAATCCTTCTTTATAACCTGACTAATGTTCAACATGAGGCTATTTGTAGATACTATATATGAGTGCATGCCGCCATGGGCGGGGGGGGGGGCAGGAGAAGACAGAGGGGGAGAAAATTTGAAACTCAGGGGATTGTGGAACTGAATGTTGTAACCTAAAAGTGAATAAATACATTTAAAAAAAAAGACACTGGGCAATGGAGTGAGGATTCAGAAAGGAAAATCTGCTGACTCCAAATCCAAATGTCTCAATAATTCACAATTATTCCTAAAACAAACCCTAACTCTAACAATCTACAAAATCTCTACTGGGAAATAGAGAATCAATATAAAATTTCCATTAAAAAAAGAAATGAGCAGCTAATTGAGTAAGCCCCCCACCCACCCCCGCATCAGCCGTGCCTCCCCCAGCATGCCACAGAGGCATATATTCGGATCCATAAGGGGCACCCGAGCTCTTCCAAAGGCACCAGGGTAAGCAGACCTCAAGTTCCTTTGGATGCACCAACTGAATGCAAACCAGACAAAGTGAAATCCAGGAGGGCCAGCTTCTTCTGATGGCACAAGCTGTTCTGAGGGATATTCACCCACCACCCTAGGCTCTGCTGTTTACTACAAGAGCTGCCGTGCTTTAGTAATGTGGAGAGAGCACTGGACTTGGCTTCTGGCTAGACAGACTCAGTTCTTCCCCTATGACACTTCTGAGATGCATGCCCAAAGACTAGTCATCCAACCCCTCAGTTTTGTCATCTGTAAAATGGGAATTATAATGCCTACCTCACCCAGTGTGTCAACTTACAATAAGATAGGGCACACCTACAGAGGGCATTTCCAGCATTAAAGCACTATATACATGTTAGTTATTATTTCTATCTCCCCTTCTCCCCTTGGTCTAGCCAGCCTGTGTCATTGTCCATAAATAGAACAAAAAGGTACCAGGGCTCTATCCCAGAAATGCAGAGGCCCAAGTTCAAATCCTGGCTGTACCAGGAACCAAGATGCAAACTTGGGTGACTCTGCCCTGCTCCCTTTCCTGAACCTCAACTTGCTCCAATGTAAAACAGGATCAGGCCAGATGAGTTCTGAGACTCCTCATTCTGACCCTCCAGGAAGCTCAGAGTGGGATGCAGACATCAGCACATTTCTCCTTGAGCTGTTCATGTTACATAAACAGAGATGAATGCCTGAAAAGACTCTTCAGTGGCCACAGAAGTAGCCTCTTCAATAGCCACTGGACATTCCATTCAATGAAGAAAGATTCCATAAGGGCATTCATGCCCAAGAGACAGCTGACTTCCGCTTGGCTCAGCTCTGGGAAATGCCCACCATGATGCCATGTTCTCCAGCTAACTGAAGAATCCTGCAAGAAGTCATAAGACTGAGGCCAGACTGCCATCCTCTCAACCTGTTTCTTCATCTGTAAAATAGGGGTGGGAAGGGAGTAAGTACTTTTAAACACCTACTATGTGCTATGCTGTGGTGGTGGTGATGGTGGTGGTGGTTGAGTCATTTCAGTCACGTCTGACTCCCTCTGACCCCATTTGGGGTTTTCTTGCTAAAGATATTGGAGTGGTTTGTCATTTCCTTCTTCAGCTCATTTTACAGATGAGGAAACTGAGGCCAACAGGGTGAAGTGATTTGCCCAGGGTAATATAACTACCACAGTTATCCCTTCCACATGGTGACTTTCCCCATCACAGTTTTGATATATTGAGGGCCAGAACAAGAAATTAAATAGGAGTTCTGGGGGAGTTTTGTAGAAGCCACAGACAACATGAAAAGGCCAATAGATGACAGAAAAATTTGAGAAACACAGAAATGCATAAAATAGACACATAATGTTGTATAACATCATCCTGTTTTATCTTGTAACACCATAATAATGTAGACTTCTCTGGAATGAAGGGAGGGCCAAAGAGGGGGCGCCATGCCACTGATCCCCCCCATCCAGATGTGGAAGGGATAACTTTACCGTGTGCCTGAGGCTGGATTCGAACTTAGGATTTCCGAGCTGGCCAGCATTCTAGCCACTGCACCACCTAGCTGTGAGCTTTCTAAATGTCCTCACAGGAACCTGGGGAGGTAGGGCTTGTTTTACAGTTGGAGACACTGAAGCAGACAGAAGCTAAGTGAGTTGCCCAGATTCACATAGCTAGGAAACGTCTGAAGGTGACTTTTAACTCAGGTCTTCCTGACTCAGACGCAGTGCTGTGCACCACCAGGCAGAAATAGCACGTGCTTCACAGAGCAGTTCTGGGGCTCAGAGAAGATGGTGCCATATAAACATTAGCTATAATTCTTATTTGGGACAAGCCATTTCCCTCTGACTCAGTTTCCTTATCTGTAGAATGAGGGGACTGGACTCCATGGGCTCTGAGCCAGTTTCAGATGGACCTTGACCTGAACAGGAGCCATGGTTGCCACATCCCTGCATGGCCGGCTGGCCTCTGCTTAACGACCTCCAAAGAGGAAACAGAGTAATCTTAATAGGCTAATCTACTATGATCAATAGCCCCCATGATCCCTCTCACTGGCTAGCTTCGGTTTTGTTTTTCAGTCATCAGAGAAACTTGTTCTGATGTAATTTGCGATCTGAACAGCTGTTTTAAAACCCACCAGCCCACACCCTGGTCATTCCAGCACCACATTCCTCAGTCCTGCCCCCACATGCCATGGCCCAGAGAGGAGCCAGAACTGAGATGTGCCCTGCATGCCTGGCTTCAGGTTGAATTCCACTTGAAGCCTTGGGAACATCTTCATTTCCAGGCTTGTGAAAGATGTTTCACCACAGACCTAGTAAAAGAGTTAGCCAAGAGCAGATGCTCCCCTGAGTGCCCTGGCCAAGTCTATCTGGGAGTTATTGCAGAGCTCCCTCCCCCAGATGCCAGCCACCCCAACACCCTTCTCCCCTCTCTTGGCAGAAGCTGCTTCTAAACAAGGGAACATTGTCCCAGAAGCCCTTCTGGGACCCAGATTGGAGTTGTTTTCCATGGCAGGTCAGCTCTTAGAAGCTTCATTCCTGGGATGAAGACAGTGTTGTTTCCTGAGAACCTGCATGACAGCCAAGGTCTGGACCCAAGTCTCTGAAAAGGGGAGTTTCCTTTCCTCTGGGTCTAAGGCAGACCTTGGCAAGTCCTCCGGCTTCTATGTAGGTTTTCCCATCTATGAATGGGAGGCTGTGCATCTGACAGAGCCATAATGAAGAATTCTGGTACCTCAAGGAAACTCAGTTGACAGGGAGAGGTAGAGTTTCAGGTGCTAAGATTGTGGGGGGGGAGGCTCCAGGGATAGAGTGGGTTTTAAAACCACCACCACCAATTCCAGGCATTCTTTAAGGAGATGGTCCCTGGGCTGCTAGCAGGATTTGAGAGATCTTCCTGGTCAGGTCAGGTACAGTCACAAATGTGTGATGGTCACGGAGGCAGGATGTCTTTGGGACCAGCATGGGCAGGTGTGTATGTGTGCGCGCGTGAGTGTGTGTGTGTGTGTGTGTGTGTGCGTGTGTGTGTGTAGGGGATAGAAGGGAGTGCCAATGACATGACAGGAGGCAATGAGGGCATGGCAGGTAACCACTGAGGGGAGGAAGCAACTCCCTTCCATTACCCCAAGATCTCAGACCCCACAAGCTAGAAACAGTTCTCCAAGCTCCAGATACTCAAACAAAAACAGGGGCTGCAGAAAAAATAAACAAACCACACACTTGATAATATTTTGTAAAATCACCCTGCATGTGTTTGTCATGAATTTGCCAACCTCACCCAAGACTGGCAAAGAGTAGAATTTGCCGCTGGAGGGACCTTGCTGTGGGTGGAAAAGGCCCTGGTCTGAGTCATGCATGATCCAGGGTCTGGTCTGTGCTGCTGTGGTAGGGAGAGGCGGTCTCCTCACTGAGCCTCAGTTTCCTCACCTTTAACCGGGGTTTTCTGTCAAGAATACAGTTCAGTGAAGAGCGGAGGAGGTGGGTTTATGGACCTCCCCATCACCGGCTCCTGGGTCAAAATTTTCCTCCTCTGGAGAAAAACCAAGATGTTGGGCTAGACAAGCCTCTCTGGCCCTGCCCCCTCCAGGTCTTACAGCCCTAATACTGGATAGTTCCCTTGGTCTGGGGCCTCTCAAGGGCATTGCTCCAGAATCACCAAGGTAACACCATGAGATCTGAAACCTCCCCATCAGTCCAGAGCCTCAGCAAACAGGTGGTTATCGTTGAGGGTGAGTGCTCTGGCCTCTCTCACCACCCTGCACGCGCGCGCGCATGCACACACTCACACACACACACACAGACACTTTCTCTCTTTGTCTCTGTCTCTCTCTCTCCCTCTCTCTGTCTCTCTCTCTTTGTCTCTCTCTCTGTCTCTCTCTCT
>NW_027185759.1:2579652-2587297 GCF_028583685.1 Petaurus breviceps papuanus | reverse complement strand
TTCTTTCCCCAGCTCTCTTTTTCTCACGGTCCCTGAAAAGGAGGTGATCAGGTGATCCGTGTGGGATTACTCTGTACAGGTGCAGAGCAGGTAGCGAGGGGTGGAGAAAATCCTCCCTGTGTGTACTCAAGGCTCTCTCCCTGGCCCTCCCCGGGCACTTCTTGGCAGGGAGACCCAGCCCTGCTGGCATGCTGCAGGGAACCAGAGTGTGAGAAAGTCAGTCAAGCAAAGGAAAATAGGACTTCCAGTCCGGTGGCAAAATCTCGCTCTCTCTTCTGTCTCTCCCTCCAATGAGCTCTGAACGAAACCCACAAACCTTCTGATAGGAGGAAACAAAGGCAGAGGGGCCTCCAAACCACAGAGGCATTTGTTTATGGTTTGGAAGCAAATGTGGAGCCAGAAAGAGAGCCAAGTGACTCAGACAGAGCTCACCCTGAAGGGCAGGTAGAAACTTAGAGAAGCCACTGGACTGCACTGGAGGGAGACTGGCCCCACCCTGCCCTGCCCGGGCCCCTCCTTCTGTCCCTGAGTCCCTGGATCCCTAGATCTCAGCTCTCCCACACAAGGGGCTGGCTTCCTCTGCGTCTGATGTGAGTCCAAAGGAACTAGCCAAGGAGCCTCAAAGGGTCAGTCCAACCTAAGGTTCTGGACACTGAAGTCGACACATAGGCCAGAACCTTGTCTTGGCTCACGGAACTCAGCTGTGTTAACCTTGTGAAGAGGAGATGGCTCCCACCTGCTCTGAGTTGTCAACAGCTAAGTCTAAAGATGCTGAAGAACACTGGATGAGGAAAGTCCTCAGGAAGAAAATGCGATGGTCTTGCTCGGGGCAGAGAAGCCATGATTGTAGAGATGCTATTTCAGGGGGCTCCGAGGGCTATGCAATGACTTTCCTTCAGATCACTCACCTCCTGCTCTGTTCTCTGGTCTAAAGTTGTGATCACCCTGGTGGAGGGAATATGTGAGAAGCTTTGCAAAGGACAGCTTTTGTGATGGGCCAGGATCCCACGGCCCAGGGCCACGTCCCTTCTGTCTCTGAAAAGCTGCTCTGGGACCACCAACTCAAGCTTTCTGTTCTCTAGAGGCTTCGGCGGTCCGTGGGGGTAAAGGAAGCATGTTAACACTTTCAGGCCAGGAAATTTTTTGTGGGATACATTGCCTGCTTCCTAGAGCATTGAATCTAAACCCTGCAAAGTCTGAGAGAGGGCTGGGCCAAGCTCCAGGAGAACTGGAGCCACTGTTTCTCTTTCTAGGGCACGAGTGAATCATAATATGTCAGGACACAGAAGGGACCTTCCGGGGGATCCAATCTGAATTCCAAATTTTATAGATGGAAAGAGGGGTGAAGTAATATGCCCAAGGTCACCTATATAGCAGAGGAAAGGAAAGAAGATGGGGGAAAGAAATAAGCATTTATTAATTACCTATGGTGTGCCAGGCACTGGGCTCGTCAATTTACAGATATTATCTCATTTGATCATCTTAACAGCCCTGGGAGGTAGGTGCCATTATTAGGCCCATTTTACAGTTGAGGAAACTGAGGCTGAGATTAAATAATTTGCCCAGGGTCATATTGCTAGGAAGTACCTGCCTAAGGACTTGAACTCAAAACTTCCTGTCTACAGGCTCATCGATCTGTGGCACCCCCTAGAGCCTAAACCCAGTTCCTCTGGCTCCACACCCAGGGATCTCTCAGTGAAATGTTGCTGTTTCACATGTAAAACCTCTGGAGAAGGGAAGCTCTTCATCCACCCAAACTAGGTTCCATCCTGGCCATTCTCAGAAGCATCTGCCCTATGCCCCCACAGGCTCTTTATGGGAAGATAGGAGTGTGGCTAGGTCATTAAAGAAAAGCTCCAAGGGCTCCTGGCTCTCACAGAAACCGAGCCTAACAACACAGGGAAACGCAGAGTCCACTTTGTTTCACGTGACCCAAAGTACAAAGGACCCGGGACCTACACCTGAGGCCTCAAGCAGGCGAGGCAGCTCTATGGGTCTCCTCGTCCTCTGGGACAGAGGTCTCGCAGCTTCAAGCACCCCTCTGGCCTTGGGGCTGATAGACCTTCCTACACACCTTTACAGCCTCCTTCTGATACACATCAATGCCAGAACCACTAAGTCACTTTCTTACTGCAAGGGCTCAAGGCTGATTTTACTAGTCCTCCTTCCTAAGGATCTGTCGTTGTGTCTGACTCCGTGACCCATGGGGTTTTCTTGGCAAGGATGTTGGAGCGGTTTACCATTTCCTTTTCTGATTTCATTCAGACAGGGGGCAAGTGGCTTACCTAGAGTCGAACAGCTGGTGTCTGAGGTCACATTTGAACTCTTGTCTTTCTTTCTGCCTCCAGGCCTGGTGCTCTTGTATACGGTGCCTCTTAAGGATCAGGGCTGTCCAGAAGTGCATGGGTAGACTGAAAAAGCAGTGGGTACCCCCCTCTTGCCCAGGGTCTCTGGAGGGAGAATTCGCTGGACAGTTTGTCGGGGATGTTAAGGCAAATCTGATTCCAGGACAAGTCAGACTTAGACAAGCCTTAGACACCCTTCTAGTTCTGCATCTGGCAAAGTATTCAACTCCCCAGGGAAACCCCATTTTCCCCCAGTCATCCACCTTCCAGCCACCACTACCTTGAGATATACTTGTTAAAAAAAGCCCAAAACCAGGGCTGTGTTGGCCCATGTTGCCTGTCAACAAAGAAGGCATTGTTCCCCAGTTCTTCAAAACATGATGGGACACAACCCCCTTTGCAGTGTGTTAAGAAAAAAAAAAAAGCCCAGTCTCGCCCAGGGGGCAAAAATGAGTAAGCCAAGCCTCAAATGAGGTAAAGCTTTGGCTAAGGACCTGTGGGCTCTCCTCGAAGGCTGAAATGAAGCTTGGAAGGTAAATACTGTAAGAGCCACAATGCCTCCTTTATTTTCTGCTGGGCCATTTTGATGAGTTAAATGCTTTGCTAAAGGGTGAGCAGTCTTAGGAGCAGTTCCATCATGAAATGGCATTTGTTCAATGAACTAGAGCTGGGCATGGTTCTACATGCCACTTCCTCTTTAAAAGAGCCAATCTGCACTGTTGCCATACACACACGCACACACATATATACACACACACATACACACACACACACACACTCCAAGAACTCCATACAGAATCTCTCAAGGGGATATTCCAATCTCCCTGCAGGGCTAGGTACTTTCATTGTGGAGGGTGGCATCTCACCACTGCCCCAGATAAGATCCTCTGAGAGATCACTGGACCCAAAAGCCCATGGCCCGCACCAGAACCAGGACCAGGTGTGATTAGCAGGGGGGAAGAGGAGAGACCCCCGAAATAATCTGTCAGAAAGACAGCTATTCCAAGCCTGAAAGTTCCCCTCTCTCAATCCTCAAGAGATGTGCGAGGGTGTCAGAATGGAGACCCACACTACGGGAACACCAGGGGAGTGGAATTTCCAACCCCACAATATGCTGTGAGGCTAGGTGGGCCTACCTTCAGACAACCCTGATAGAGCCTGCTGACTCAGCTTCCTTTTTGTGATGTTCTACCATTTCACACTCAGGGTTAATTGGATCCTAGATGTATTTTTCAGCTGGCTGCACACTCCGGATTTCTCCACTATCCCCCAGAAACCCTTTCATCCTGGAAGATCACTATAGCCCTGAAACACAAACCTCCAAAGCACCATCGACCCCTGGGTCCTTTCCTCTGCTCCCGAGGACTCCTCCCGGAACACCCATTTCCCACTAAGCTGCCTTCCCCGAACTCGGCATCCTGCCATTCAGCAGGGCACAGGGTCCCTTCCTCCCCATGCCCCTTCACTTCTTTATCAGTTTCCTTGTATGTGTGAGCTTTTGAATTAGAATATAAGCTAGGTGAGGGCAGTGCTTAGCACCTCGCCCGGCACACAGTGAGCCCTTAATATAGACTGATGGACGTTAGAGCTCATGGGATTATGGGATTTAGAGCTGGAAGTCGCCATAGAGGTCATTAACTCCAGTCCCCTTCCTTTAGCAGGTGAGGAAGCTGAGGCCCAGGGAGAGAAATTGGTTTGCCTGAGGTCCCAGGGCTAAGACAAGATCTCAGGTCTGCTGTCTCCCCAGCCACTGCTTTTCCCAGCAAGCCCAGGATCTGGTGTTTGAAAGGCAGCAAAGGGAGAGTTCCTATTAGTCAGGTGGCTCTCAGGAGGCTAAGGGAAGAGTTCGACACTTGAGTCAGGAAGTGTGCCTTCCAGGCTCTACTCTGCTTTCCCACAGAAGTCGGGGATTTCATTTGCCTAATCTGCTGTCTCCCAGTCCACCTTCCAAGGTTAGTGGCGCTGGGGGTGGGAGGGGCTCTTGGGTCACCCAGACTTCATTCCCCCATGCAGATCAGCACCCACTCTGCACCACGTGATAGTCTGAGAAGTGTCTAGGGGCCAGGCGACCCACCCCGCCAAGGTTATCTTTGCAGTTATAACAATAGGGACTCAGGCTCATCATTAATTTTCCTCCCAGAGACAACTTGGTGGGATTCAGGGGGCAGATCACTGCCCTAGGGGTCAAAAAGCCCTGGGGTGGGGGTGGGGGGGACATCTGGTACCCAGCCCTTCTTACCTCTAAATTAACCCAGGCAACTAATTTCTCTTTAAGCTGCCTATCTGTATTACTGGAGGCCAAATCCCCAATAGTTCTCACCAAATCAGTGAAGGCTGTGAAGAGGGAGGCAGGGGAAGGAGAGCCTGGAATTCGGCATCCCATCCTCGCTACCACTTCTTATAAAATGTAGCACAAGCACCATCTTTCCCATCTTATAGGGGCAGCAGCTGGAGCTCAGAGAGGAAATGACTTGGACAGAGCTACATTGTTGAAAGTTACTGGTTTTTCAGACAGATTTAAACGCCTTAACTCTAGGTTCAGGGCTCTGTTCCTGCTTCTTTACTGGATGTTTCCTTTTTCTTTTTGGTCTTTCAGTCCGGGGAACCTAGAGTAGTACCTGACACACAGTAGGAGTCTAATCAATGCTTGTTGCACAAAATGGAACTGAATATAAATAGAAATTCCTGTTATGGAAAAGTTAGGAAAATTCCACATGCTAAGTCGTTTGCTTTCTGCATCCGGAATGAGTAAAGGAGGGGAGGGAGAGAGAAAACATTTTCCAATCCAAGTAAGCTGGCCAAACTGGACTCGTGGTTGATTCCCCCAGCTGACCCTGTGGTGGGCCTTGGCTGCCACCCCTGCCCAGCAGGTGTCCCCGTCTTCTTTCCAAGCTCAGTGGGGGTGCCTCCTCCTCCAGGGAGCCTTCCCCATTCCCCACAGCTGGAGGGGGGGACTTCCTCCCTCCTGAGCTGTCACTTGAGACACTGTTCTTTGCATGGGGCTCCCCTGAACTGCAGGCACCTCTGCAAGGGGATGGCAGGCCCTGGGGACTGCTGGGCTGAGCACCCCATCACTTGAGGCACCCCCAGATCTTTGCACTCAGCCCAAGTTTGGGGATTTATTGAAGTTATTTAAAAAAAAAAACTAAGGTGGAGAATGAAGCTTGGAGAGCCTTCCCTTTAGTGGCCAGTTCTCATTTATCCTGTATTTAGTGTTTGTACACATTGGTTTGTCATCACCTTCATTAGATGTGTGGCCGGCATACAGTAGGAGCCTAGGGTTATCTGGCATGGGAGAGAGGGGCAGGGGGAGAGAGAGACAGAGACAGACAGAGAGAGACAGAGAGACAGACAGAGAGATAGAGACAGAAACAGAGAGAGACAGAGACAGAGAGATAGAGAGACAGAGATAGAGAGAGAGACAGAAACAGAGAGATAGAGAGACAGAGATAGAGAGAGAGACAGAAACAGAGACAGAGACAGAGAGATAGAGAGACAGAGATAGAGAGAGAGACAGAAACAGAGAGAGAGAGACAGACAGACAGACAGAGTGCGGGTGGGGCGGGGGAGGCGAATTGAAGAGGAGTAAGTGTGGAGTGGAGCCTTTGGGAACCCAGGAAAGGGCAGGCCCGCGCAGAGAGGCAGGGGTCGGCAGAGCAGCAGGCCGTAGGAGGGGGTGGGGTGGTGGGAAAGTGCTCTCTGCAGCGCCTGGTCCCAGGGTGGCCCGGTTGATTCACGGCCAGGGCTCACCGCGTGGAGGGGTGCGGGGGGGAACGTGGCTTTTCGGGTGCAGTGGATGCAGGCCTGGCGTCGCAGCAGCAACCGCCGCGGACCGAGGGAGGGCCCGGGGGAACGCCGGGAGCTGACAATCTACCGGGAGCCCAGCGCAGGAGAGGCCTCCAGAGGCCGATCGCCCGCCACGTGTCACCCGGCGGCAACCGCGGCGCTGGGGACCCAGGGAAGTGGGAAGTGGCTGACCAGCAGCCCGCCGGCAGCCTGCCCTCCCCCGCCGCTGCGCGCCTGGAGCCGCCTGCCTGCTGATTGCTGCCTGGCGAAGGAACGAGCTAGGGAGGCGTCCCCCAGGCGCCTGTGCATGGCCAAGGCTGGCCAGATACAAGGACTAGCCCAGGGCCCGTGGCCACCTCCGGAACCCCACTGGGGCCTCGGCTTCCTCTTGGGTTACTGCAGGGGGTGGGACTAGACGGCCTCCATTCTGGGCTCCCCAGGGCTAGCCGGCAGCTCCAGACACGGTGGGTGTCGCCGCGCCCCCGACCCCCTGCTTTCTCTCTACATTTAGAAGTAAATAAAGGTGCCCTGAAGGCGGGGTGCGTCCTGGAGGGCGCAAATACTGAGATGGAAGGGGGGGGACGACTCCAACCTGGTGCCCTGCCCCCTCCCACCTGCTCCGGGACGCAGATAAAAAGTTAATGATTGTCCCTAGAGTAAGGTCAGTCCGGGAGCGCCCCCTCCTTCCAAACCTGCGCGCTTCGGAGGGGCAGGAGGGGGCTGAGCAACAAAGCAGCTCTCCCCGCCAATCTCTGGGCAGTGGGCTACCCCCGGGCCGAGGGGGAGGGCGGTGAAACCAATCGGCAAGCACTTATTAAGCGCCAGCTGGGTACCTGGCACGGTGCTTGCGGGTTCGCGGGGGCAGGGCTGGGGTTCTACAGTGGGTCGGACAGTCTCCTCTTCCCCTGCCCCCCCCGTCCCCAGAGTGGAGTCGAGCTTGGCCGGGACGGCCTGGAGCGGCGCCCTCCCACCCCCGGATCCCCGGTCCCAGGGCGCGGACACCCAGGCAGGCAGCCCCCCACGCGCGCGCAGGCAGGCACACACACACACACTCACTCTGGCCTGGGCCGCCGCACCAATGGGGCTGCCGCGGCGGGCAGGAGGCGTGGTTTTCCCAGGCTCGAACACAGCAGCTGCTATTTACCTTCTTGGCTCCTTCGGGATAATATAAACCATCCCCCGCCCACCCGCCCTCAGGGCGGCTCAGCCGCGGCCGCGCGCGCACACCCACCCGGCGCGCGCACACGCCACTCCCTCCCCGGCCGCCGCCGCCGCCGCGGCTGCAATAAAACATCCTGGCACGTGCTCCCGCTTCGGGATCGCCCTCGCCGCCGGCCGCCTGATGTCAGCCTGCGGCCGGCCTGGGCCGCCCTTAAAGGGCCCGCTGGGCGGGCTGGCGATAGGCGAGGAGAGCCCCGAGACAGAGGAACGGAGCCGGGGGCCTGGGGGCACACTCCTGCAGGGCTCCGCAGCTCATTGAAGCCCGCCTTGGGACAGGCGGGCTTCAATGAGGG
>NW_027185759.1:2501237-2579552 GCF_028583685.1 Petaurus breviceps papuanus | reverse complement strand
GGGGGGTGGTAGGGGGCACAGCCCCCGTCAATTCATTTTCTGGAGTCTCCCGGCTCTCAGGCTGGGGAGGGGTGCGGGGAGCAGGCGGGATCTGTTCTGTTTGTTTCCTGAGGAAGGAGAGGGCCTCAAGGGCCGGTCTCAAGAGAGGTCCCTTTAGTTTTTGGCCTTGGAAAGGACGGGATGGGAAGGGTCATGGGGGGCGTCAAGCCAAGCCCAAAGACAGCCCGCCCCCTCCCTTTCCCAGCGATTCCCTAATCTATTCGCCTGGGGAAAGGGGAGGGACATTGCTGAATTTTCCCCCTCTAATCCAAATCCCGGAGTGTTTGCCCTCGGATGAGAAAGTCCGTTCCAGAGACTTGCGAGGGGCCAGCCGAAAAGCCTCACCTCTCCGGGATGCCTGCAAGCCTTGAGGAGCAGAAGCCCGGGCGCTGGCTGGTGGGTTGGGAGTCACTGGCCTTTCTGAACCCAGTATGTGCTTCCCCTTCCTTTGTCGTCCTCCCCCCTCCCCCACCCCACCAGTAGCCTGCCCGCCCGCCGCCCCGCGCTCTTCAGACATGATAGAATAAGTCCGAGTATCACAAATACATATATCCCCAAGAGGGAGAGCCGCCGAGGTAGAAATTTTTCTTTTCTAACTCAGAAGCTGCTTCTTTTTGCTGCATTCTGATCAACCCAGCGGTGTGTGTGTGTGTGTGTGTGTGTGTGTGTGTGTGTGCGTGTGTGTGTGTGTGTGAAAGACAGAGAGAGAGAGAGAGAGGAGGGAGGGAGGGAGAGATTGCCTTCTTATGAAAAAGAAAGGAAGTGGAGGGAAGAGCAGGGCAAAGGACGGCAGAGAGCCACCCAAGAAATGCTGAAGACCAGTGCCTTTTCCAATCTCTTGCCAATCGCTAGGAGGCTGTGACGCGGGGAACGAAGGGTTAAATTCCCTTTGATTGACACTGTAGCCTCTGCTGCCCTGAGTCCAGGCGCGCGCCATTGGCCGCCCGTCCTTGCGCCTGGCAGCCAATGGGGGGGCGCCGTCCACGAGCAGTGCCGCGTGTCTCCTCCTCCCATTGGCTGAAAGTTACTGTGGGAAAGAAAGTTTGGGGAGTTTCACACGAGCCGTTCGCGTGCAGTCCCAGATATATATAGCGGCAGCCAGGGCAGAGGAAGATCACCCAGGACACGGAGCTGGTGCCGATAACAGTGGAATTCCCTAGTGCTCTCTCCATCTCCCTGGTCCTGGAATACGCTACCGACTTAAAAAAAAAAAGTAGCCATCAGACAGCATCAGTCCTCAGCTCCTGGGAGAAGAGCCCAGACTGTTTGAGTGTCGGAAAGACGGGGTGCAAAGTTTCCTATAAAAGGGACATAAACAGCCCAAAAAACCACCCTGGTTTTCCAGAAGATCTTTACTAGGACTCTAAAAAAATCGCTCTTGAAGGACGAAACAGAAAATGCCAGCTGATATAATGGAGAAAAATTCCTCCTCCCCCGTCGCTGCCACCCCAGCCAATGTCAACACAACGCCTGATAAGCCAAAGACTGCGTCCGAACACAGGAAGGTAACTATCCCCCTTCGGGGTGCCCAGTAGTTTCACTTGAAAGAGCGCGCGCAGCTTGAAGCCGGTGTTCCCTCCTCCCCACCCCGTCCCAACCCCCCATCCCCCCACCCCTGCAGCCGAGATTCAGTTGCCAGGTCTGAATGGTGTTAATGGGACCCTTCCTCATTTCTTTGCAGTCATCCAAACCAATAATGGAGAAAAGGAGGCGCGCACGAATAAATGAAAGCTTGAGCCAGCTGAAAACGCTCATCCTGGATGCCCTTAAAAAAGACGTAAGTGCACCGGCTTTAGCGCTTGGATTTGGGGGGGTTTGATCGGGGCTGGGGCAGGCGCGGTGATTTCTTTGAAATCCTTACTGAGCACTGATAGGAGCAGGACTCCCCCCGATTCCCTCCAGGGACTGAAGCGGGGTCCTTGGTCTCCCTGTGCGGGCTCTCAGAGATCCGGTAGCAGCCGCCCTCCGCCCCACCCCACCGCCTGCCCGGCGCAAGACCGCCGGGTTTTCATCGCTCTCTCGCCCTCCTCCTCCTCCTCACAGAGCTCCAGACACTCCAAGCTGGAGAAAGCAGACATCCTGGAGATGACAGTGAAACACCTCCGAACCCTGCAGCGAGCCCAAATGACTGGTGAGCGTGCGACCGGCTTGGCCTCCCCTCCCCCTCCTCCCCCCTCTGATCCCCCCCTCCCCCCCCCCCCCCCCCTTCTCCCCCTCCTCGGCCGCCCGCCCTTCCCCGGGATCCCTCTCTGTACGCGGTGATTTCTTCCAGACTTCCGCCTGTGGTGGTGAAGGCATTCAGCTGCATTTTACTGACTTGGCTCGTGTGGGCTTTCCCACGGTCTGGGGCTTATTTATAGCCACAACTTCAAGTTGTTACAGTTCCGGAAAAGGGAGGGAGGGAGAGCGAGGAGGAGGAGGAGGAGGAGGAGGAGGAGGAGAGGCAGGAGGCAGGAACCAGGAGGTTGCCTCGGCGGCGGCCCGCAGCTCAGGGCACTGGAGGGCAGGGGTCTGGGGTGGGGTGGCATAGGATTAGGGGGGGGGGGGGGGTAGGAAAGGTCAGTCTGAGCTCGAGTGCGACACTCAAGGTGAAGTGACCCCACACACACACACACACACACACACACACACACACACACACCCCTCCCAAATAAACTCAATAAATGAGATTGTAGAGGTTGCCTGGCCCTATAGACCTGTGCCCAAGACCGGGCTGGAAAGGCCAGAAGGGAAGGGGCAAAGGGACACCAAGCCAGGCAATGGCCCGGCCCTGCTCACGGTCCTCTCCTCCCCCCACAGCCGCGCTCAGCACCGACCCGACGGTCCTGGGCAAGTACCGCGCAGGATTCAGCGAGTGCATGAACGAGGTGACCCGCTTCCTGTCCACTTGCGAGGGGGTGAACACGGAGGTCCGAACACGCCTGCTGGGCCACCTGGCCAACTGCATGAGCCAGATCCACGCCCTGAACTACCCGCCGCCGCCGCCGCACCCCGCGCTGCCGCCCCCTGCTCCTGGCGGCTCCCACGGCCCCCCCTTCGGGCAGCCTTTGGTGGCACTCCCCGGGGCCGCTGCGCCCCCCGGAGGCGGGGGCGGGGGCTCCGCGAGTGCTGGCAGCGGTAGCGGTGTGCCGTGCAAACTGGGGGCCAGCGCTGCCGCAGCTGCCGCCGCCGAGGGGGCTAAGGTGTTCGGTGGCTTCCAGGTGGTACCGGCCCCCGACGGCCAATTTGCCTTCCTCATCCCCAACGCGGCCTTCGCGCACAGCGGGCCGGTGATCCCGGTGTACAGCCACGCGGGCGGGGGCGCCGCTGGCGCAGTGTCGCCGTCCAGCGGCCCCTCACTCACCGCCGATTCAGTGTGGAGACCTTGGTGAATCAGCACTAGGAGAAAGCGGCCCGGGCCAAAAACCACACACACACGAAAGTAACCGGGGCCCCGGTTTTCCCGCTCCCAGCCCACCGTGCCCCGCCCCAGACACACCCTCTACAGGGCCTGGACCTTTGGGAGAGGGACAGCCAGACAGACAGAAGGCCGAGCTAGTGAGATGGTCCCCTGTGACCTGGGGCTTGTTTTTTAAGCGATTCTGACAAGTTAACCATTTTTTTGTAGAGCGTTGGATCGAGTGACTGGCCATGCCCTATATTTGTATATATTTTACATGTTCATATTGGATGGTGCGCCTTTGTATGATACAAGTTCAGGTGACATTTCGTTTTTTACACGAGATCCCTTTTTTATGTGATGCCAAAGATGTCTGAAAATGCTCTGACAAATGGTCTTCCTTGGGGGAAGTTTTATTTGAGAAAGGAGAATAAAACAAACAGGACCATAGTTCCGCCTTGCCTGCTCTGTGGGGCTGCCCCGGGCCGGGGCCTTTTCTTTGCCTAGTCAGCAGCCGGTAGTATAGCAAGCACCGAAAGGCTGGGGAAGCGCTGGGGGGAGGGGAGGTGTTCTTTCCCAAGCCCCCATCTGGTGCGGAGCCCTGGTTGGAGAAACTCTGGAAGGAGTCTGAAAAGATGAGGATTTGGGGGGCGGGCGGGGCGGGGGGATCACTTTGGGAAAGTTATGGAGTGCCGTCCTTTGAAATCACCCCCCCCCCAGGACAGGGGCCCCTCCTGAAGTTTGGGGAGTTACCTAGTGCATCCCGATCCTCTCCAACCCCCGCCCCCAGGCCCTAAATTAAGCCCTCCTAGCCTCCCGCAGCCTGCTGGCTCCACTTTGTTGATTCTCCATTAATTAGTTAATCCTTAGGTGAGGCTAGGGAACTCTGGATGTGTACATCCAGAAAGTTTGGAATGCAGCTCTCTTCCACTCTCCCAACCAGGCAAGCCGAAAAGGTCACGGGCTTGTTCCTGCCAGCGGCTGGCTAGTTAGAATCCCCAGGCTGGCGGAGGGAGTTCAGATGCTTAACACCAGACATGTGGTTTTGATCAGTTTCTGTGCTTGGTTCTAATAGAGAAAACATGGGAGGGCAGCTTTGGCACTTACACACACTCCCTTCCCCTCATAATACAAGCAGCAAGCGACCCCTTGGGCTTGGTCATGCCCCATTTCCAGGCAAGATGTGGGCTCCAGATAGAAGCAAAAGGCTCGTCTCGGGTTTCAGCTCACATAACCCTCCTTAACAAGTCCTAACTCAAGGCGGCCGCTTTAAACGAGGCCAGGATCTGCAGGGAGTTTCGTCCAAACCCCACCACAAAGGCTTGTCAGACTCTGTCTGGATAGGCCAGGTGCTGACTGCATCCAGGTGTGGGGGAAATGAAAACCACGAGGCGTGCGAGACCAGACACATCAGGCCTGCTGTGGGTCTGGCAGGGAGCAGGCCTCCTCCCCCAGGCCCCTGGCCAGTCCTCCCCCTCCTCTTCATGGCCTCTTTCCCTTCCTCCCTGTTTTCTTCCCTCCCTCCTCAGAATGGCTTCTGGGAGAAGGATGAGACAGGAGAGATCAATCTTGGGAGGGCTGCCTAACAAAGGACGCCAACGGATTTTCCGTCTTATTTCCAAAGGCATACAAAAGCTTTCCCTCTTGTCCACCTTCCGTGGGCCCTTTCTCACAGGCCAGAACTGAGTAGCCAGAAGAATCTCAGGAAAGGCTCAGAGCCACCAAACATTCTGTCCTGTTCAAATATCTTTTGGCCTTAATCTTGACTCTTGGTCCTAAGTCTGCTTAAAGAGCAAATCTCAGAGCAGTCTGAGACTTCCTGAGAGCATTTGTGTCCTGGCCTGAGCCTTGGCCACTTGAACACCTTGGGGAAAGCACTTTTTTTCAACCTGTTTTGTTGTAATCACTCTTCCTCTCAATCTATTGTAAGTAAAATGTGCTTCCTTCTCTGGCTGCCTTCCTTCTGAAATAGCCTCTTTCGCCCCTCTTCCCTCTCTCTGTTCCTCTCACTCTCTCCCCTCCTCTCTTTTCCTTCTCTTCACTTCCCTCTCCGGCTCCTCTTCTCTCCCTCTTCTTTTTCCTCCCCTTTACCTCTCTTGCCCCTCTCTCTAAATCTTTCTTCCTCTCTTCATTTTCTCTCCAGAGCACAATCCACATCACCTTTTTTTCTGTATCTTTCTCCATCTGTCTCCCTCTGTCTCTTAGTCCCCTCTCTCTCCCCCTGTTGTCTCCTCTCTTTCTCTCTCTCCTCCTCTGTCACTATTTTCCTCTCTCCATTCTTTCCTACCCTCTCTCCCCCTCCCCCTCCTGCATATCTATCTCCCCTTTCTTTTCCCCCTTTTTCTTTCTTTCTTTCTTCCTCTTCTCAACCCCTCTCTCACTCCACACTTCCCTTGCCCTACCCCAAAAGCAGTTGTTAAAAGTCTTGGCTCAAATATTTGAAGCATCAGAGTTTTAATTTTAGGCAGACAACTCCCTGAAATCCCTTTCCGTTCTTATACAATTCACTCACTGCAGGGTCCACCCGTCCCAGAGTTCCGCCTCATCAAACTGCAAGTGAAATGTCTTTTTCCCCTCAGATTGGGAAACACTGAAAAATTATACCCTTCTGATTCTGAACTGCCCAGCTTCTATTGATCAGTTCTTTCTCTGGACTCCCCCTCCACACCCCCAACAAAGGATGAAAAATGAAAAGCAAAGTGGCACGTGGGGGTGAAAAGGGCTGACAGTGGGCCAAGCTTGTCCTATACAGCTGGGACTTCTGGAGGGAGCCTTAGGCTGAGGGAGTGTGGATGTCTAGGACAACAGAGTTCCTCCCCTCCACCCACCCCTCCCCAACTCTGTTCTTGCTGGCCGCCTCCTATGGGGAAGGTCAGTGAAGGCATCAGGGATAACTCCATTCTGCCCCCAAGAGGTTTCCTCCTGAATCGCCTTCATTTTCTCTTCAGAGCACAATCCATCTGTCCTGACTAAACAGAGCCAGCCTTTCCCAGCATTGTTTGTTCCTTTCCATTTTTACTCATGCTTTGAAGACAATAGAGAGGATCCCTGGATCTGAGAAAGAGGCCAAGCTAGAGAGGCCCTCGGGGCCCTTCCCTGGGCACATCCTGGGCCCTCTGGCCCTCTAGCCATCCCAGGCCCACCCAACCTTCCAAACCACTTGCATAAACATAGGGAGAAGCTACTGAAGGACCCAATTATGCAGGCTCCGAGGAAAAAGCTGCACGATTAAGTTCTGCTTAATTAATTTCATAGAAGAATGCATCATGCACCGTGTCAAGGTCTGGGGTCACCAATGCCAAAATTCAACAGCCCTGGCCTACAAGGAGCTTCCACTCTACTGGGGGCTGGGGGTAACACAGCAAGAGAAATCAATAGAGAATATGTCCTGTGGATATGCTAAGTAACTTGGAGGGGGGTGGTGGCGATGGGGGGAAGGAAGCCCAAAGCCCAACTGAGAGGCCTTACTAAAATTTCTCTTCTTGGACCTTTCAAGCTAGGGGCTCCAACTGACTGAGGTGAGGAGCAAGAGCCTCCAGGCATGAGGAACAGACTGTACAAAGATACGGAGACCAAAGAAGGAAGGAGATGTATGGGGCCTGGTGAGGAGACTATGCTGGATGGAAGGGAGTGGGATGGGAGACCCAGCCAGCAGATGACACATGGAGAGCTCTGAGTTCTAACCTGGAGGTCACAGCGAGACCTGGAGGCTCCTTGGGGGTGAGGGCATGAATGCTTTACAGACTGGGAGCTAGGTCTAGGATGGCTAGCAAGGACAGAAACTTGCCAGGCAGAGTGGAGAGAAGAGGTGACCAGGGCTTGAACTGGGATGGTGGTCCTGGCCATGGCAGAGTCTGGGGAGATGAGCAAGAGTCCAGAGAAGCTCCGGGGTCCAGGAGGTCACTGGAGGTTCCCAGGCAGATCCTTGAAGACCCAAAGAGCCTTGTTGAGATTCTCACTTCTACTTCAGAGATCCCGGGACCTGACCCAGGAGAGGCACTAATGTGCACTCACTGACTGGGGATCCAGAAAACCTGGGTTCAAATTCCCCCTCTGACACTTCCTGTGTGGCTGTGGGAAGTCCCTTCCCTGGGACTCGATTTCCTTCCCTACAAAAGGAGGGAGGGAGCCTTCAGGGTGTCTGGAGCAGATCCCGCCCCCACACCCTGGTTGCTCTCCTTTACTTCTGCCCCCTCCAGCCCCACCCCACTCAAACACACCTGAGCTAGCCACTTGCAGATCTACGTCTGGTCTGGGCTCGATTGGACGCCCTCCTCGTCTAAGGGAACCTGTCATTAAAATCAATTCCCTTTTCCCACACTCCTGGTGCTTGGACCCAGCCTGTGCGCGCTTCCTCGCGGGCTCCTAAGTGCTCCCATATGGAGCAGTGTCGGCCCCCACCCCATCCTGCCTGGGCTCGCTCCTTCGCCTCCGCTCAGCAGCTCCCGGCTCCCAGCCCTCCTCTCATTATTGCCTTTGATTACCAAGAAACAGCCGGGCCTTTAGGCTGCTGAGCCGGGCCCCAGGCGGCGGCTGGAGCTCAGGCTCCCGCCCAGGCCCCGGCTCAGGGCCCACGGCCGGGGAGCGCTGCTGCTGCGGCTGCTGTTGGGGCGGCTGCTCTGTGGCCAAGGTGGTTTGTGGAGCAGGCCCGGCTGCTTTCTGGCAGGAAATGAATAGCTCCCAGATGAGCTCAGGCAACCTGAGAGGTCGTGAGAACGGAGCGAACCCCGGGTGCTGCCGGCACGCTGCCAGGCACCCGGGGGGGAGGAAAAGAGGGAGGGAGGGTGTGGGAGGAGGGCCGGCGGCCGGCCGGGAGGCCGCCAGGCTGGGAGGAAGGCAGGCTGAGAGGGAGGCCTGGAGACAGGCATCGGGGGAGGGGGGAGGGAAGGGGAAGGGAGGAGGGAGACTGGGAGCTAGGCCAGCCCTTCCCCCTGCCCTGCGCGCAGCCGACACACGAATCCAATCCACTCGGGCCCTGCTGTACGCCGCTGCCTGCCACTCCACAGTACCCCAGCAGGCAGCCCTTCCCTCCGCCCCGCCCCTGTCCTTCAGGGCCCGATGACCCCCAGCCCGCACCCGGGGGCTGGCCGCCTGCTTTTGGGGGCACTGATTGCTGGGATCGTCTCGGCGCCTGCCCGAGGGAGGCGGGCCGGGAGTCGAAAGGGACTGCGCAGAGCGTGGGGCGGAGTGTTTCCCCAGTTACTCGGGGAGCCTGAGCCTGTCTTTAGAAACCTGGCAGCTGAAAGCCGGCCGGGAGCTGGGCCGGGGCCAGTGTCTGCTCCTAGCCCAGTCATTGCCTCAGCCCGAGAAGAGGGGCGCAGAGAAATCCAAGGCACGTGGGATGGGCCGGCCCGGAGCTGGTGCCACCCCGATCAGTTAGGCCCCGAGTCAATGAGGACGCCTTGGTTTGGGGGGGATTGGCGGCTGGCGAGGAGGCCTCCGGGAGCTGGCTGCACCCTCCCCTTCCCTAGACCTCGTGCCCCCAGGCCCGGATCTGGCAGCACCCTTCCCTTCCCCGGTGCTCCGATGCGGGAGCCGCGGGGCGTCCCAATTTAGGAATAATAAGTGAATGAATGGGGCAGTGGCAGGAGGGAGGAGAGGCAGAGCACATGCTCAGGAGTCTTAGGAAAATCTGGAAGGCTCTAAGAGAGCCTTGTTACTTTTCATATCCTCTTGATGAAGAGTAAGACACCAGCCCTGGGCTGGTGGGCTGTGGGAGGCAGCCTGGAGCGCCCTTTGAGGCGGGCCGCTGCTTCGGACACCACCTGGGCCTCGGAGGGAGTGACGAAGCCCGGTAATCCCTGGTCCCTGGAGTCCGTGAATCCTGAGGCCTGGAGCTGGGAACGGGGGAGAGGGCGGGGGGCATGTGGGCCTGGTGACGTTTACAGGCCCTGGAGGCCCCGAGATACTAACAGGCGGGTTCTGCCGCATGAATCCGACTCAAGCCAAAGCCAAAGTCAAACAGTTTATTAAAGATGCACCACATCGCACAGACTCTTAAGGAACACTGTGAGTTCCTTAAGTGAGGTGGAGCTATGCAAACTCACCAGCCTCACTCTCTCCTTGGAAGTCATCTGGGTTCAGTGGCAAGACCCGGATCAGGATGACCCACAGCTGTAAAGGAGTGAGAGCGCAGAATGGAAGTGGGGCGAGTGGGGCAGGCGGGGCAAGAGGGGCAAGCGGGGCAGCTGGTGCAGAGAAGATGCCTGCTCTGAGTACCAGAGCCTCTCCCTGCCTCAGTCAGAACGCTGGAAACTGCCGCAGACCAAAGGAGAGGAGGAGGCAGAATCGGAAAGCTGTTAGATCTGGAGTGAGTCTGAGGCAAGGGACTTTACCTCTGTTTGCTTCAATTTCTTCATCTGTGAAATGAGAGAATTGACCTAGGGGGTCCTGAGGTCCCTTCCAGTGTGCCATACATGACCTTCCTATAATCTAATGGCACAGGCCCTCCTCACACAATTGGGATCCGAAAAAGCCTTTGGTCTTGTGAATATTCCTTCTACATTCACTTTACAACAAAGGAAAGAAAAGAAATTTCTCTGGCCAGAGTTTCATCCCCTAACTGGGGGTGTTTGTTGGCACTAAACAGAGTATAACCTTTGTCTGAGGTCTCATAGCTAATAATTGGCAGGACCAGAATTCAAAACCAGGTCCTCATTCCAAATGCAAAATTATTTCTACTAACTGCACCATGCGCCACCCCACTCCTAACTTATTATATACCACAGTGCCCCCTAGAAACATCCTTAGATGAGCTCTGTCAGGCCTCCCTTTCTGGATAACTGATCTGCTTGTTTGTTTATCTTGTCTCTTGCTTTCATCTCTTTCCTTTCTTTTTCCTTCCTTCATTCCTTTCCCTTTCTCTCTTCGATCTTACCTGCCTACCTGTGTCTACATACAAACAAATGCATGTGACTAAAATTCCAGAGAGTTAAGTCCCCAAGTTATCTACAAAATCCAGGAACCAGGCTTCCCACACTGTCATCACTTACCCTGGACAGATGGAGATACGGTCAGTTAAGTAGAGTTTATCTGAGTCATCTGTCAGTTTATCTAAGTCATCAGTGAAGGACCCTGGAGCAGAGTCTTCTCTTCACCATGGGCTTTCCACATTCACAAGGATTGTTGAAATCCCTCTTTAAATTGGGGGGGGGGGGATAAATATCACCCTTTAGGTCCCAAGAGAGTATGACCCAATGAGACCTAAGGATGTTCATTCAATATGGAGAAGTGTGCTCTCCTGGGAAGAAGACAGAGGGAAGACCAGGTGTGTACCAGACTGGGCATTTAAAGCACTTTCTGTACTCAGAGCTGGAAGGGACCACAGAGGTCACCCAGATTCCACATTTTACAGATGACAAGAGGCTAAGGGAGTTAAGTGTCTTGCTCAAGGTCACACTGGCCATAAGTGACCAAACTAAGACTGGACTCCAGACCCGTCCACTCAGTGCCCTGTGAGTCCAGCTGTCTTCACCAGTGCTGGGAGAGACACAAAGTTTAGGGGGCACCTGGTCCTGCAGTCCTGGAGCACACAGGCTAAGAGAGGAGTAAGACACAAGGCCAGTTCTCTGTGCTATGCATCAGGACATAGAACCATGACTGGGAGCTGCAGAGACAGTGAACTCTCTGTTGCTGAAGGCTGTCAGACAGGGGGCTGGCAACCACGGGCCCCCATCCAGGATGGACTATAGGTACGCTGAAGTCCTGGCTGGATCTCAGAGTTGAGGATTCTGGGATTGTGTGCAGGAGAGAGACACAGAGCCCAACGTTCAACTCAGGGTGGTCCAAGGACATTCATTGGTCAGTACTGCCTAGGACACTTCATAAAGAAGGCAACATTTACACTGGAGGTTTTGTAGGATTTTACAGAACACACACACACACACACACACACACAGAGGATAGGAAAAGAAACTAAAAATCTTGAGGAGAAATAAAAACCCTCCACAGTGGCGTAATGAGAATTCCAGTGCTCTCCCTGTGTCCAGACTGACTGGAAGCCCCAAGGAATCAGCAGAGCATCCCAGGACCTCTGAGCAAAGACCATGCTGTCTGACTCCTTCTGAAAAAAGAACCTTCTGACCATGCCACTGAACAAGCAATCCCCCAGGCTGTCTTCAGAGCCCTCCCATCGACAAGGACCCATGGCTTTCCGATGGGCTCTTTCTAGTTGGGACAGCTCTAATGGGTGAGAAGTTTGTCCTGATATCAGCCTCAATCTTCCCTCATCACTCCTGGCTCTACCCTCATGGCTCAAATAGAACAAGTCTAGAACCCCTTCCACTTCTCCCTCCCCCTTCAAATACTAGAAGACAGCAGCCATCAAGTCCCCCAACTCATCTCCAATTCCTTCGACTGGTCCATGTAGGGAATGGCCCAGGTTGGAGAGCTGGAGGGAACTCTGAAGGCATCCAGCCCAACTCCCTCATCTTAGAGATGAGGTTCAATGACTTGCCCAAGGTCACTCATTCAGTGAGTGCCTGAGGTGGGATTTGGACCCGAGCATTTCTGACCCTCAGTCCAGCACTGATCCTGAAGCTCTTCATGACTGGAGTACCCCTTTTCTACACACCCACCACGTTCCCAGGGATGTTTTTGGTATGTGGTGCCCAGAGGTGAACCTGCCCATGACCTTCCTAGAGGTTATGTCCTGGGTGACGACTGATCACACTGCCCACTCCCATCAGGCTTGGGGCCCTGAGAGCCCTTTCAGATTCATGTCTGTCCAGGATCCTCCTGCCTTGTACTAGCTGTTTCTGAAGCTATTTGATTTTACATTTGTCCCATTAAATGGTGCCCTCCCCCTCACCCCCAGCCCCGGGCCCCTCCCAACCAATCTTCATACCTAGTTCTTCCCAAATCAGGACCTTCAGAAGCTCATCTGTTTACCTTTGGAATTCCTAGCGAAGGACTCACCCCAAGCTGACTCGGGACTGGGTGTGGGCAAATGTGCCCTCTGTGTGCTAGCTGCCCCTGCCTAGATGCCAGCCCCTGCATCGGCTTCCCCTCCCCTCTAACCAGCCAGCCTTCTGCCCCTGGAGCTCTGCACGTCCCCAGAACAATGCTCCCTTTCCCAGCCAAAGGTTAGAACGGAAGCTTAATACATAGGAAACAGCTACTAAGTGAGTGGTCATTCATTCATATTCAGACCAATATTCAAATCAAGAAGCATTATTAAGTTTTAATACACTATAATAATTAATTATAATTCATTAAGCATAATTTACACTGTGTTCCAGGCCCTGTGCTAAACACTGAGGATACAACGAAAGGTAAATATAGTCCTTTTCCCAAGGAACTCACCTTCCAATAGGAAAGGCAACATGAAAACACCTATGTATAAGCAAGATAAATATATATATATATATGTATATATGTATACACATATATAGTTGTATATATAGTGTGCATGTGTAAATACAGAATAAATTCTAGACAATGTGAGAGGGAACAAGGATTCTCACCAGAAGTGACATTCTTGCTGGGACTTGGAGGAAGCCAGGAAAGGATGGTCTCAGCTAGCAAGGTCTCTTGGATCCTTAGATCTAACTTTTGTTAGCTCTCTGTCTTAGCTTTGTGGAAGCTGCAAATTGGACAAGAATGGCATTTGTACCTTTATCCAAAATGATTTATAAAAATGTCAACTGAAGAGCACAGGACCCAGAACAGATCCCTGGGGCCCCCCCGTCAGACCGCCTTCTATAGAAAACCACAGCTGCCTGCCCTTGAGTTTGGCTCTTCAGCCAGTTCCAAATCCTTCTGATTGTCTTACAATCCAACATCTCTTCATCCTGCCCATAGCAGAAGCATGAAATGCTTTGCTAAAATCCGCTTAGACAATATGTCCAACATTCCCATGATCTACTGGTCTCATGTCCCCAAAGGAATGAGGTTAAGTCTGGCCTGCCCTGCCCTTGGTGATACTAGACTGGCTCTTTGTCACTCAGTGGATTTTTCACTCACAGGCCCCACGCTAAAGTAGCTAATACAAATATCTGGGCAGAAATTAAGGATGG
The DNA here is from genome assembly GCF_028583685.1 of Petaurus breviceps papuanus. Taxonomy (NCBI): domain Eukaryota; kingdom Metazoa; phylum Chordata; class Mammalia; order Diprotodontia; family Petauridae; genus Petaurus; species Petaurus breviceps. Next base: position 2,566,118 of record NW_027185759.1, on the reverse strand, counting down.
ATAGATACACCAGCCAAAATGATTAGAACATAGGCTACTCAGAGCCTGGGGCCAGCACTATCTGTCTGACTTGCAGGAATAAAGGTTTTCAAGAGGGAAGAAATAAAAGCCATCTGGCATCAGAAGAATGAGTCACAATCCAATGCTGAGAAGTAGGAGGGAGGGGAGAGAGGGAGAGAGGGAGAGAAAGAGAGAGAGACAGAGAGAGACACAGAGAGAGAGAGAGATTGAGAGAGACAGAGAGAGACAGAGACTGACAGAGAGAGGGATAGAAACAGAGAAACTGAGACAGAGACAGACAAGAGAGAAACAGAGACAGACAGGGAAATAGAGACAGAGACACAGACACACAGAGACAGAGGGACAGAGACGGGAGAGAAGGGGGAAGGGTTGTGGAGGGGCTTGGGGGGAGATCATGTGTATTGTAGGGGGGGGGGGGACATGCCAGGATGTCACAGTTATGGTAAAGTATCACCTGAGGCTTCAACCACACCGGAAAGATTCAGAACCTTTGGATGCTGCAGAAAGAAAATTATTATTTACAGCAAGACCAAATCTGTCTCTGTAGCCAGTCTACTCTTTAGCCATGCAGCAGTCCATAATTTTCCAGACAGGGTATGTGTGTGATTTCCTTCCTGATTGTAGCTCTCTGGGCTTTGCCCTTCCACTCTGTAACACATCAGGATGGTTATTTATTAGCTCCAGGCCTGCTTAAAGGAGATGCCTAAGCTTCCCTGGACACTTGCAGCTGAGGTATGGTACACAACACCTCACATTTTTGAAACTAGGTCTGTCCTTGGTACCCAAACACTTCCTCTCCTGTTCTACCAGTAAATTAAGTAGGTTAAAAGACACAGCCAGGGTCTTTTTCACTGTACCCTCAAATATGCCCCAATATGCCCCATCTTTAAAAACCTGATACTTTATCATGTCACTGACTGCTCGAGTTTCTATTGTGCTCTATCTCTACTACTTTTCACAGTCCAACTCCTAAAAAGAACCGTTTACACCAACTGCCTCGACTTCCTTACTCCCCGATCACTTCTCAATCACTAGACATCTGGCTTTAGCTCTCCAAGGTTATTACTGAAACCTTGCTTCTAACCCAAACACATATTCTGTCCTGGGCCCTCTTCTGTTCTCTCGCAATGCAGCTTCACTTGGTGACCTTATCAGCTCTCATGGATTGGCTGATGATGACGTGTTTATGGATCTAGAGCCAGATATCCTGGAGAACGAAGTCAAGTGGGCCATAGGAAGCACTGCTAACAATGAGGCTAGTTGAGGTGATGGAATCCCAGCGAAGCCATTTAAAATGCTAGAAGATGATGCTGTTAAAGTACTACACTCAATAGGCCAACAAATTTGGAAAACCCCACATGGAATGGAAAAAGTCCGTTTATGTCTTAATCCTCAAGGAGGCAATGCCAAGGGATGTTCAAATGACCAAACAACTGGGCTCATCTCACACACCAGAAAGGTTATGCTTCAGATTCCAAAAAGCTGGTCTTCAGCAATATGTGATTTGAGAATTACCAGACCAGGCTGGTCTTCAGAGAGGCAGAGGAACTCGAGACCAAATTGTCAGCATTCACTGGATTATGGAGAAAGCAAGGAAGTTCTGGAAAAACATCTCCTTCTTCTCCATTGACTACACTAAAGCCTTTGACTGTGTGGGTCACAACAAAGTGTGGCAAGTCCTCAAAGAGATGGGAGGACCAGATCATCTTACTTGTCTCCTCAGGACCCTTTATGTGGGCCAAGAAGCAACAGTTAGAGCCAATCAATCATAAAACAACTGATAGGTTTAAGATCGGGAAAGTAGTACAAAAAGGCTATATATTTTCACCTTATTTATTTAACTTAAATACAAAGAACATCCTGCAAAATGCCAAACTAGATGAATCCAAAGTTGGAATTTAGGTTTCTGGGGAAAATATCAGCAATCTCAGATATGCATATGATACCACTGATGGCAAAAAGAGAAGAATTTAGAAACCTCTTGATTTGGGTGAAAGAAGAGAGTGTAAAAGCTGGCTTAAAGTTTAATGTAAAAAAAAACCCACTAAGATCATGGCAACTGGTCCCATCACTTTCTGGCAGATAGAGGGAGATGAAATGGAAGCAGTGTCAGATTTTATATTCTTAGGCTCAAAGATCACTGCAAGCAGCACCTGCAGCCATGAAATTAAGACCCTTGCTCCTTGGAAGGAAAGTTATGGCAAATCTGGACAGCATAGTAAAAAGCAGAGGCATCACCTTGCCAACAAAGGTCTGCATAGTCAAATGGTTTTTCCAGAAGCAGTGTATGACTGTGAGAAGTGGACCATGAGGAAAGCTGAGCACCACAGAATCAACACTTTTGAATTGCAGTGTTGGAAAAGACTTTTGAGCATCCCTTGGCAGTGAGGAGATCAAGTCAGTCAATACTTAAAGTGTCCATGGCCAGAAAAGTCAAGTTAAATTGGACACATGGCTCCATGGAGTCATTGTTTTGCCCCCAAAAGCCAGCCCATGAGAGCCAACTGTTAAATTGTGAGAGTGAGTATTTGATACCTCAGAAACTGGCAAATGTCACAAATTTGGGATTGATTTATTATTTTGTGGATTGTCTAAACTTCTGGAAGTGATGGAGAAAATGTTCAAAACACAGATTCAACTTAAAAGTGGGTCTTGTATACATTCCCCCAACAGCCCAGAGAGTCAGTTGTTAAACACTTCCCAGGATTCCTCTGCCCCCCCCCCAGGACATTGGCACCCAGCGTCCCATTTGCCCACCTCATCAGTCCTCTGACGACTCTTAGAGGAAGCTGTGAAAGTGTCCTATGGCTCTCTGGGCCACAGCTGTTCCAGTCAATGACAGATCAGAGTCAATCTTATCCATCATAGCTGGCTGTGGGTCTAGAATCTCTTACAACAAACACCGCTTGGCCTTCTAAAAGGCCCCAGGGAAGTTTGGGAACAAGGTATTGAAGATGAGGGTCTTGGTAGTAGTGACTGATGAAACCCTAAATGAATCTTCCACAAAGGAAGGAGCAGTGGTAGAATTATCACCAGGCTCATGACTGAGGGCATGAAGCCCAGCGGGAGCAAACGTTCTTAGACAAGTCTTGAAGAAAGCACCAGAGACAGCATGTGGTTGCACAGATTAACCTCAGGAAACCAAACTTTTCAGCCACTGCTGCTTCCTCTCTGCCCCTCCCCCATTCCCATCTGAACCCCCCCCCCCTCCAGGTAGGACCAGGAACATATTTGACACAAGCTGGGATTGGGGCAGCCTTAGGATTCCTTCTATGAACCACCTGCCCCAGCCTTAGAATTGCCTCTCCTATGATTTCCCCCCCACCATCCCACCTGGCAAACCTGGGCTGGGTCTTCACGAGTCACCAGCATCACCTTCTAATGTAGAGAGTAGAAGAAAGGGGCTCTAGACAGGGCATGAAACGTTCAGACTTGTGCTTTAGGGAGGTCATCTGTACAGCTGCGTGGAGGATGCCTTGAGGCAGTCAGACCAAGCAGCAGGCTCTGGCAATCGGCCATGTGTAAGGCCTGCATTGGTGGGGTGGGCAGTGGGAGGGAGGGTAGTAGCGTCAAAGGAGAGAAGCTGTTGTGAATGTGACCACTGATTGGATGGGAGAAGTTGAAGACTGAGGCTGATAATTAAATTGTGAGCTTGGGAGACTAGAAAAAGGGTGGTGGTCTCAATGCCCTCAACAGTAATAAGAAAGTTAGAAAGAGGGGAGGACTTGTGGAGAAAGCTAGTTAGTTCAGTTGTGGGAGTGTTGCATTTAAGAGATCAATGAGACACCCATCCCAAGATTCCAATAGGCAGCTTGAGATGAGAGACTAGAGGTGGGGACACAGGCTAGGACTGGGTCCTTTGATCTGCAGTGACTGGCAACTGAAAACATGGGGGGGTTGAGGTCACCAAGTGAGATAGTCTAGAGGGAGAAAAAAGGGGGTGAGGACAGAGTCTTGGAGGGCACTGGTGGTTGGAGGGCATGACCTGGTGAGATCCAGTGAAGGTTTCAGATCAGGAAAGGAGTTTGGAAGGAGTTGAGAAGGAGCAGCCAGCTTCGAGCAGAGTCCAGAGAGAACTTCGTCTCAAGCCTAGAGAGAAGATGTGATCGGCAGCACCGAGAGCTCGCTCCATGTGGCTCCCAAGGGATCCTGGTGCCTTTGGAAAGGCAATGTCAGCTGACTGATGAGGTCAGAAGCCTACTGTAGAAGATTAAGAAGAGTGAGAAGAGAGGAAGTGCAGGCATGCAGAGTAGCACCCCCTCAAAGAGGCAGGAGAATGGCACTGCAGCCAGCAAGGGTGGGTGGATTAGCTGGGGGCTTCGTGGATGAAGGAGGCATGGGCATATTTGTGAGCAGCAGGGAAAAGCCAGTGGAGGAGAGACTGGGAAACCTGCTGGAGAATATGGAATGGAATGGGGTCCCTCCCCAGAGGATTTCGAGTCTGGCATCCTTGGGCATTAAACCTATGATTCTGTGATCCAAAAAGAAAAAAAGGATCATCAGAGATAAATCAAGGATGCCTCGGGCCCCTGACACACTTGTGCACGCATGATCTCATGCCAGTGCATCCCTAGGTCCACATGGGTACGAGACTTCTCCCCTGGAATGCAGCATACAGCCATTGCACCCAGACGGCCGATGGGGCAGAGGGCATATCTCTATACACCCATCGCTACCCACCCAGCTGTGCCTGTGACCATCCTGTTTGCTGGGAACTGGGAGCTAGCACTTAGTTCCTGCTGTCATTGCTGCAGATGGCTCTAATCAGGAAGCAGAGATGGCAGAGACCCAGTTCCAAAACAGATGGGGGAGGGGGAAAGCATGGCTTGGGAACCCAGGTATCTCTGGGGCATCTGCTGGGTTTCAAGGCTACCATCTTTGCCTGTCCTGACAATCTAGGCACGAGCACAGGAAGATTTTTCCCTCCTGAACCTTCCTTTCTTTCCCCTCCCTGTCCTTCTCCCTCCTCTGCCTTCCCGTCTCTTCCTCCCCCTCTTTCTTCCTCTCTCTACCTCCCTCCTTTGCCTTCCCCTCTCTCCCTCCCCTTCTTTCTGCCTTTCAAATATCTCCCCTTCTTTCCCCTCATCTGGATTGCACCCTTAGCCTTGGTCTCCCCACCTCCCTACCCATCAGGTGTTCTAGTATTTTTGATATAAGTACTGAGGGCAATGGCCTGCTGTGAGATTGTAACAGGGAACTAAGTGGATCATGGCCCAGTTGACTTTTCCCGTCTCTAAATAAAAACAGACACCTAGAAAGAAGGGAGAGGCTGAGAACTGGGCAGGGGGTAGCAGAGTGAGCCAGAGGCCTTCGCTCTGCTCCCAAGTTTGGCCTGGATGCCCCTTTTCCCTCTTTTTCCTGTGCTTTGAGCCAGCATTGACCAAACTTCCTGGCCAACTGGGCAGCTACCTGGACTTGGCTGGGTGGGCTTCCTTCACAAATACACTGACTGACATACTATATCATGTCAAATACAGATCCCTTCCCCATTGGGACCAGTAGAGGCCTGCCTGGCCCAAGCACAGAGGGCAAGCGGACTTCCTGCCTAGTCCAGCTCAGGCTTGGGCAGGGCAGAGAGTGGGGGGCTTGGAAGCCTTTTTTCCTGGTCACTGGATACAGTGTCCCCATCTGACTTACAGTTAGAAAAGTCCTGAGGCATAATGACTCCCGTTAAATGTCTGATTGTGAAACAGCACCATTCTGTGTTCACTCTTCGACATTTCATGGTGAACTGTTGGGGTCTGAGGTTCCTAGGCTTTCCTCTGTTCAGGCAGCCCCTCCGCTAAGACATCCCTGGCCCTACCCGCCACTATCCCTCTGGCCAGTTCACCTCACATATTTTGATCTCCCATGCACATGAGTGGGAAAGAGGGAGGCCCTAGGAAGACCCCATTTGTTGGTATCACCACTTTCTTCAATGCTCTGTCAGATTCTTGCCTTGATGATGTCTAAGGGTATGGAAGCAAGCTGCCACCCCAACTTTGGGCTGGTCTATGCACATTGGCTGTTAACTGTCCCCAAATGCCTGAACCACTTTGACTTCCTCCAGATTCCTATAGTGCTCTGGTCTGTGTTCCCAAGTACCTTTCATTTTGTGGACTGTGGACTATAATTGTGATTGTGAAATAATTTAAAAATTATTTTAAAATACACTTTCCCTAACTTATCAGCTAAATTGTAAAATCTGAGAACAGAGATCATGTCATCATAACATGTCTTATCCCCAAAGGGCTCTGCCCACAGGCAATGCTCAATGGTGGGAACCTAAGATATTTATTTGTAGTAATCAACAAACTTGATGGCATAAAACAGGCTGATCTAATTTATTTCTTGCTGTCTTCCTGTTTCCATGTGACAGGAATGGAGGCTCCCAGGGGCCCGTGACTTGCTTAAAGCTGAATTAAGAATCAAGAGGAGGTCTAAAGAAAGATAGCTAAGATCCCTTCCCTTCCCTTCCCTTCCCTATTTTCCATTCTCTCCCCTCCCTTTCCCTCTCCTCCCCTCTAAGTTCTGATAGTCCACAACTCTGCCTCTATGACCCCAAATGACAAGAATTGCTGGCCATTGTCAGGTGACAGCCCCATGGCTTTAGCAACTGGGATCTTAGCTTCTTGGCGGACAAGCCAGTATGACTCAGGAACAGGGGGATATTTTCAGAGTTCTCCAAAATAGCCCAGGACTGCAGCTCCAGCTGTCTCAGAAGGGTGGGTGGGGACTCCCTCCAAAATAAAAGTTCTTTTCATTGGTGTCTAGTACAGACTTGCCCAACCTGTGACTGGCCTTGGTACCTTTCTGTACAACCTTTGAACCCCCAGTATTTTCTTCTCTGACACATCTCTCCCTTCAGCTCCTTTTCCTTTCCCCTCTTCAATCTCCTCTTCCTTCTCCTCCTCTCTTGGACTGTTTTCACCACCCCTCTCCTTTTTCTTCTCTCCTTCCTTTGATTCTTCTTATTCTCCTTTCCTTCCATCCCGTTCCCCCCTCCTCCCCTCATTTCTCCTGCCCTCCATTTCCATTCCCTTCTTTTTTCTTATTCCTCTTCCCCTCCCCTGCCCTCCCCAGCCCTTTCCCATCGATTCTAAGTTACTTTGAGCAGGTTCCTATACATCCTGGGCCCTTGGTCACATCAATATGTCAAATACAGATAGCTACATTCATCTCCCCCCTCTGGACAGCTAACAATATCTTGAGTTCCAGGGAAAGGGACATTGTGGGGACCTGGGGCTGGCCTACTGTTGCCACCTTTTGGACCTTTGACAGCATCCCTTCTCCCTGTCTCTTCTGGGGGAATGGTCCTTTCAGCAATCTGCCTCAATCATCCCTAGGACTAACTCTCGGTTCCCCCCAACTCAAAGCTTAACCGACAGACCTACGGAGACTTATGGAAATAATGTTTACAAAGGATGGTCAGCTTTACCAAGAAAAGGGACAATGGAACAACCAGTGTGGGGGTAGAACAACAGACAGAGACACACAGAGACAGAGAGAAACACACTCACAAACACCCAGACAGACCAAGAAGTGTTTCTGGAGACTGAGTGAGCAGTGCTGGTTATGAAGAAGAGGGGATGGATAAACCATCCCAGAGACTGCTGCCTGGGCTGAACTGCTCTAGGTTCAGGACCCCTAACACAGGCACCAGGACCTTCCACTGAACATTTTCCTCCCCTGACTTTCATTCAGGGGTCTCCATTTGGCCATGGGGGGAGGGACTGGGACAGCCCTTCTGAAGGTTGTGGCATCTGAGCCGGACCTTGGGTGAAACCAGGGTGAAACCTTCCGAGGAAGGTGTTCACTCCAGGCCTAGGGAGAGCCTGAGTCGAGGCAGAGAGGCAGAAACAAGGGAACAGCACAGGTTAAGTTTGGAGGGCTATAGACATCACAGAAAGGGCAGCAATGGTGGCAAGCTTGGGGGAAAGACAAGGCATCTTCTTAGACTTTATGACAGAGAAGGAGAGGAGATCTGGGCATAATTTGATGTGCACCTTAGATCTGGGAAGAGGAGTTTTGGAAAGGTTCAGGGATAATGTGAAATGGGCCTGGAACAGAAAGTGAAGGCCAGCTTTGCACAGAAGGGTTTCAATGACAAGCTGACTGGTTTGTACTTTATTCTGAAGGCCCTCTGAGGAGGCGAAGGGCCCAGTCAGACTGTGCTTGAGGAACACTAACCCTTATGTGGAGGAGGAAGGGAGAAGAGGAAGATCTGGGTCTCTTTCAGGAACTCAGGAGGTAGGGAGAGGTGCATTGTGGGGTGTCTGTGTGAGTGGAGAACACAGGCCCCAGAGATGCTATGGGGGTGCAAGGACAAGACTTGGCAAATGACTATATATATAGGTGGAAATCCAAAAACAGCCAGAGGGGGAAAGGTGATGACTGGTGAGGCAGTCAGTCAACGCATACTTATAAGTGCTTTCTATGTACATGCCCCAAGCTCTGAAAGGGAGAAAGGCACAAAGATGGCCACTGCAGTCATGGAGCTCCTGTCCTAATGAAGGAGACAGCTCAGAGCCTGTGCATACAAAGCTAAGAAGGTGTTTTGGTGGGTGACAGATATTAAGGGTGACAAAAGAGGGTGCTTGTTTTTCAAGATATCTTGGTGGGACAAGGATCAAGGAGGAGAGGGGCGGACCAGAGGGGGATCCCCAACAGCAGAGAGGACACTGAATTGGTCAGTTGTGATTTTGCTTCTCTTTCCTCTGTGAAGGAGGATCATCTGTAACCTGGAAAGAAGAGACCAGAAATGCCCAATGGGGAACCACTCCCCAAGATGGCAAAGACAGACAGCCCTCAGCTGCCCTGGATGCCCTGAAGTCAGCTGATACACTGATGAACCACACCCTTCTCAGGTGGGGTGATTGCCCTTCTCCTGTCAGGGATCTCTGGAAAACCTGGGCAGGCAGGAGAGGGGATGAAGGCCTATAAAAGGTGATTATCTTGCTATTAAAAAAAACTAAATGAGACTGGAGTCTGCAAGGTAGGCGTAGACCAGTGAGCTTGACTTGGGTTCCCAGGAGAATTCTAGAATAGATCCTGGAGGAGACGTGCTTTGTGTTCATCAGATAATAGAGCCATGATTCCCATTAATGCAACTGCCTTCCTCCAGAACCAAACACATCAGGACAACCTCACCTCTTGGGATGGGGCTACAGAACTGGGTGATCATGGGAGTGTCATTGGTACAGTCAGCCTTGACTTTAGCAAAGCATTTGATGAAGTCTCTTATGCTAGCCCTGTGAAAAAGATGGAGAGATGTGAGCTATATGCAAAGATAATTAGATGGTTCTGAAACTGGTTGTGTGGCCAGACTCAAAGAATAATCATTCAATGGCAACTTAAAAGGAAGTCTCCAGTGGAGTGCACTTGGGATCTAGACTGGATTCTGTGTTGTTTAACATTAAGCACATAGCTGGATCACTCAACAAATCAGCAGATAATGCAAGTCAAGGAAAGATAGCTAACATTCTGGATGAGCAGGCTAAGATCCAAAGGATTTTGACAAGCTAGAGTCATAGACTAAATCTAATAGAATGAAATAAAATGGAGGTAAATAATGCAGCCTCACATTTGTGTTCAAGAAATTGACTTCCTGAGTACAAGATGGGGGAGGCACGATTAGGTAGCCGTGAGTCTGGAAACCATCAGATGGCTTCAGGGACCTCAAGTTCAGTGGGAGCCAGAAGGGTGACAGGGCAGCCAAGGAAGGTAAGTTAGTCCTGAGGCTCCTCAAGAGAGGCTCAGCTTCCATCAAGGGTTAGGGAAGCAGCAGCCCACCAGAAGCACACCAGAAGGCTGCCCTTAGCTCTGGGCACCACATTGATAAGATGGACAGTGTCTAGGATGGCTCAGGGCCTTGAGACTGTTCTCAGAGAGGATCAGTTAGAGGAACAGGGAATGGTTAGTCTACGGAAGAGAAGGAAGAATAATAGGGCCGACATTTAGAGTTAGGGACCTGAGAAGTCATCTCACCTCTTCCTCTTCCTTCTCCTTCTCCTTCTCCTTCTCCTTCTCCTTCTCTCTCTCTCTCTCTCTCTCTCTCTCTCTCTCTCTCTCTCTCTCTCTCCCTCCCTTTCCCTCTCTCTCTCATCTCTGTTCTCAGTAATCATTGAATATCCTTATATTCTCAGTGGTCCATTTTTACACCTGCTTAGCCCAAGGCCAACCATCAGCTCTATAAAACACTCTCCTGGGGCGGCCAGGTAGCACAGCAAGTAAGAGCACTGGCCCCAGAGTCAGGATGACTTGGGAATCGAATCCAGGGCTCTGACACTTAGCACCCACCCAGAAACACCTGGCCGTGTAACCTTGAGCAAGTTACTTAACCCCAATTGCTTAAAAAAACACTCTCCTTTTCCTTATCACCTTGGAGAATGATGCTTATCTGGGGACTGGGTTAACCCACAGTCAGGATAATCCACCTGAGAGGAAGTCAGCCTTAGGGAACATTCCCCCATCCCCCTTAAAGTCCTGAAGAACAGACTAGTCTCACTTTCAGAAGACTGGCTTCCCTCTCCTGACTGAGCAGGACTGAGCTGCCAGACAAGCCCAGTGAGAGCGGTGAGTGCAGTGAATGAACCCATCATGAACATCTCATCTTCATGCCTTTCCTGTGAGTCAAGTCTCCAATGAAGCTCATTCTGTTCCCCCAGTGACTTATTACATCTCAAGTGTGGCTTACAGGGAAGAAAATGAAGTCATCCCCTTTTGGATAGAACAGAAGCCTCAGGCCTCTTAATTCATGGAAATCTATTTTTAAAAAACAGTGCATGGCTCTTGCCAGGGGCCTGCTAAAAACCTACCACAAAAGAACAAAGTTATGAGGCAGATCCCTGTGATAGTAATGGCAATTAAAGATTCCCCTGTATTGGCTTGGTTTTCAAATTGATTGTGTTAAAACCCAGAGCTTGTTAATCCCACCTGTGGGATGGACTTGTTGATGTGAAAAGAAAGTCATGAACTGGGAGGAGCTGGTGATGTAGATTTGGAGACACAAGAGAGAGGCGGAAGATCTTTTTGGAAGCAGCACCTCGTGGAGAGAGAGAGAGACTAAGAGAATTGCTGGTGGCCGCTTTGAATTGCCCTGGACTTTTGAGACCTGCCCCCTGAGCTGCCAAGGACTGAGGAGACATGGCTGTTTTGCTGGTACTTTGTCTGTCTGTTTTGATGTTGTTTTGCCAGATTTGTCCACTGGTGAAAGACAGTCCTTTTGTTGAAGAAGTCCTGGAACCTGGCTGTTCACTAAGAAGCCCTGAGACTGTCCTGCAGACAGAGAGTGAATACTGTCCACTGGTGAAGGACAGTGCTGTTGTTGCAGAGGTCTGGAGACTGTCCTGCAGACAGAGTGAATACTGTCCACTGATGAAGGACAGTGCTGTTGTTGCAGGGGTCTGGGAGCCTTTCTGTTGGTTCAGAAGCCCTGAAGAAGGATTTTCTTGTTGTATGTTTGCAGAAATCCTGGGAGAGGGCTTTGCTAATGTGTTCAGGGGTTCTAGGACTATTCTACAGACAAAGGATGAATTCATGAAGGGACTGGCAATGTATCTTATGGCCTTGCTAAGCCTTGTCTCCCCAGGAACTAAGATTGCTGAGAACTTGCCTCTGTGTCAAGATGAAGAAAAGACCTCCATTTGGGTATTAAGTGCTGTGTTTAAACTTGATGTAACTCTGGGGTAGATTCAATTGTGATCCAGGGGTGGGGAACTTTTCACCTTATGTTTGGAAACTAATCTCCATTTGAGAAGAGGGGCTTTGTGGTGGACTTAATTAAGGTATAGCCTAGGGGTGGAGAAGTATTTAGAACAGAGACTTTGTAATTGATTGAATGATTGGAAGGTCCTGGGGTGGGGTAGTACTTGGAGATTATTTAATCACATTTAGTAAATGCTGTATTTGGAATGATGTCATGTTTTGATCTTCTCTGTTCTTGGTTGGTCACTGAATAAAATGGAGAGCACCTATGCTGGTATTCTGAACCTTGGGAAGTTGCCTTTCCTTGGGCATTATATTACAATCCCAAAGCCCAGTTCTTGACTTGGGACTTGACTTTAATTCAAGGACATCTTAACCTGAAGAGCATCTGTTTTTCAATGAGGAAAGAGAAGCCAACATTTCATGAGACAAGGTACACACACACAGCACACACACACACACACACACACATTCTAAATGGCCAACCACTTGAACAGATGAAAGAGCCAATGTTTATACCAAGGAGATGCCTGGGGCTTGGTGGTAACATTCCTGAAGAGATCCCAACTTGGTGGGGCTCTGTCATTGCCCTGGTAACGATGGGTAGTGTTGTTCGGTCACTTCTCCATCCCTTTCTTTCCCCCAGGGTGGAACTTGGGCTTGGAAGTTTTATCAGCCTGGGGAAGGATGAGGAGCTTGGGCTGGTGTGACCTGGAATCATCTTAATGGACTGATGGAGGTAGTAAGACTGGCAGTGACAATCAGCCAATCAACAAGCATTTACTCAGTACTTGCTGGGTGCCTGCCAGGGGCACGGAACACAAAGGCAACAGATAAATAGACTCCCAAGTCAGAGCTCATCCCTGGGCCCAACTGCCCGCTGGGAGAAGCAATGCTTGCCTGCCCTACCCTGAACTTTCTTGCCCAGGGCTACAATGAGCTTTGAAGAAGAGATGATCAGGACCTTGTTTTGAGGTTCTAGGTTTTGACAGGCTATGGAGGCCAATTAGTTGAGTAATCCATCTGTTTGTTTGCAGAAAAGGTAACTGAGTTCCAAAGAATGGAAGCAAGTTGTTTACTGTCATATAGTTAGCAAATGGCCAAGCTAGGGTTTGAACTCAATAGTTCAACCAACAAGCATTTATTACGACGTGTCTACTATAACAGTTGAAGTCATCGGGGATAAAGAATCAACAATAATTTATTAATCACCAGGCATTTGCCAGGCATTGTGGTAGGTGCTGGAGATACAGAGAAGGCAAAAACCCAGCCCTTGTTCCCTAGTTGCTGCAAGATATTTGCCAATTGATAAATGGTCACAGGACATGAACATGGATCTCACATTCTAAGGAAGAGGAACACAGAAACGTCTGAACGGTGTTTATACAGAAGGCGCTGTCACTGAGAGGCTCAGGAAAGGCTTCTTGCAGAAGGAACAATTTTAACTGAGCCTTGAAGGAAGCCAGGAAACCCCAGAGCCCAAGGTGGAGAGGGAGAGAGTCCCAGGCATGGAGGGGAGCCAGGGAAAATGTGCTAGATGGAGTGTCTTGTGTGAGGAGCATTGAGCAGGCTTGTGTCACTGGATCCCAGAGTACATGGAGGAAAAGCAAAGCATAAGGAAGTGTAGAGGGAGGTAGGTTATGAAGAGCTTTAGAAACCCAAGAGAATTTTATATTTGATCCTGGAGGTAATAGGGAGCCACTGACGTGGGGATTGGGGGGAAGAGAGCAACATGATGAATTTCAGGAAGATGACTTTGACAGCTGAGGGAGGAGGATGGATGGGAGTAGGGAGAGACTTAAGGCAGGCACACACCCCTATTGCCTAGCCCAGCTGTGAAGTGAGGTCGAGGTGAAGTGCCCATCAGAAACTATACACCAAAGCCCCTAAACCTGCTAGAAAGGGACCCCTACTAGGGTCCCTAGAAACCACCATATAGGCCATAATAATGAAGGAACTTGCCACCCGTGTTGCTAAAAACATACCCTAAATGTAAGTCTGTTTGAATCCAGTGTAACCAGGGCCTCGCTTGGTAGCTTTGCTAGGTGATCAAAGCTTCGCTTGGAAATCAAGGCTTCACTTCAGTAGAAATGGTATCAATGGCATAATGGCCCCCCTGATTTATATTCTGTTTGTTAGCAACCCTTTATTCTATAAAAATATGTTTGACCGAAGGCTCGGGGCTGTCTTTCCCTATGAAAGTCAGTCACCACTGGTTTATAAACACTCCTATCAAATTATAATTGGTTTCACTGTTCTGTTATTTTTCGGATGTCCATTACAGGGGCAGCATCAGAGGGGAGAAGGGCATATGTCCAAGAGATGTTATGAACATGGAAAGGACGGGACTTGACCGTTGATTGGACATGGAAGATGAGAAGAGAGTGTGAGATCTCAAGGAGGGACTCAGGGTGTGAGCCTAGGTCAGTGGGAGGAGGAGGATGGTGCCCTAGACAGTGATAAGGAGTTGAGAAGAGGACAGAAATGAAACCATCCCTGCCCTCAAGGAGCTTACCATCTGGCAGGTTCCTCTGGCTCTAAATTCACTGCTTTTCCTCATGGCGTCCTCATGGCTGGCACTGTGAAAAGGATCTGGCTGAATGTTCACTGGGGATAAAGAGCTTCAAGTTTCAGGGACAGGCCAGACTGGGTGGCCTTGAGTTCTCTTCCAGCTGGAATATTACATGAGTCTATTCCTGTTTTTCATCAACAGGTCTATAATGTTAATGGAATTTAAGGTCTCCCCCCACCCATGAATAGGCCTCATTGGAGCCCAATAGGGGAAGCTTGCTTAGGGGAGCCTTGCTGGAAGAAGGTTTTCACACTTTTTGCTAATTGCTCATTAGGCACTGAGTCACCAGGGCTGGGATGCCCTCTGGCTCTGAGGAGTGTATAAATACTCTGAGTTGGTGTTTTGCTTTGGGGGCTGCTTATGAGAAGGATCTTGTGATTCCCGAATGTTCAGAGCTCCCCAAATGTTCAGATGTGAAGGTTTTCCATCCAGGGAGGTGTGTGAAGTGTGTGGTTGATTCAGGCAGTCAGAGCCCTGTCTGTTGGTCTTTATTTCTCTGCTTGTATTTCCTCTGAAGTTCAGGGTGCTGACTTTGCCCCTGAACCTGTGAATGTTATTAAAAAGACTGTTGACCCCCTGAACAGCTATCTTTCCTAGTAAGGCAGACCTAAGAGCCTGTGCCAATAGCCATCCTGGGGGTTCCAGTGTGGCTGCTGCTACAAGGTCTTAACAGGTAACTCAATTGATTTAGAAACAAGTTAATGTAGAAGACACATTCCTAGTTTCTTCATGGCTGGATGGAATCTCGTGGTGGGCAAGGACTGTTTCCTTTTCATCTTTGCATGCCTGGACAGTGGTCAGCACAGAGCCTAGCAGGGAATGGGTAGGATTGCCTTCTTTGATTGGATTGAAAATGAAGACCTCAAAGGAGTGACTTCCTACATCTTGCTTGGTGATACTCCAGGAATTGTACAGCCACCACAAGGAGCTTTCTGAGCTCTCCAAAATAAAACTTGAAATGTGTGTGTGTCCAGAATTTTAGGGAGCAGAGAATGCCAGGCATAGAAGGAAGGCTTTGGGAGAGTTCAGAGCCCCAGCCTCCAGGCTGCCATACCAGTTGAGCTTCAGTTTGATTCTCCTCAGTGACCTTCAACCCCTCCTGATACTGCTTGGACGCAACTCTCCTGGTTGCTCTTCTCTAAATGATTTCATGAAGACAAAATGACCCACAGAACTGAACACCAGTTTTCTGATGAGGTTGGATCAGGAAAAGAATGACCCCATCATGGCCCTAGTTCTGGGGGCTGGGCCTTGGCTACTGAAGCTAGACTTTGAATCAGAAGAGGTAACCTTTACTCCTGAAACTCAAGTCTCTGCTTACCTTCTCGGTGATCCTGAGTAAGTTACTCTAGTCTCTGATTCTCTGTTTGCTCATCTGTAAAATGGGCACAGTTACAAACTCCCTGGAGCCGACTGATTTGGGATGCTGGTATAAAAGCAGTGTCCTGGTCTCAGAGAAGGCATTTTTTGAGGGCACAGTGTTTCCCCAGAACTTTTAGGGCCAGAGTCATTGGCCTCGCTTGTACTCTTCTCCCCAGGACCATGGACAGAGTCTTCAAAAGTGGTGCTCAATCATTGTATTAAACTGCCCTCTCCTTCCCCGCCCCTCAGAGTCCTTCTCATTTTGTCCAATATTGCCGGTTTGTAGGCCACTGCATCAAATTCCTGAGATGTCACTCATAGACTGGCTTTCCACTTCCAGATCAACCTGGGCCACTGTCTTGAGAAAGCGCATCTCCCCCAGAGCGAGCCCAGCTTCTTGTGTGAGAATCTGAACCCATTCCTCTCAGGTTTGAGCTCAAATTGGGATTCTGCGGTCTTGGATAGAAGCAACAGGGGGAGCTCCCAACCTTTTCTGGGCCACTCCTAGGTGACTGGAACTTCTCTCAAGTATTTAGTGGAGTATATTCTGTTTGTAACCCAGTACTCACAGCTATAATGAAGATGGGCTGTCTGAGGCTTGACCCGAAAGCATCAAATGAAGAAGGTCCAAAACAGTGAAATAATGTGAAAGATATAAGTTTTACAATATGTTACATTTACATTTTGTTAACCCTCTCACTCTTTCAACCAGTGGTATGTTGGTAAATGTTTAACAACCAGCTTGGGGGTGGTGTTAGATGTATATAGGACACACTTTTACATTTAATCTGTATTTTAGGCATTTTCTTCATCATTGCCCTAATTCTAGACAAACAATTAATCAAGTCCTTCTTTGTAGTATTTGCCCATTTAAGAGGTGTAAATGCTCACATTGAACATTTAATAATGGGCCCTTTTGAGCTGGTTCATGTGGATTCCAGCACATGTCTGCCTTCAGCAGCATGGAAACTAGCTAACAATAATAATTAGATAAACCAGGAAGCTGCCAGTCATCACACTTCCCCATGACCACCACTTTCATGGTGGCACACCAGTCGAGAAGCATCCTGACTCTACCCTGAAAGTTCTGTCCTTCCCCCATGATGGGATGCTCAGATCTCTCCTCCCATTAGGCAGGCCCATGCTGGCATTGATTTGTGGGCATGTTATTGCTGCCAACATTTCTGGTTCTGCCTGGTACTCCCTGTGGTATGCAGATGACCCTGGGCTTCCAAAGGTTGTACCAGCAGAGAGGGGGTGTGTTCTGACAAATCCATTTGGACACAATTGAAACAAGTGACCAACAAGGTATAAATGCAAGCCGGGATGAGCTGATTCCAGCACACCACTCTGTGTGTGTTATTATATCTTATATCTCGTTTGTCTGTAAGTGAGATGTTTCTCTATTTCTATCTCTTAAAAAAAGCTGGGGAGGCATCAAGCACGGGTCTGGGGATGGACCTCATGGATGTTGCCCAAGGACCAGCCTCTCTGAGTTCTGAGAAGGGGCTTTTCCAAGGTTGCACAACTAGTAAGTATCACAAGGATTCAGACCCAGGTCTCCTGACTTTAAACCCAAATGTTCTTTCTAGTTTATCATTCTGTCTCTCCCATTCTAGCTTTCAGTGAACATTCACAACTCTATGTCTGCAATGAACTATAAGGAGCCTGAGACCATCATGTATAGAGGCACACGCTGAGAGTGGGTGGGGATGGTCTGTCTTTTGTTGAGTATGCAGTTCTGAGAAGCAGGCTGGAAAAGCCACCAAGCCCTCTTTTGCCTAAAAAGATGACATTTTTCAAAAGATGAGCTATCTCTGGGCTGAATGGGTTAACTTTGGTCCTTAAAGACATCAGTATTGATTGATTCTTCCTGCTAATGGATGGAAGAGAATGATGACCCAGTGGGAAGGCTGCTTTCAGAGTGCTGTTCCCCAAAGGGACCATTAAGCTTGACGGGCACGTGCCCATTAGTGCCCTCAGCAGCACATTAGAGGCTTTTTTAGGGAGCCCATGGGCTGATGAATGTAGCAGTATCAGCTGGCAAATATTCAGCCCTTTGATGGGAAGGACCCAGAGAAGTTCCATTTTCCCATGTAGAGCAAGGGGCAGCAGCCCCTTAAAAGTTCTGCATAAATCAAGTGGTTCAGAGATACCTCTGGCGCATCAATGATGAGAAGTAGCCAGACTTAGAATTGCAGCAATCCAGTTTGGTCCCAAAGAGATAATGAAACACAGCCCCCTCCTCTCAGTAGACAAGTGGGGGCCACAGCTGCAGAATGCTGCATACACTGACAGATCTGAGCATCGGGGTAGTTAAAGTTTAGTTTTTGTCTTTATCATGTGAGAGGGTTCACTGTGTGTGTGGGGAGGGGGCAACAGGGGGTCGTGTATTTTTTAATACATCAATTAATTTTAAAATCCCCCAAAGGACTATTGATGAGTTCCCTTATACCACCCTTTTGCTTTGTGAAATGTGGGAGAAGGCACACTGGTCTGGTAGCCAGAAGAAATGAGCCCCAGACCCAACTCTACCACTAACTACCTGGGTGGCTTTGGACAAATCTCTTACTGACACAGTTTCCTCATTTGTAAAATTGGGGTAGTGATACTTGCCCTGGGCACCTCATTTAACTGACTTGAGGGCTGAGTGAAGAGGATTTGAAAAAATAAGGAGTTATATATGTGCAAGCTTTTCATCTATTTTCTAAGGCCACTTCTTAAAGTTAATTACATGAGTCGAGTGAAGCTCTTTGAAAAGAGATTTTGAAGGCCCAGGGATAGTGTTGTCTATGGGGTTACCCATTACCTAGCACAGAGCTTGGCCTATAGCAGGCATTTAATAAATGTTCGATGATTGATTGATTGATTAGAATACCTTCCAGACTGCCTGGACAGAAGGAGAGATTAGATAAGATGTCCAGGGGCCAGCAAAAGCAGAGCTTGGAGACCGAATAGGAGAGTCATGGGGTGGGGAATTTAGCCATCAGACCATCTGGATTTCCTCACATGAGAATGTTTCATTCATGTACGTGCTTCCTCACCCTTTCTTCTGTCCACTTTTTTTCCCATTTGGAGGCACAGTTCTGGTGTAAGCTGCCATCTCACCAAGACTCAGTGACCTTGATGAGGAAAATTTGGCTTTCTTGTCTTATGATCTCTGTTTATTCCAGGTACAGCAGTAGCCCTGTGACATAGGTACAATGGGTATTGTTTTCATTTTACAGATGAAGAAACTGAGTCCCCAGTAGATTAAGGGACTTGCCCAAGGTCGCACAATGGATGAGCTGGTAAGGTTAGACTTGAATCTGTCTTAATTCTTCATTTTTCACTCTATCCACTTCAGTGAATGAATGATTTTATGAATGGATGGATGGATGAAAAATACAATCATTTTCACATTATACCACCTCTTTGTGCAACTTAGTACATCCTAGATCTCTTAAATCCCTCCCCCCACCTCCATCACAAACACAAAGGATTTCACAGTTTTGCAGATCCAAGTTGTGTTAGAGGTTTCCAGGGATTTAATTAAACCATCTCCATTGGCAGCACCTGGTCTGGGCAAAATTGTCAAGTCCAGGCCATTTATCTTGCTCTAGTCTCCTGTTCTCTACCTTCTCCCTGTGGCCCCAATGTCCTGATACTCTGTCTCCCCACTCCATCTCCTCAACAAAGTTCAAGCTGGGAGCCAGATTCCATCCACTCATGGAGACCAAAGTGGCAGATAAAGTTCCAACGTTACCTAATCCCCGGGGCATTTGCATTTTGACTGGAGACAGTCCTAGCTTGTCTTTAGTCCAAGGGATGATGCTTTAATTGTGGAATTCTAGGCCTAAGGACCTGGACATTTGGGGGGGGGGGCAGAGTAAGAGGGACCTTTCCTGAGAGCAAACTCTATCAGTCCCATGTTGTCTACCCATGGTAAGGCCAGAATTGACCCCCTGGAAGATCTCTGACATGTATTTTCATGCTGCTGGAAAACCTCATTGATTCAGGCACCACTAATTAGGAATTTGTGATCATTCAAAAGAGTTTTGAAGAAAATTAGAAATGCAAGCCAGAGTGCTGGGGCACTGTCCCACTGACTTGAGAAAACAAGTCCATTTCGAGTAACTGAGGTTTCTCGCTTCTTAATGGGTTTCTGTGCTGATTACAAAGGACTCTTCTCTGGGTTAGGTAGACCCCATCCCTCTCTGGGCCACCTTTTACTCCTCTAAACAATTGGGGGGAGGCTCATATTACATGTCTCAGATCCCTCACAATGCTGACATTCCAGGACTCCATTCCTTAAAGTAGGTCCCTGAGGCTGGGCTTGTCTTCACCATGTTAAATGTGACAGTGATTCATTTGCTTTTCCAACATTTCCCTAATGTATATGAGCTTTCCCCACTAAAGCATCTCATCCCACAGCCCCCTGCTTGTTAAAACTCCCTGGGTGTGAGCCTTCAGCTTTTTAAAGTTCAATGTGTTTTTAATGCTGGGGGTGGAGTGAAGATGAGAAGGAAAAGTCTTCCAGGAAAGGTCTGTTTCCCAATCCCCAAGGACCCTCCTAACCCCAGTCAGCCAGCCACCTCCTCAGGGCTCCAATGAGGGTGATCGGCACTAAAGCTTAGGCAAGGCACAGGGCAGCCTGTCCCCACTCACAGGACACCTCTGAGAGCCTGCACAGCAGAGCAGCCCCTAACCTTCGCTTCCTGCACAGAGGGCCACACTCTGTTATTCCTACTCTCAAGAGGACCGAAGTTTTTATTATACATCCAGAATAATAACCAGCACACCAGGTGGGAGCATGAAATATCTTCTCAGATTTAAGAGGGGCAGATGTACGGATGATAAGTGTGTTTGAAGTTTCCCAAGATAGTGGGAATGCATCGACAGCAGGCAAGGCGTCCAGATGGAGTGAAAACTTTAGAATTCTCCAGGCATTTCCCAATATCTTGAGGTTCTGACACAATATAGACCCAGCCCCCACAAGGAGGCTTGATTGAAGGAATGGAGGAAGTTAATCCTGGAGAAGAGAAGCCTTAAGAGGGACAGGATGGTGGTCCTCAAGTATTTTAAGACCTGAACTTGGAAAGGAGATCAAACCTGCTATTGGACTGCTTAGGTCATTGCAAAGAAGCACAATTAGGTTTGATCAAAGGAAGAACCACCTAAAAATTAGAAAGGTAGAAGGGGGGGGCGGGGCAACTGGACCAGAGAGTCTCCCTCATGGTTAGTCTTCAAGTAGAGGAAAATAGAAATACAAGCAAAGAGTCAGTTCCTGTCCTTAAGGAGCTTACATTCTCATTGGGAAAGATAATATAAAAAGGAAGCTGAAAGGAAAGGCTGTGTGGCTGGATGGAGGAGTGTATCTCTCAGAGAGATGTGTGCCTGGGTGTCTTCCTTAAATGGAGCTTCTGGGGGGCAGCCAGAAGGGCTGAGGGCAGGGGTACAGAGATCTTCCAAAAGGATGCATTTTCTGGGGCTGTGAAGAATTAATTGCAGTCTGCTGAGAAGGAGCTTCTGGGACCTTCCTGGGCTCAGCACAAGGAAGGGGATTGGAAAAGGTGGAGGGCAATGGTGAGGAAAAGGAAGGACATTGTCACAGTCACAGAGCCCCAGGCAGATAAACTCTAGACATTGCCTAGTTCAAGTTACTCATTTTACAGATGAAACAACTGAGGCCCTAAAAGGCTAAATAGATTTCCCAAGGTACCCAAGCAAGTGAGTTAAAAGTTGGGCCTAGAATGTAGGTCTTCTGTCTCAGTGCTCAGAAGGAAGGAAGGAAGGAAGGAAGGAAGGAAGGAAGGAAGGAAGGAAGGAAGGAAGGAAGGAAGGAAGGAAGGAAGGAAGGAAGGAAGGAAGGAAGGAGGGAGGGAGGGAAGGAAGGAAGGAAGGAGGGAGGGAAGGAAAGAAGGAAGGAAGGAAAAAAGGAAGGAAGGAGAGGAGGAAGGTGGAAAGTGGGATGGGAGAGGGTCAGGAATAGTCTGTGGAGATCTGGTGTACTGTTCTGGGTGGGTCAGTGAAAAAACAAATGGCAAGGATGCTTACATCTGAATGCCTGCACGGGGCATAAAGCATGACCTCGAGGGTTAGGTAAATTTGCCCCGGTTCACTCAGTAATCGCCCCAGTCAGGCCCCTGGGGGGAATTCCAGATGAGCAGATTGGGCTGGGGAGGCAGAATAGTCTCAGGAGGTCTAGTCCAGGAGGGATCAGCGCGTGGAGAGCCGGCCAGTGGTGAGAGGAGAGGCCAGAGGCTCTGGCGGATGGCCTAGACAGGAGGTGGAAGGTCTGATCAGTGACCGCTCCTGCAGGATGACGGCTTTGGGGCTCACAGCGTCAGTGGGCAGACCCCTGCTCCTTTCGGACGTGAAGAATGAACTTGACCTCTGGAGCTGAGTCCTAGGGGAAGCGCGTGGGAATTCGGAGCTGGTTCCTTACAATTTACAACAGGAGTGACTTGACCCGAGTCGGTGCTTCTCTCGGTCCCGGGCACATAGTAGGCACTCGCTACACGTTTACTGTCCCGCCGCCTGAGTCACCGGGCCGTGCCGAGAGCAGGCTCCGCCGCTGCACGTCGTCGGAGCTGAAGGAGAGGAGGCGTCTCTGTCTGATGAGCCGCCCATAAGAAAAGGCATCTCTGCTTGTAAATGGAAACGTGTGATCTGGAAATCTCTGAGCAAACGTAAACACGGAGCCGCCACCTGCGGCATGTTGGCACAACCCCATCCCTGATGAAAGATGAGTCTGTCCCGGGAGCGCGGAGCTTTTCAAAGGTGCTTTTCTTGTTGCAAACGGAAATCTTGAGGAATGCTTCCCCTCCAGACCTGCAGCTCCCAAGACGCGCTGCTCAGGCGCAGACTGCCCAGCGGGAGGGCAGGCGCTGTCCATCACGAGACTTGCTCTCACAGTGCCGAGGTTTGCTGCCTGGTCTATGGGAACCCAATAGGTACAAAGTATTCGTTTATGATCTGGAAAGTAGCAGCCTGAGTCTCCCTCACTGAACAAAATGACGATTGCCCTTGTTTCTTGATTAAGAATTCTCTCTCCAAGGTGTTCTAGGCAAGTGGGGGGAGGGATGGTCCTGGGCTCAGTCCTGCCTCTGGCCATTCTCTCAGGTGATCATATCACCTGAGTCCCCCCAGGCAAACCTTTAAGATTGTGGGTTCCATCCCAAACCTGATCAGTGACTGGGAGTCAGGCGCCCCGGATTCGAGGCTTGCTGTCTGTGTAGTATCACTTCCCTAGACCTCGGTTTTCTCATCTAAAAAGATCGGGGTGGGGTGAGGGGGGTGACCTAGATGACTTCTCTAGGCCTAGGATGCCATGCCCCTAATCTGTAACTATGGAGTAAGTTCCCACCTCCAGGAGTCTCCTATGCCATACAATCTTAAGTCTGAACTGAAAAAAGAAATATTGCCAAAGCACAATATATAATGCAGAGTTGACTGTTCCATTGGACCCTGACTTCCTCCAGGAAAACTGAGCCCCACAGCACACACTGTTCCTCCCAGCAGGAAGAATTGGAGAGCAGTGAATCCAACCTTGTCATTTCACGTAGGAGGCACCTGAGGCACGCAGGAAGTTCACAGCTAGAATAGAGCCCTTCCCCATCACTGAGCCACATGGCTGTATTTGGACAGAGCTCTTCACAGCCATCAAGAGGGAGAGTGCACCCATGCATGGGGTGGTGCCCTTGGAGAACTCAGGACTCGCCCCACAGAGGCTGACCTTTGGGAAGAGCCCAGAGAGGGTGCGGGGAGGAGAAAGCTCCTTGGGTTCAGTTGAACTCACCACCCCCCAGCAGCTCTCCCCTTGCCTTCCACGATGGATTCCTCCTTTCCTTTCAAATAACAGAGAGAGCTTAGGGCAAACTGAGCTTTGCCCTCCAGTCTCTGCTGTGGGAAGCTCCATGTCAATGTCTCCCTGAAGTGCCTCCGCTCAGAAGCATGTGCCCCTCTTTGTTCCCCTTCACAGCCTGAACATTTCTGAAAGCACTCCAGTAACTGGCAAAAGCCCCGTTCCCACCCAGTGGTGCTGCTTGGTGTGGGGAGAGCCAGGCACTCCACAAGCCTCTGGGCCAGCCCAAGAATGACTCCACAGCCAAGTTTCCAGGGGCGTTCCCACCAAGGTTGGTCTCTTGGCCCCACAATAGATGAGTAGCCATGGCAGGAGGCAGAGGGAGATCCTCCACATGGACACTGATGACTTGCTAGGACACTCTTCTTTAGGAAGCTTGTTGCCATTTAGGAGGAGGGGAAAGGGCCCGGTCTTAAAGAGTCTCAAGGACTTCTCACGTATTCTCTGATCCCCTTCTTTTCAGGTGTTCTGGGGGCAGGGTGGAATCCTAATGGAGGAAATGGGATCAGAAGCAGAAGGGAGTGGCGTGAGATTCTAGTGAGGAGACAGGTACTCTGGAAGAAAGGCTGCTGGGCCAGGTCAGGAGGTACATGGGAGTCCCAGCCTGCCCCCAGGTGCACTGGGTGACCTTGGACAAGCCCTGTTCCCTCAAGTCCCTCATCCAGCACAGTGTTCAGCCAGCCCATGGCTAGCACTTAATACATGTATTCTAAATTGGCAAAGATATTGCTGTGGCTTGCTATCTCCTTCTCCAGGTCATTTCACAGATGAGAAAACTGAGGCAGAGTGAAGTGACTTGCCCAGGGTCACACTGCTAGGAATTGTCTGTGGCCAGATTTGAGCTCAGGAAGATGAGTCTTCCTGAACCAAATTATAGTAAATCAAATTACAAAATGGTGGAATCAGACTCTGAAAGCTAACCCCTCCAGGCCATTTAGGTCAATTCCTGATCAAATATTCTTAGAGATACTTATTCAAACCCAGGAACCACAGGGTCTGGAGGGGGGAGACCCTCGAAAGGGATGTGATCTAAGCCCCTCAATTTGCAGAGAAGATCGTGCCTTTGATTCTCCCTGTCTGGCTATGCTCTCTGGGAAGGGGCAGAGACACCGGGCTTCTGAGCTCCCTCCAGCCCCACCTCTCCCATCCTACATTCATTCTCCTTCATTCAGATTTAGGTCATGTCCTTTCCACTGGACCTTCCCTGCAGCAAGGTGGTCCTCACACCTCCTGAATGCACTCATTTTCCTAGTCATCACAGAGACTTCCAAACCTTTTCCTCTTTCCTCAAGTGTCCCACAGAAAGGACTTCATCTCATCCTTCACTGAAAACATTGGGGTCATTCATTCTTCTCCCCTCCACCTCATCTCCATCACTCAGATGTGACCGTCTCACACCCCTCCCTACATATCAAACCTGTTGCCAAATCTTGTTATTTCTACCTTTGTAATAGCTCTAATCTGCACCACATCACTCCTCCTTCCCTCTTGTATCCCATGAAGAGGACATCCTTCTCCTTCCCAAAGCAAAGCCCTGTAGATGCACAAGTGACCGCAGCCCAGCCCATCTTCTCTGGAGGTTGACCTCCACTGTCATCCCCATTCTCTCACTTATCTCCACTGTCTCCCTGCCTATAGGATCCATCCCTACAGCATACAAACATGCCCATGTTTTCCCCATCCTCAACGCCCCCTCAGCAGGTCCAACCATGCCTCCTAGCTTTCATCCTCTATCTCATCTCCCTTTGTCAGCCTCTACTTTCCCTCTCACCTTCTGAAATCTGACTTTCCATCTCGTCATTCAAATGCAACTGCTCTCTCCAAAGTTACCAAGTACCTCTTATTTGCAAAGCCTAAGGGCCTTTCCTCCATCTGCAGCCTCTTGACCTGTCTGCAACCTTTGCCACAGTTGAGTACCCTCTTTTCTTGGTCCCAGGTTTCAGCAGCCCCCCTCTCTTCTGACCTCTCCTTCTCCCACTCCCTGACTGATCTTGCCAAATCATACCAGCTAACTAGGGGTGTCCCACGGTCTGGCCTGGGCCCTCCCCTCTTCTTCCCTCATTCTGTCTTAGTTGGTGATCTCATCAACTCCCAGAGCTACAATTGTCTTCTCTACAAAGATTGTTTTGGTCCCTCCCTAACCTCTCTGGGGACCTTCAGTCTAGTATCTCCAACTGCCTAGTGAACATCTCGAATTCAATGTCCCTTAGCATCTTAAAGTCAACATGTCTAAAACTGAACTCACTGTGATTGTCAGTGCTCCTGTTACTGCAGAAAACAGTCCTGCCTCCCAGCCACTCAGGTCACATCCTTGCATGGACTGGCCAACATTAACATAGATTGTTCTCCCTCACCCCAGTTGCTTATCTTTACAGCAGCCCTTATCCACCCTGCTTCGATCTTCTTCTAAGGCATAGATAGATCCTCTCTACTCAATCTATTCCAGTGATTCCCTATGAACTCTAGAGTCAAATTTAAATTCCTGTTTGTCTTTTAAAGCCCTCTAGAACCTGTCCCCCATCTCCCCTCACTCCCCTCTAATATCTTTGATGATCCAGAAACACTGGAACACCCCTAAACTCATGTTAGTGATGGCCCTAGTGTTTATATCAGTGCCTGGTGTATAATAAGCACTTCAACTGACCAACTGATTGGTTAATTTAGACTGTCTAAGGAGCTAACCATTAGGACACACTCTCTGCCCCAGGATAGAAGGGGTCTGTAGAGTTCTGTTTTTAGAGAGCTTAATCCGACCATCTAACTGAAGGGAATGGAAAATATGAGAGCCGATGGATTATTGAGGAGGCTAGAGAGAAGGAGAGGAGGGGAAGAGGAGGAGGAAGGTAAACGGAAGCCAGCACGACTGGCTTTTATTGCACACTCAGCCTCTGAGCAGTCCACCAGTAACATTCTGGACTGTACTTTCCAGCAGCCCCTCCTGTCACTCTGGGCAGTATGGCTGGGGTCTGCTGGTCCTCGGTGATGACCTGCCCCTCATACGGGAGCATGGAAGCCAGGAGGGCCCCCTTATTCAAACACTCTACAAAGGGGGATGGAATGATAACCAAGAACAAATATCCTGGCTTCTGATATTAGAAAGACTCTATTGGGATTCTGGTGCCAGGGTGAAGTCCTGACCCCTGTCCCATGGACCATCATGGACCATGTGGTCAAGGGGTGGGGTGGGGTAGGGGAAGGGGCATCAGACAGATGGCGATGGATCAGCCAACAGATGAAGTTATGGGTGAAAGCAGAAGACCGGTTGGTCAGGGGGAACGGCAGCAAGCAGCCAGGGTGGGGGCCGCGGAGGGGGCACTGGGGCATTCATCTGAAAGTCCTCTCAGCATTCACAGGGCTTTCTCTGAGCTGCCCCATTGTCCATCCCACTGCTTGGCCTTGGTGTGGCTTGTTAATTTCAGTGAACCAAAATACAGCAAGGATTAGTGACTAAAGAAAATAACCACTTTTTCCTGTTCCTTTTTAAAGAAAGAAGCTCACCACTAATGATATTGTTGGCCCTGCGGATCTCCGATGCATCTGGGAAGAGAAAGCCCTCTCAGGCTCCTGCTCGCTGCGGGATTAGGGCCTTCAAGGCAATGACCGGAGCTCATCACTTTACAAGCCTGATGCTGGATTTGACAGGTATCAATCCAAGAGTCACGTCCAAGCTGAAATGGTGAAGCCTGTGGAGCTTTCGGCATCCCTGGACAGGCTGCTGTCATCCCAGCATCTGGAGAGCCCACACTCCTCCTGCAGGATCTGTTCACAGAGTATCCCTCCCACAGGCAGAGAACCCCAGGCTTGCAGGATATGGCACTGCCTTTGGGTCCCTATCACTTCTAGGATAGAATAGGGGCTCCTTGGTGTGGCATTCAAAGCCCTCCACAACTGGACTCCTGTCCACATTCCTTGTCTTATTTTACACACTCTCAGTTCCCATTAAATATAGACACAGTAACATGATGTGATTTCAAGAGGAGGGGAGGTGAGGAAACAGGAAGAATCAGGCCTGTTGGGTGCCCCATGGGCACAGCACATCCCTTCTCCCTCCTCCAGGACCGGGCTGGGAATTCGCTCTCTTCTCAGCCTGTCTCTTCAGAATCCTCAGCTCCCTTCCAAGCCCAGGTGCCACCTGTGACCTGAGGCCTTTCCTGATTCCCCCATTCCCCTCCCTAACCTTTGACACTTCCCTCTGGAAATCACACCATGTTATATGCGTTTATTCTGGCTCCCCAGTAGAATGGAAGCTGTAGGAGGCCAGGGACTGTCAGCACTTTGCCCTTGTGTCCCCAACACCTAAGGGCCTGGTATGTTGTTGGTGCTAAAAATGTGAGTTGCCAGGATTCCCATTCTTGGAATCTCCCAACTAAACCAGAAACAGGGAAGGCAGCCGACTGCCACCGAGGCACAGGGGCCCGAGTGAAACACACTTCTTCTGTTCCCCAGCTGTGTGATCTTGGCCGTCCCATGCCTTCTGGGGCCTTAGATGCCTCCTCAAGGATCTCTAAGGTGTCTCCCTTCTCCATCAGTGAGACTTGGGCTTATGGAGCAGACCTGGAATTTCACTGCTATAGGGCACTCCCAGGTCAGGAAATGCCTTCTCCCAGTGCAAGTTAGCACCTTCTTTGACACTTTGTCTTAGCGAGTTGCTTCAGGGGCAGCTGGGTGATAAAACATTTGAATTAGGAATCCCTGAATTTAAATCCAACCTGACACCCTTACCAGCTTTGTGAGACCAGCCTTAGTTTCCTCACTGTAAAATGGAGGTGATAACAGCCCCTCCTTCCCAGGGTTGTTGCAAGAATCAAATGAGAGAAAATTTGTGAAGCACTTTGTAAACCTGAAAGCCATCTGGAAAGGCTGGCTATGGGCACTGCTGCAGCACTCAGTGGTAAAGTGCCTGGTCCAGGAGACGCCCTGTGTATCAGACCCTGGGTCTCTCTTCCTCCTTGGGTTTCCCGAATCCCCTTCCTGAGACTCCCCCAACCCTCTGCAATCTTCTGCCTATTGAGCCATATTCCAGGGGGTCCAAGCTGTCCTTCCCTATTTGCCCTTGAGTTTCTCTTCCCAGATTCAGGGTCGATGGCAGACTATGCCCAGCTCCCCTCTCCTTCTCTCTCTAGAATCTGAAGTGGTGCAAGCCCTTCTGCCCAGGCTGTTTGTTTGTCCCTCCACACCCAGAGGCGCCCCTTGCTTTGTCCTTCCTCATGTTACTCTTCTCTGCTTCTGGGATTTTCAAGAAGCCACATTTGCTGTAGATCTCAGATTATGGTGAAGATTTCAACAGGCCAGAGTGGTGGTGAAGGAGGAGGAATGGCATGGACAAAGGCGTACCGGTGGGAGAGCTTGAGGAATGGATTGTGAGGCTTGTGTAGAGAAAAGTGGGGAAGCAGAGCTGGTGAGACAGATGAAGGCTCCTCTGTGCAATGTCTCAAGAGGCAGATTAGGGAGCTTGCTCACTTTTTGCTGGGAAATCACTGAAGGTTGTTGAGAAGGAACGGGTCCTGCCCCTCCATAAAACATCGCCAGAAGAACGCTGGTATTAAGATGTGTGTGCGGTTGCTGGGTTTTGTCTTTGTTTTTCATGAAGGAGTTTGGGGTAATTAAAAACACTGTACAATCTCTTAATTATAAGGTGACCCACTCTCATCATACTACTTAATTCTGGGCCCAGATCATCGACTGTTTGAGGATCTTATCCAAAGTATATGCACTAATAGACAGCTCTCCGGATGATCCAAAGGCACATATCATACATAGTCTGGACGACAGGCTTTCTTCAACCACTTAGTTTTTCCTGAGTGTATGGTTAGGCCAAACTCCTCGGAGCACTTACAGAGCGCATCCAGGAGAGTCTGCTGTCTTCAAGGCTGGACACCATCAGTACAAATGTGGGTGAACTCATCATCTGTACAATCTGTAGGGAATTCTTTGAAAATAATGGTTCTTTTTTTTGTTGTTCATCCATGTGGGGAGCTCCTGATTCAGAAACTCCCTCCACCCATGCAAACTAGAGATTCACCTATAACCTGGAGTCTAAGGAAGTTGCCAGAGCACTACCAGATTCCATGATTTGCCCATGGTCTCATGGCCATGATGCCATTTCCTTGCTCCAGGTCTCCCAGATCTCATCCAGGCCCCAGAGGCCCCAATGAAACAAGGGCCACAGAGTTTCCTTCTTCCCAGATCTTATTACCACTGTCCCTTCCCTCCTTCCACCTAGTGGATGCACACTGACCCATCCATCCCTCCCCCTGCAGGAGGGAGCCTAGAATCCTGCCCACTACCATGCCCCCCTGCCCTTATAGAGCTGGGTAAAGCTGGTCCCACTATTCGAAAGAGCCAGAAGTCGTTAACTACAATATTTCTGGTAAGACAGAGACCCCCAAACCTCATGAGCTTCACATCTCTACCCTCCAGACCCTTGGGCCTTTCTATCTGCCCTCTGTCCAAATCCTCCGATCTGTGTTCTTTTCCTCAATTACAACACATCCTCCTTGAAGATGGCAGACCTGACAGGGTTTTCTTGTTGGGCCAGCTGGCTGCACCATCCCACCTGCAGCCCTGGCTCCAAGGTCACCCTGCTTCCTCATCTGGGGTCCTATCAAGGATCACAGAACTGGACAGAACCTGAAGCTAAGGACAAGCAATAGAATGGAGCCCCCAAGGCCACCACCTGGGGCCAAGGTAAAAGCGCGGTGGGAAGGAAGGGCTCCTGCCACCCCGGGGACCCCAAGGCCGCCGCCTGGGGCCAAGGTAAAAGCCCGGTGGGAAGGAAGGGCTCCTGCCACCCCCGGGGACCCCAAGGCCATTGCCAGGGGCCAAGGTAAAAGCATGGTGGGAAGGAAGGGCTCCTGCCACCCCAGGGACCCCAAGGCCACTGCCTGGGGCCAAGGTAAAAGTGCGGTGGGAAGGAAGGGCTCCTGCCACCCCCGGTCAGCTCATGGCACCCGTGTGGTGGACAGACCATGGGTTTTCCTCTCTGGATGGAAAGAGATGATCTTTGGCCAGTTTTAAAGACACAACCTGTTCTGGCCACTCAGACAATAGGAGGTTACTCTCTTCCTCACCTGAAAAGAGAATGCAGGTGCCTCCAGAGCAGATGTGGCCATGGGCCTTCAAGCGCCCTTCCACATCCCCCCCTTACATGTGATATGGTCCTCGGCACAGTTACACGTGCACAAATTGCCATAGGTGTGGCTTGTCCTGCATCCATGAAGAAGGCCATGACACCAGCAAGGTGATGCCAAGGCTTACAAGCATGAAGAACATGGGTAATTCACCCTGAGAGCTGGTGGTAGGGAGTCACTAACCCCCCCCAGCACCTTTTTGGCTTTTCCATCAGTAAAATCAGGCTGAGTCTTGATTCTGTATCCAGGAATAACCCAAATAAACAACTTTTTATTACGCACTGACGTTCAGCGGATCCAGACACAGTGCTAGGCATAGTGATACAAAGACAGAAATGAAATCAGCTTTGTCCTCAAGGACTTTAAGAATGGCTTCCTGCATTTAGTCACCAGGGATTCACCAGGAAGCCTCTATTATGGGGTACAGAGGCTCTGTGGACATACAAAGATAGACAGGAAGTGGCCTCTGCCCTCTGGTAGCTATGAAGGGAAACCCAGGCACAAAGGAGGGACAAGTGCTGGAAAGAAGAGACAGTGATGCCTTAGGGGATGAGAAGACAGAGACAGAGACAGCAGAGAGATGCTTGGGGGATGGGGAAGCCAGGGGGGCTCCTGGAGAGGGCAGCACCTGAACTGCACGGACAGCAGACAGACTGCCAGAAGGAGCCTTGATAGATGCTCACGCAGAACCCTGCAGCACTGAGGCAAGAGCAGATGGCCAGCTTGGCATGGCCAGAGGGTGTTTGGGACTGGCCAGACTTCTACCTTAGCCCTCACGTGGATTGTAAGGGAGGGACCAGAAACAAGCTGGAAGAGCTGCTGAAGGCAGGTTTTCTGGGACCAGCCTTAGGACCTCCTCTGAGAGGCCACACTTTGGGAAGCCCATATGGCTTTGTGCTCTTTGGAGCAAGGGGCTCTTCTGGGCAGGAGGGTGGCCTCCATTGATCTCTCTGTCCAATCTGGGGATGGGCCAGAGAGGTTCTGGAATCCTGAATCTGCTTGGAGCATGACTTAGCTCTGACTTGTAAATAGTTGCTCCCCCAGGAGAAGCAGGGACACCACCAGCAGCTGAGCAGAATGGCTCAGTTTGGCTCCCTCCCCAGCTGCCCTCCCAAGCTCCATCCAGGCCTAGGGGTCTATGAGTCTGCTTCTCTCCTCAGGGAGAAAGCCAAAGAGGAATAGAAGAAGGCCTGTGTACATGTTTACACATGAAGGTCATTATTTCAAGGTTCCCTTAGAAAGAGGTTTTCAATGTGGACAGAAAAGGAGAAGAGGGAGGGAAGAAAGAGGAGAGGAGGGTAGAGAAGGGGGAGGGGAAGAGGAGGGAAGAAGACAGGAGACAGACAGACAGATGGACGGGGGAGAGAGATTCAGAGAGGTAGGCAGCCACAGAAAGAGAGACTGCAACAGATAGAGACATCTCGTTCTTGGGGCACAGTCATGTTTGGCCATCTTCCATCCAGGCTGGCTCCTGCTGATATTTACCCAGGGCCCAGTGTTTGTTTAGGGCAGCAAAGGAGAATAGTGTCGCATAGCTCTGTTCTTGGAGCCCTTGACTGTAACTGTCATGGCTTTGCTGACTCTGGCCCCCCCTGGTTGTCTGGACGGAGCACAAAGCCAGAGTCCTGCTCGGAGGCCAGAGGAGCCATGTTACTGGAGAGGGGAAGAGGATCGGGTTTATTCTATCCTAAGAGAATGGCTCCAGTTGAGATGATTTTAATTAAAACAATGCCACCCTCTTGGTCTACTTCCCATGCCACAATTCTGTGCTCAGTTGGATGCCTGGGCTGTGCCACTAAATTCCCTGAAGCAGAGATCCTTCTCCATCAACAGCTGGGTTTTGATTTGCAGAGGGGAGAGATGGAGGTGCTGTTTCCAGATGTTTCCAAAGATGGCCCATGTCATGTTCCAAAGCTGAGGGCAGATCTCGAGACCTCAGGGGACTAACAGAAAACCCACACCTGGTGTAGCAGAAAAAGGTTTTCTTTTTACTTTGTAACATGGCACGCTCCTAATGCACCTTCCATTCAATGAGACCAGCAGAAGATGCTTCAAAGGATGCCGCGTTAGGAAGCCTCTCTCCCTGAAGTCATACATAGAAAATATTTAACATCTGTACACAGCTGTGCCACCCAAATATCTTAAATTGAATGAAGATGTATTTTTTCCTTTGATCTCCCCCCAAAAGTCTTGGAGCAGAGCTTGAATACCTGGGTTGATGGGGACATCCATACTGAGCACCTGTAACTGCCTGAAAACACCTGAGGATTTTTCAGTAAATGATTGATCCAAGAGATGGATCCAAGATCCAGAGCTGGAAGGGGACCCGAAATCTCATTTGACAGATGAGGAAACAGAGGCCCAGAAACTCAAGCAGTTTTCCCATAGTCCCCTAGGAGGTAAGCCAGGATCTGAACCCAGATGTTCCAAACCCAGGGTTTTTCCTACTGTATAAAATGACTTAAAATGCCAAGTTGATGACTCGCAGTCATAGCACTCCAAAAAGTTCTCCCACAGACGACTGCAAAGTCATGATTTCCATGTAAAACCCCATGTTGGTTTGCTTTCCCCACTCACACTCACACTGTCAGGTTGGGTCCCCAAAGGGCCACTGACTACACTACTCTCCTCAGGAATCTAGGAGTAACCCTGAGGGGCAGAGCTTTCTTATACTCTAACTCCTCAGCCCACATCCAGTATGCCCCCTGTTATCAATCAATCCATATTTGATTAACTTTACAAAAGAGATTTACTGAGAAGGAAGTGTAGTTACAAAAAATTGTGCCCATGTGGCAGCACACAGTCCTCTTGCATACCTGAGACCCTGAGGAGAATGGGCTCAACCATGAAATTCAAAAGCAACTCAGCCCAGGTGTGGAGGATACAAGTAGAAGCTCACAAGGGGTCATGATCTGTCAAAGGCCCCCACCATTCCAATGGTCACCAATCCTGGTCTCTGGTGGGACCTTCAATGCCTCTTTGGGATTTCTTCTTCCACTCAGAGCACGAATTCGTTTAAGAGCACAAAAGAATGATCCCGCCTGACATCAGGATGGGGAATACAGATTCCCATCACTCAGCAACTGAGCGGGTCTGCCAGGAAGGGCACCATGCTTACTCGGGTCTGGCTCAGCTGCCCTTGAATGGCTGGCTGATCCCACTCTTCAGCTCACCCTCAGATCTATTTGTCCAGCCCTGATCTCTGTCCTGACCTCCGGTCTCCCATCTCCACCTGGTTGGCCTCTGCTTCTCTTAAACCCCAAATATCCAAGACTTTCCCCCTAAAGCCTCACCTCTTCCACCTTCCCTGTCATTTCTGAGAGCCTCCCCCCATGACCTCAACTCTCACACCCCACCCTTCCAATGTATTGCCAACTTTAGGCCTTTCTACCTTCCCAATATCCCTTCTTCCCACTTCCCGGATGGACAGTGAACCATCACCCTACCCCCGGAAGGAAGGAACCCAGAATCCTTGTTGCACTCAGATCCTTGGGTGTGTTTCACCCTTACACGTCACCCAGCATCTAGCTCTGTCCAGCTGTGTGAGGGGAGTGAGCCTGGTTCACACCTGCCTGTATCACAGCTGGACAGAGCTGTTTGTACTATTTGGACGGGTCGGGAGTCACCAATGACCATCTTTCTGGTGAGTTGGAGGAGCCCAGGGCTGCTACAACTTCCATACTCTGGGCCTTCCCATCTGCCCCATGACTGCACCCTTAGGATTGCTGGGCCTTTCCTGTGTCTGAATGCTCCATTATAGTGTGTGGTCCATCCTAGGAGGGATGGTCTCTCCGATATGCTTATATCCACAGCATTCAGCACAGAACGTAGAACACAGTATGGAGAGACTTTCATTCATTCACTCATCTGTCAGGTGCCAGGAACATGGGTCATCATGGGCCCCCTCTCCACTAGGCCACACTTCCTTTCTTTGAGATCACTTCTCAAAGTTGGGAGTCTGAAAGTGGAGCTCAGAGAGGAGGTGGAGCGCTCCTCCTCAGCCCACCCTCCTCCGGAATGTGGGCTTAGCCTCTCCTCTCCTGGTGCCTCCTGCTGCCTCAGTGAGATGGGATGGGGAGGCCAACGGCTCCCCCAGCTGCCCTGAAGGGGATCTTGTTGTCAGGTGGATGCTGGGGAAAGGCTGCATCTTTGTCTTTTGGAACTGAAAAGGTCTTGAAGAGATTGATTTGTGCTTGTGTCCCTTCCAAGAATAACATGACTGTAGTGCGTGCTTGGGGGTCCTCACTCCTTCCTGTTGTTTTTCCAGGGATGCCGCCAGGCTTACCCTCAACTTGACCCAGAGAATATCACATCGATAGACAAATACCCCATTAGTCCAAGTTTTCTTGGACATTCCAGAATTAATCAGAACCATCGTGAATAGACGGGGTTCCATTTAAAATGGGATGGTTAAACATCTGTCAGAGCTGCTCCCCCACCTACCCAAGGTCCCACCAAGGAGCGGAGGTGCAGAGTGGGGAAGGGAATGGGGCACTAAGGATGCTATGTGCAGACCTGGGAGGGCTCCTCGAGGTCACCAAATCTCCATTTTACAGAGCAAGAAATTAAGGAGAAGCGAGGTTATGGCACAAAGGCAGGAAGAGTCAGAGGTGAGACTTGAACGGGCTTCCCCAGCTCTGCTCCACCAGCTTAGAGTTCTTGGGGCTAGGTGACCAGAAGAGATGACTGGGAGCTGGGAGGAGGCATTTAGGGTTCTCTGGAGTCACGAGTTCCAATCCTGCCTTAGAACCTTATCAGTTTCTTATCTGTAAAATGTGGCTAATAGCAGGGCTCACCTCCTGGGTCGTCCTGAGGATAAAATGGGGAAATATTTGTAAAGGGCTTTGCAAGCCTCCAAGTGCCATGTAGATGTTATTACTGTTACTAGGATCATTACACAGGGCCCACTTTGGAAGCTCTGGGCTTGGAGAGCTATATGTCCAAGGGAGGGAGGGAGCAGGTATCAGTCAGTGAATGCTGGGGAATAGTGGGAGATCCGCCTGGAATAGACCTAGGTAGGAGGGCTATTGGAAGGGTTTCCAAGGACCCACTCCCCGGGAGGCCTCAGACTCTAGCGCTTCCTCAGGCCCACCCTCCGGACCCTGATTGTCCATCTCAGTGGATGCCCCCAGGTTCTCCAGTTCACTCTTCCTGCAGCCACTAAAGCCCAGGTCTGATCTCCCAGGTCACTCCCTACTCAGTCAATTCCAGTGGCTCAGGGTCCCAGGATAACTAGGATCTCCCCTGCTTATCTGGCAAAGCCGTCTCTCAGGTCTCATTTTCCAAGGATTCTGTCCCCCCCACAAGGCACTCCTCCTTCATCCTGGTGCCCACCTGCCCTGTCTCTCAGACAGCCCCTCCCTTTCTTACCTTCCTCCTGAAACCTTGAGAGTTCCCGCCACCAAGGCAATGCCCTCCGTCGCCATACTTCTTTTCTCTGTACTCGCATGGAGACTTGCTGCACCTATGTTAGAACGTAAATCCCTTGAGGGCAGAGATTGTTCCTTTTTATTCGTATCCCCTGGCACGGGCACTGTGCCGGGCACGTGCGGAGAAGCTTGTTCAGGGAGGTTTCGCTTGCTTGAGGCGATAGGAGCCCAGGAGGATGCTTGAGTGGCGTGATCAGTCTTGCACTGGAGGAAAATCTCTTTCGCTGCTATTGGGGGGCGAGGAGGGAGGGGATGGGGGCATGGAGTAGAGAGACAAGAGATTAGAGGCAAGGAGCCTGAGTCAGAGGATGGCGCAAGGAGAGGGACGAGGACCTTAACTGTGATCTATGGACTGACTGATGTCTAGCACGTGAAGAGAGGGGGACAGCGCGAGGGTGTGGTCTGTGCTGGTAGCGGAGGCACACGGAGTAACAGAAGGTTCCTGAGGTCCCTGAGGTGCCAGGGCGCGGGAACCCAAGGGTCTTGCTGTTTGCCAAGTCAAAGATGATCTGCACAGTCAGATGCAAAGCAACAAGCTGAGCGGAAGCTGCACTCGAATAAAGACCAGGACATTTCATACCACACCAACCAAGCATCACTGTGGCCAAGGAGACTGATCAGGGTTCCAACTTCAAGCTTTGCCATGTGCTAGGAGTTAAGGTGTCTGGGACTCAGCTTTCTTATCTATAAAATGGGTATTATCATACACTGCCTGCTTCCCAGGGTTGTTGTGAGAGTCACAGATATCCCTGATCTATGACTCCAGCCTTAGTTTCTCCCCTGAATTTCATTCTCACATCATATGGGCGCTGATCCAATTCATCTAAAGGCATCAGGAAACCCCTGGTGTAGAACGTGTTACTCAAACCAAGTTTTATTGAATTTTGATAGAACCAGGAAGGACCCTACATATCATCTATCCCACCCACACCCACCCCTATTTAAAGATGAGGAAACTAGTTCTGGAGAAGGGCTAGCTAGTGTCAGACCCTGAACCAGAAGCCTCCACTGGCTGTGGGCTGTCCTGTGGCCAAGATTCCCCAAATGGGCCGTGGGAGATTTCTGTCAGCCTCTCAACCAGAAGCACAAAATGCTCCTGAGGACAGAAAGAGGAACAGCTGCATCTGCCAGGGCCTGGGGTTCTCCCTTCACTTGTCTTGGCCTCCTGACCCCCACTACTGGCCCAGCTTGCCCATGGGGATGGATTCAGGCCACCTGAGTCCTCCAGGACTCCCTAGCCATACCTTTCTCCATCTTGCTGGTGGACCCAGAGGAGCTGGTCTACCCACCTGGAGCCCTTCTTCCTACACAATGGCTCAACGACCTTTCCTTGGGCATGTCTGGCATCTGCTGAGCTCCTGCTCCCCTCCCATCCTCCTTCCTCCCTGCTTGCGGTCCCTGTGTTGGTCTCCTGACTCCGCTGGGGGCGTGAAACCAGAAGGAAGCCCTCCTTGCATTCCAGAAGCCTGTGATCTGCTGAAAGGAGGTAAATGTGGGGACCACAGAAATACAGGAGGCCATGAGTGCTCACAGGATATGTAAGGAAGCAGAAACCCTTGAAAGCTGGAAGGGGGAGGGGAGCAAAGGGTGTGGCGAGCTTCCGGAATCAGTCACTTAATCCACAAGCATCTATTAAGTGCCCATTGTCTTATAGCACTGCTGTGCTGGGCACTGAAGCAGCCTTGAAGAAAGACAGAGTCTGGAGGCTGAGATGACCAGGGAAAGGATTCTGGGTCTTGGCTACTTGCCTGTGTGAATGTGTAAAGGGATTTGGGGAGCAGCCAGCAGGCGGGTTTGGTGTCCCGGCAAGGACCCGGCTAACACCTCAGCCTCCTGGCTTCCTGAGCTCGGCCTCTCTGCTGACCTCAGCCTCCAGCCTCCTGCTACCGCCCACCACGGTGGTCACACCTCAGCCGGCACCCAGCTGCTCCAAATCGCTAACACTCCCAGATCCTGAACTCTGAAATTCCCCACTGACCACAGTTTCCTGTCTCTCCATGTTCTCCCCCTCCTTCCCTCCTCTCATGGTGTTCTTTGTCCTCATAGGTGACCTTTAGCTTCCAAGGTCATCCCTGTTCTCAGGCTACTGACAGCCTTCCCCCTCCAATTCGTCTCTGCCTGGTTTTGAGGCTTGGCCCAGCACATCTGGGAAGGGCCTCTCCTTCACTTTGCAACCCCTCATCCTCAGACCTTCTGACACCCCAATTAGGCCACCTCCTCCTTCCCACCGCCTCTGTTCCTGATCATGAGCTGTACATAGGGCAGAGCTGAAACAAAAGCTGGATATCAGGTGCTCTTTCCCAGGCCACGAAAAGCAAGAGGGCACAGAAAACATAAAATATGCCTCTGGTTGGGAGGCTGACAGAAATCTCCCATGGCCCATTTGGGAAAGCTTGGCCGGAGGACGGCCCACAGACAGTGAGGGCTTCTGGTTCAGGGTCTGACACTAGCTAGCCCTTCTCCAGCCTCTTGTTTTGTCCTGAAGAGTAAAACCAGCTCATGATGGATGCCCTCCACAGCCCTGCAGAGGCAAGTGCCCAATCAGGCCCCTGGTCCCAGGGCAGAGAATGGAGCAGTGAGTCTCCCTGAACCCTTGTGAATACCCCAGGAGTCTGTCAGTTATTTCTGCGGACTCAGTCTCCACTCCCACAGTGCCTGGGGCCAGGCTTCTCTGCACTCCTACGGTCTCAGACCTCAAAGAATTAGACTCTGGAACCGCCGAGTGGGAAGGCATCTCAGCAGCCCGTGTCCAGAGAAGAGCACCCTCTGTGACCTGCCAACAAGCCGCCCTAGCCTGGGCCCAGAGGCACCAGTGAGGGGAGCGCATGACCCCGGAGGCAGAGCGCATTGTCAGGGAGCTTCTCCCGGAGTAAGCCAGCCTCCCCACTCAGCGGAACAAGGCGGCTCCAGGCCAGCCTTCGTGTGGTGCAGTGAACACAGCTCTCCTGTCCCCCTAAGAACCACCTTAATGGGCTGCGCTCCTCCATGGCTCCCCATCGCCCGCTGAACGAGGCACAGCCTCCGGCCGACATCATCTGAAGCGCTCTGCGGGACGGCTCCAGTCCGCCGGTTTGGTTTGATCTCACACGTCTTCCTCTCGCGTGGCAGCATGTTGCGGCCCCTTAGAAAGACAGCTAGATGTGGGGATCGGGAAGCCCTGTGTTCAGATGCCACCTCAGACAGTAGCAGGTCACATGACCTTTGCGAGCCTTCGACTTCCTCAGCCATAGAAGAGAGAATGAATAGTGATAAAAACGCTCCCTCCCAGAGCTGCTGGGGGACGGGGGGGGGGGGGAGGGGAAGGGGGGGACAATGAGATCATGTTTGAAAAGCACTTTGAAAATCTTAAAGGGCGATCCAAATGACCTGAGGTGTCAGGTCCACAACCGCTCGGGGCCCAAAAGCCCCAACCCATCTATGAAAGTAAGGCTTGGGACGCACAAGGCGCAGGGCCCCCATCAGTGGTGACGATGGAGCAGCCATCTGAGCCCTCCTCTGTCTGGCTCCTTCCGTCTCCTGGTGCCTCAGTTTCTCTTCTCACACTGGTCCCTGGCCTGCAATGCCGATCCTCCCCTCCCGGACACCTCTGCCGACGTCCCTTTTACTCCTTGGAGACCGAACGCAGACTTGGCTGCCAGAGTGAAACCTTTCCTCCCCCGCAGGGAGCAGAGCCCTTTCCTGCCTCCAGCTGCCCATAGTCCGGTGGGGACCGCTGATCTCACCCCCTGGTGTCGGACCTGGAATGGAAGCTTCCTACGTGCTGGGCTGGGCCTGTAAACCAACCTACGAGCTTTCAGGGATTGTGTCCCAGGTGCCAGGTAGGGCAGGAGGGACCGAAGATGCCAGGACCTAGTGAGGCAGCCTTGACCTCCTAGAACTCTCCCGGGAGGGAGGATGTGTCCACGCCCCCCAATCCGGGTTGGGGGGGAAGGGACGGCCACGCCCTCCAGGAGCTTGCTGGTGGGGGTGTGGGGGGTGTGTGGCGAGGAGGCGGCGTGGATACGTTGAAGCGAAACTAAGATGTTAACAAAATGTATACAGAATGCTTTCCAGGACTCCAACAGCCCTGGGGAATCGGGATGAGGTGACCCTTGAGGGGCTGGGGAGGCTCCCTCTTTGTGCTCCAACACAGTGACCTTGGCCTTGACAAATGGTTGTGGAATATCTTGAGAAGGCCAGAGAGACCCTGGAGAGCGTGCATTCAGAGAAGAGCCGTAAAGATGCTTCGCGGCGCTGGCCCATGACCCTGGTGGGAAGGGGGTTTGGAATTCTGGCAATTGCTTATTGTGGAGATGAAGGAGCTGAGAGGGCTGGGCTCAGTGCTGAGGACCGCAGGTCCGCCCTTCGGCATCCAAGGGAGCCTCCCTGGCTAGGGCTAGAACCACCTGGCGATACCAAGAGGTCCGTGTTCCTCGGGGGCACCTGCCAGTACCCATGGCTATGCCTGGCACTCCATCTTTGAGAGAACCAGATAAAGAGGGCTCTTCTGAGGAGCATCAGCCTCCGGCAATGCCGCCAAGACACAGCTCCAGTGCCGGGGCCCCAGGCCCACCGTGAGTAGGCTCCGATGTCCCACGACCCCATAGCACCCAAAGGAGACTCCCGTTAGATTGTTGCCGCGGCCCATGAACAGGCCAGCCCCTTCCCTGGTGCTGTGCCAGCTTCTCCCCATCATGCAAGGCCAAACCATCACTGCAGCCTTCACTGGCGCTGTCTCCTAGGGACAGAAGTACTAGTGACAGCATCGACAGCCGCTGCCCCTTACAGAGGCGCCCTAACATTTTCGAAGTGATGTGCGTGTCTTCATTCAATCCTCGAATCAACCCTGTGAAGCATGCCCTACTTGTATTGGGATTCCTGTTTTAAAGGCCTGGACTGGGCAAGTGACTTATCTAGGGTCACACAGCAAACAAGCATCTGAGTCAGGGATCGAGCCCGGGTCCTCCAGACTGGAAAGGCAGCACTCTGGGAATTCATTCCCCTGCTCTATCCTCTGTAATCATGCAACATCCACAGGACATTTTGCATGTGTCTTTCATTGCCAAAGGTCTTCGCTTCTGAATAGCTATAAATTAAGGCCATAGGACTCTTCCTTCTCCCTGGATCCATTTTCTCCCAGGCCCAGAGCTGCCAAGAGGGCCCAAGCTGAGGCTTCCTAGGGCAGAAGCCTGGGTCACAGGGGAGATCTGAGGGAGTCTGCAAGCTGCCAGAGAGTCTGGGTCGGGAACCACCCTCCAAAGGGATTTTGTGTCTAAGATTTTTAAGGACCTTGGATACAGAAGGGACTTACTCTCAGTCCTCCCTCAGAACATTAGGCATGAGGCCAGAAATCAAGTTTCTGGGCTAAGTCAAGGTAAGTGTTCCCCACAAGGGAGATAAGGAGTGGGGCAGGGGCCATGTGCAGAGCAGCCCATAGTATTTGGGTCTGGGAAGTACAGCAAACTCTCCAAACCCAGGGGTATGCCGTGAGGGCCATCACCTTCACTGCAAAGCTCATTAGACACTTCCCTGACTTCCAGACATTCTTCTTGTCCTGAGGAATGTTGAGATTCATTACCCTCCAGCTCTCAGGCTGGGGGGGGAGGGGCAATCATGGATAAAAATCCCACAAGATGCAAAGATATGGAGGGATTGAGATCTGCACCTATGAAAGGGTTATACACATCAGTGAAAGAACAAACCTGCTAAAATGTTCATGTCTTCATGAGGGGAACACGAACAGAGAAAAGTCAGATTGTCAGTCAACATTAAACCCTTCCTATCTGCCGGGCACTCTAATAGACACCTGGAGCTACATAGAGAAGCAAAAGCCTGTCCCTGTCCCCAAGGAGCTAGCATTTGAATTGGGGAGACTTTCAGGTACCTGAGAATTGTGTTTCCCCTTCATTTTCAAAAAGGCCCATGACATCAGGGAAATGATGACGTGACCTGCAGCTGACTTTGATTTGAGTGAGGGGGTGCTTCACAAGGTCTGTGAAGTGACTAACACCACAGGAAAGCACCAATCGTATTAGGGCAGAGAGGGGCTCCGAACAAATATTGAAGGAAGCCAGAGAACTGGGGAGGCAGGGGTGAGGAGGAGGGAGTCCCCGCTGTGGGGGACAGCCAGCACAAAGCACAGAGATGTGGTTCATGGGAACAGACAGGAGACAGGTGGGGCCACCACCCAACTGACTATGGAGGCAGGGGCAAGCCCCAAATCTGGGCAAGGAGTTAACATGTGTCACTGTGTGGGGAATATTTTATACAACTGGTTAGCATTGTGAATGTTATGGTAGGAAATCGGAAGAACTTCCAGAGTCTGATGGGTATTGCTCAGGGAGCTTGATCCAAGTGAATTCATTGTTTAGCTGTGTCTGACCCTCTGTGACCCCTTTTGAGGTTTTCTTGGCAAAGATACAATGGTCTGCCATTGCCTTCTCTAGCTCATTTTACAGATGAAACAGCTGAAGTAAAGAGGGTTAAGTGACTTGCCCAGGGTCACACAGCTAGGAAATGTCTGAGGCCAGAT
The DNA here is from genome assembly GCF_028583685.1 of Petaurus breviceps papuanus. Lineage (NCBI taxonomy): Eukaryota > Metazoa > Chordata > Mammalia > Diprotodontia > Petauridae > Petaurus > Petaurus breviceps. Next base: position 2,523,562 of record NW_027185759.1, on the reverse strand, counting down.
TTGGACTCAGAAAGAGAAGTCTTCCTGACTCCAGGTCCAGCATTCTACCCACTGCAGCACCTTGAGTCTAACAAGCATTAATTAATCTCTTACTATATCAGGCCCTCGAGTACAAAGATAAAATTTAAATAACCCATTGCCCCAAAGAAGATGCCTATTCCTTGGAGGGATGCCTGTACACAGACCAGTGAATACAAGATAATTCAGGGGAGGGGATGACTCCAGTAACTAGATTTCTAAGGACCTTGGACACGGAAGGGACTTGACTCAGTTCTCCTTCAGAACATTAGTCATGAGTCCAGAAATCAGAATCAAGTTCAGGCTCAGGAAAGGCTTCCTGTCGGAGGAAGCTGCCAACAATGCCAAGAGGCAAGAGTGAGGAGAGAGGGCATTGGTCGTGGGGATTATGGGGGCTGCCCACTCAGAGTGAGGCTTAGCAGATCCTTTTCGGGTTTGCTGAGGGAATGCCACTCCAAAGCCAGGTTAGAGATGGTGGGGCAACCAGATTCATCTGAGATGCATAGAGAGGCAGAACATCCAGGCATGGAGAAGGGATCCTGCCCTTCTCTGCCCTGCTCAGACCACACCAGGAGCGACGTCTTTAGTTTGGGTTTACATGGGCTGGGGACCCTCCACAGGAGAGTGACTGGGATAGCAGGAATCTTGAGTCCCTGCCACGAGCGGCTCAGGTGTAGGAATGGGACTTATTCACTCTGAAAATGGCAATGCTGCTGAATGGGGTGACACCAGAACCCAGCAGGAATGGATCTCTCATCTCCCAGCCCAGGGAAACTGAAAACAAAACAATCACTGAGCCCTGGCCTGGTTGGTGCAAAGAGAACTTAGGAGGCATGGCGGGGGCGGGGGCGGGGGGGGGGGGGGGGGGGGGGGGGGGGGGAGGTGACTTGGGACAAAGGACCTTGGGACTAGGAAGGGGTTAGGGAGGGATTGCCCAGAAGGGCTTTCCTGGCTCCTGCCTCTGTGCTGCTCACAGGGAGTTCAGGCACAACTGGCCCCAGATGTGCCCTGGTCCTGTGAGAGAGCAGATGGGAGCAGTGGAGCTGATTGTGGCCCCATTCACAGGAGCATTATGGACAATGAGGCATGAATCCCACTGTCCTTCAGTCATCTCCTAAGTCCCTTCACAGGCCAGAGAATGGGGATACAGAGGTGGTCAAGAAAACTGAGTCCAGCCCCCAACAAGTTTTCATTTCCTGAGTAGGTTTTTAAGGAAAGGTACCTGACAAAAATCTAAAGCCTGAGAGAAAGACAAGGAACAGCTACTTTGAGGAGGAATAGAGATTTACCTGCAGACCACTACTGATGCTGGCTGGAAAATGCTCCCTGAGCAAGGCACTCAGGCTAAATTTAGATTCCTCCTTAATCAGAGCTAATTTCTAGGCGACTTTGGCTGATTGCAGGAACCAAGGCTGGTCACTGAAGAGCAGACCTGTGGGGCACTAGAAGGAAGGGTGACTTAAGGCCAAATTAATCAGATAATCAGCCTGGAAGCAGGCTGGCCTTGAGGCCAGGGAGTGAGCCCTGCTGACTTGCAGAGGAAATGGAAAGGCAGGTGAGAAGAGAGGAACATGCAGCAGGAAGAAGATTGCAGGGTTTGGTGTGAGCTAGGAAATAGTCCCCAGAGGGCACAGAGAGCACAAGGTGCTGCAGAGCTGGGCAGAAAGAAGCTCCCAGGCCACCCTTCCTCCCCCGTCTGTGTTCCCTTCCCCTCCCAGACCAAGGACTGTCTGGCTACTTACTGTCCTTGTATCACCAGCCCTTGGCACAGTGTCTTGTCCCATAGTAGGTCCTTAATCAGAGCTTTTCATTCATTCCAGGGGCATCCAGGTCAAGATGAGCTGAGCTGAGAAGGGAGGCAATGTTGGCCAGTGGAGAGAGCTCTGGACTCTGAGTCAGAAAACCTTGGAGCCCGGATCTTGCCACCAACTGGCTGGGTGACCTTGGGATATCTGGGCCACTTTCCTGAGCCCAGTTTCTTATCCACCAGATAAAGAGTTTAGACCAAGCCACTACCAAGCATCTCCCACACTCCAGGAACAGTAGAGGCAAAGATAAAAAGAGAGATAATCCCTGACCTGGAGGAATTTATGTTCTGTGGAAGGATGGTGTACACAGATAAGGGCATAGGAAAGAAATCCAAGGTGAGATGGAGTGCCGGGGGCTCCCAGCTGGGGGGCATCTGAACTGAGCTAGGAAAGAAGCCAGGGATTTGGGTGACTGCTTAGACAAGAAAGACGGATGGCAACATGGTAGGGGCACAGTGCAGAGTAAGGTTGGATGAGGCCAGTCGTGAAAGGCCTGGAGTCACAGGGAGCCACAGGGGTTTATTGAGCAAAGGAGTGACATGATCAGACTTGCGCTTTGGGAATATTTGTCAGCTATGACATCGGTATGGGGTTCGTGCAGCAAAGAGGGGAGAGCAGAGCAGGGGGATGGATTAGCAGGCTGTAACAAGGCAGGTGGACATCCAGACTTCAGTGGCGGTGCTAGGAGTCGAGGAAAGGGGCCTTCTTAAAGTGTGTAGGGACAAAGACACACCTAGAGGCAACCACTGAGGTTGGACTGGAGTGAGGTACTCTGGCTACATTTCAGTTTGTCCCTAAGCAGAGCCAGTGTCCAGACTCAGCAGCTGATTGGCCGAGTGGAGTTCAGGGCAAGGTGGGGCCAAGGATGAGTCAGAGATGGAGAAGCTGGAAGCTGGTGTTCACCACAGAAATGGGGAAGCAGGGCAGGGGCTGGGAGGGGGCGGAGGTAATGGCTTCCTTTTAGGGCAGGGTGCCTTAACCATGCCTCTGGGGGCTTTAACTGGAAATGTCCAGCAGCAGACTGGTGATTCGGACCAGTAAGTCCTGCTTGTTAAAAGACAGCAATCCATTATTAAAATTTTAAAACAAATGATAAATAATCATCACTAAAGTTTTATAGTAATAAAAGAACAGTCGCTAATAACAACTCACATCAATATCGCACTTAAGGAGCAGGTTCCAATGGATCCTCACCCTGGGAAGTAGGTGTGATTGTGATGTCCATTTTACAAGTGAAGGAAACTGAGGCTGAGAGAGTTCTGGTAGCTCGGACAGAGTCACACTGTCAATGAGTGACTGAGGAAGGATTGAATTCATATCCTTCTGACCCCAAGTCCAGCTCTCTGGCCATTAGACCACCAGCTTGCAGCCCCTGACACAACCCCAGATCTCACACGAGGTCTCAGCAAGCAGCCTGTTTCCTCCTGAAGCCTTTCCTGTCTGTTTGAGCACGATCTCCCCTCCCCCAGTCCCCTCACCTTTAAAACGTGACCTTATTTCCATCGCTTGTAGATGTGCCCCTCACTCCATTCCCTCCCCACCAATGGATACTCCCTTGTAACAACAAAAAGGTGAGGAGGGAGGGCATTCTAGGCACGGGCATGGCCAGGGCAAAGGCACAGAGTCAGGGGATTGAGGGTTGGGCCTAAGTAGGCCAGTGCCACTGCCTCATGCCAATGCAGAGGCCTCACCATTTTACAGGAGCCGAGGATGGCCTCCAACACCTTGGGCAACTCCTCCATAATGGATTTATCAGGTGGAGGGTGCACCAGACTGACTAGGTCAGGGGGGCTGTGTGAGCGTCCAAGAGTCCCACCTGTCAGACTCCTCCTCCTTCATCGCTCTCGCTGCCAATGCTGATGACAACCACTTAAGGCTTCCTGCTTGGAACGTTTCTTTAGTCTGTCTTTGTGTCTTTCCCAGACAGACTAGTGAAGATCAAGGGTCCTCCTCTCCATCACTCCCAGCCAGCTTCACCTCAGATGGAGGGACCTTGGGGGGCACCTCAGCTCTCACCAAGAAACCCCAATCCCAGAAACCTTTAGGAGATCTTCTCAGATTTGGGGGGGGAGGAGCAATCACAGGACCCTTGCCCTGAAACTGAAAGGCACCAGTCTCCTCATCTGACATATGAGGAAACTGAGGACCAGGGGAATTACGGACCGGCCCAAGGTCAAGCTGATCATAACATCTCAAGTATGATTTGAACCTGTGTCTTCCATCTCCAGAGTCCGAACTTGATCACCTGTGCTGTGTTGATTCCCATCAAAAGCCCTCACTATCCCTGAAGGTCTAGGAATTAAAGGTCTAAGGGGAGTCATTGAGGCAGGAGACCGAAACCGCAGCCCTGGCTGCTCTGGAGAGCTATTGGTCCCCTTCTCTTCCTCTCCCCAGCTTCTCTGGCTACCTTGGGGTGCATGGCCCTCTTTGTGTGATTCTTGCTTCTCTGCCTTCTCTGCTCTCTGGTCCCCTTCTCCTTGGAGTCCTCCAGGCTTCTGACTTTGAAATCCATACAGGAGCTGGGTAGGGCATGGGGGCACAAAGCACAGATGGCCACGCCTTTGGTAGAACTTTCTAAAAAGCTCCTGGAGACTGCAGTTGTATGGAAGGGACTGGCTTGGCTCTTCTGGGACTAGGGGAGGGGATAGTCATCCCTCCATCCCCCCACTCCCAGGAATGGTTAAATGAGGGAGACCTTCTCCCAGACCACCTGCCACTTCTAAGTAGAGTGGTCTTTGTCCTCCTCCAGGTAAAGCATTGACAAGCCTAAGGTCTTCAGCATCGAGGTGGGATCCCCTGGCGCCACCAGCATCTTCACAGAGATGTATCTGAAAGACACACCAGGGAAGCTCTAATGTGTGATGAAAAGCGTGTGATTGTGAGTGTGAGTCTGTGATTGTGCGTGTGAGTGTGTTTGAGTGTGTGAGTGTATGTGAGTGTGTGTGTGTGTGAAAGAATCCTCCTTTGGGAGACACAGAAGTTTCTAGCATTCTTTTAATTTCCCATCCCCCAAGCACGATTAAAATTGGGTTTCATAATGTTTAGAGCATCAGAGGCTTCAGTGGTCTCTGTGTGGATCTTGCCTCTGACGGGGCCTAATGATGTGATCTTGGGCAGGTCACAGCCTTTCTAAGCCCCAGTTTCTTCGCCTGTGAGATGGGGACAGCTAATTACAACTTTCAGGTTTAGGATCAAATTATTTCATTTCTATAAAGTGCATCACAGACCTTAAAGCCCCACAGAAGGAGCATTTATTCCCCTGCCAGACAAGGTGTGAAATATTGCCCTGTCCTTTGGGAGGAGGAATTACCTATAGGACCAGGCAACCTAGAAGAGAGAGATACACACACAGACTCACACACAGAGACTCACACAGACACACACAGAGACACACACAGACTCACACACAAACACAGACTCACACACAAACACAGACTCACACACTACCTTCCAGTCCCTGGGAAGGTGGGGAGGGACAGGGGGTGCTCAGCCTGCCTGACCCCAAGCCCTGGCTTTGGGGGACATGACCTGGATCATCAACACTTACAATGCAGAATAGCACACTGGGAAGTTTGGGGCTGTCCTCTTTCTGAGTCACAAGCATTTAGAAATAGTCCTGAGCCCCTTCTGACAAGATGTGAGTGAGGAAACATCCTTGCTTGATCCATGGGGGATGGGCACATCCCAGATCCCCTCCCCTCAGCTCATTTGCCCAGTACCACACAAAGGAAGCTCAGGCCACCCAACCTGGCATCCTGAGAGTTTCACAGAAGATGGCCCCTGGTGTTCTCTGCCTGGTGGGGAGCCGGGGGCATGGAATGCTGGCCAGCCAGGAGCCAGCAGAGAGGCCTAATCAAATGAGGGCAGCAGCAGGATGCCCACTTGAACCGAGGTGTCAGTGGGGTGTTGAGGGCAGGCTGGCTGAGGTTACAGGTACTTTTCATCCCTCCACGCAGGAGAGCACCAATGTCCTGCTGCTAGAAATTTGCCTGCGATTTTGTCATTCAAAGGAGGGCCAGGGTCCAGCAGCCACTGGCTGGAGATGATAACTTGATTAAGGCTGGGGACAGATGACACCATGGCAGAGCCAGCTCAAAGGGGGCTGTGCTCTCCATCCTTAACCTCTCCTCAGGAGCCGGCCAATTATAGCCGGGAACAGATCAGCCCCCCGGTATCAGACAAATAAGGTGTCTGGTGGAGTGGATGCCAATCACTTACAGGGCCTCTCCTAGAAATGAGCCAAGCAGCTCACTTCCCTCTGCATTGAAAAATGCAAAAAAGTTCAATTAACCCAGTGAGTCCTGGGGATGGAGATTGCCATCCCTCCCTGAAGTCACTTTGGAGGAAGTTCATGGCATACACAGGTCCAGAGAGATGAAGAAGTGTGGGGGCTCAAGCCAGGTGCCCATTGGCAAGGCTGACCATTGATATACTGGGGCTGGGGAAAATCATTGGCTGTTCAAGAAGCTGATCAATGTGATTCTACCCTCCCCCACCCCACACATGTGGTGAGAGGGGGCAGGAGCCAGGCCAAACATCTTCTCTTTGTTCCTGGGGGGTGGGGGCAGATGACAATGGGACTGTTAGACAACAAGGAGTCAGCCCAGCTGATCAGACTTTCCACTGATAAGAAAATGCCAGGTGTGACGATAGTGGGGGGGGGGTCTGAGAGAGCACTCACCACATACTTACAAGAACCCAATGAAGTAGATGGTTATTAGTCCCTTTGTACAGATGAAGACACTGAGGCTTGGATTGATGAAACCAAAGGAGGCACATAGTTCAACTTGTCAAAAAGCCAATCTATCAATCACCAAATATTGAATTAAGCACCTGCCAGGAGAGAGGCTCTGTGCCAGGCAAAGGCAGCCCAGCCCCTGCAGTCGGGCTCACAGCCTGGATGTAGGAGAGAACCTGTACATGGGCACAGCCAGACAGGCCAGATCCCCAGGGCTTTGGAGGGAGGGGGATCAGGAAAGATAACACTGGAGCCATCTGAGCAAGATTTGAACCTAGGACTCCCCTGACTCAAAGTCTAGCACGAATCCGTGTATCACAATGCCTGCCCCTTAATGTCCTGGAATTCGATGACTAAAGGCTAGCCTCACACCTCCAGTAAAGAAACCTGTCACTGAGGAAGATTCTGCCCTTCCCCCAAAAGTACCCATGAGGCCTCCTGGGAGTAAGAGAGAATCGTGGGTTTAGCATTGTTCTTCTCTGATCAGTGAGGATACTCTGGCTATGATGGGGGGTGGGCTGGGAGAAGAGAGAGCCCCAGGAGGAAACCCTTCCAGGAGTGGTAGGGATGGGAAAGCTGAAAGAGAGACTGCCAGGGTCAGAGGGACTCCATGAGACATCCTGAAAATGGGCCCATCTCGGTTTCCAGCCCCACCTCCAGACTGAGTTTCTGGCAGGCATCTTTCCACCTGTGTCTCATTACTTATCATCTCAGGGGAGAGCCACAGCTAAATGGCCCCTTGTGTGTGTGCTGGGGGGAGGGAGAGAAGCCTTGGAGTCTGATCTCCTTTTCACATGCTGCCATTTTTCAAGGAAGCTAATCTCTCCATGACTGGAGCTCTGGGAATCAGAAGGACAGGCTACCTGGGAAGCATCTGCCTGGGATGAGCCCTTCTTGGGAAAGCCTGGCCAGACCACAGAATAACTATCATCTTTGAGGATTTTATGGAGAGCCCAAGGTCCCTCCCGCTCCAAGCCCTCCCTGCCCACTTGTGTAATCAGCCTCCAAATAGAATGCTTTAACTTCAGGCTGTTCCCATCTGCAAACAGATGCCAAGCATGGATGGCACCTCTAACTCATGCTTATGTGTTCAAGGATGCTGAAAGCTACATAGAACTGGGTTCTGATTTTGTCTTAAAAGCTCACTGCCTTTGTGACCCTGGGTGAGTCTCCACCTCTCCGGTCCTCCCTGGCTCGTTTGTAAATACAGGGATCAAGCTTATTGACCTTGGAAGTCCCTGCAAGCTCTAAACTAATCCTTGGCAAAACAGGTGGGCCCAAGGTCCCAGAATTCTCTGTTAATTTCCAACCCAGCAGAAGGGTGATTATACTGAACACCTTGGCTGGCAAGCTGCAACATACATCCAGGAGATGTTTTTGCAAAACCATCCAGAGGAATTCGGAAGCATCCAGGACCCCAAGGAGACTGACCCAGCAGCTCTTGATGCATCTTCCAGAACAAGGCATCGGAATGGATGAGGTCCTTAGGAAAGGGTTAGGGTTCCCAGGATCCCAGAATGGCTAAGAGATGATCTCCACAGCCACAGCTGGACACAAAGGTCCCCTTGTCTTTTCCCAGCATCGATCGTCCACCCACTTGGAACTTTGTACTTTCCATTCCACTGCTGGACTGGGCTGAGCTGTTTCTAACATCTAGTCAGAATCAGCCTCTAAAAGCAGCATCCACTACTCCTAGGGTTAAGATACTAGTCATATTGGCTTTTAAATTAATTTTCCAGAGTATTCACGATCATTTTGCTGTGGAGCTACTTCTTTAAAAATAGATACAATTCCAATGGCTGAACCATCCCAGAGAACATCCCCAAATCGACTCAACCTGGATATGGACATTGAAAACCTTGGAGACATGAGGATGGATCCAGGATGACCCTCAAACCTTGAGAAAACCCCTAGACTTGATCTGCCCTCAGAAGAATTCTTTAGCTGAATGGGAACAACTGAACTCCCTGACCCATCCCATCGGTCCCTTTACCCCTAAAGTGTCGCCCTCCTGGGCAAAGAAAGGGTGAGGTCATTTTTGTAGGAAACATCTCACTCTAAGGCTAGTGCATAATTGAGAGAAATCTAGTCATATCTCACAATGAGAAATTAAGCAGAGTAATCCTCGAATGCCGAAGTTCCCACAAAAGAGAATTTTTGGGAAAGTAATCAGTTGACTCTGTGTGTGTGTGCGTGTGTGTACACGTGTGTAAATGGATGCATGGACATAATCAAATAGAATCTAAGTACCACATAGGGGACATGCATTGCATTACATATATGTCACAAGCAGAGCAGGGGATTTCTTTCTGGGTTAGACAGAATTACAAAGCTTGTTCAGGAGTGGAGTCCATTAAGGTCAGATTTCTATGTGGCTAAACGACAGGGAATTCTGGATTCAGTCCTGTTGAAAGGCAGACCCAACATACCCCTTAGAACGGAGCTTTTGAGAAGGTTCAAAGGAACCCAAAACAAAAGCCTGCCTTTGTGGTGTTTTCCCCCTTCCCTCATTGTCCCCTTTCAACTCCCAGGGGCCTGCCCCTTAAAGAAAGGAGCTGCTAATGTGGAGAGTGGGAGTCTTAAATTGTGCGGGGCCCACAATAGGGGCCCATTGGGGCCAGCCTCATTACAGAATCATCTGAAATGCTGGAGAAGTGTTTCCCACTGATTAGCATAAATAGCAGAAAAACTCTTTCACCAACAAAGCAGGTTCCATCTGCCCTCAGTAGGTCCTCACCTTGACTTCAAATGGCCAGTCACTCCCCCTGCACAATTCGGGCTTGGGCACCCTGGCCCCCTGTACCTCGTGGGCCCAGCGGCATTCAGAGAAATAGCAACATAACAGCCCACGTGTTTATTCAGTGACTGGCCCGCTTCTTTGGACATAGTTCCCACCTCTGTGGGCACTTCATCCTTTCCCTTAAAGCTTCAGGCCAGCGCAGAGAGAAAGGGGCCCGGCAGGGTCCGGGAGAGGCCCCGATGCAGCCCACACCTCGTGAAGGGGCCGCTGGGCTAATTAGGTTCTTTCTGCCCCCATTCCTAGGGCCTGTTGTTTCAGGGATTGTGCTGCCAGATTAAAGAGTCATTAATCACTGGGGCCTGTCAAAGAGGCTGCTCCCCAGAGGGGGGGGTTACTGGCATCTGGGGTTGTCCAACCAAGGTCTGGTTTGCATTACGGCGCGCAACAGGATAGTGACCCTTTCTCCCATCGGCCACGGGCGAGATTGCTCCTCCCGGGAGGGCTGCAGGGCCAGACCCAACCTCCAGAGGACCGCAGCCAGGCGACTGCAGGGCTGGAGTCCATGCCCAGGGCGGATCAGCTGAAGGGACTGGGGGTGCAAGTTTAGCCTGACGAGCTGCCATGTGGAAGGGGTCTTAGGCGGGTCTGCTTGGCCTCGGAGGGCGGAACGGGAGCTGCAGGGGAAGGGCGGGAGAGACGGATGGGCAGAAGAACGGCCCCCACGAGAAGTGTCCAAACACTGCGGGGTCTCCTTGGCGGAGGGGCGGAGGGGCGCTGTCCCCTCACATCGGGCTGGACGATGGCTCGTCAGCGGATAGTAGTGGGGACTTTTCAGGCACAGCTCGGGCTCCTTCTGCCTCGGAGATGCCGCGATTCTCTGATTAGGATTTACCATCTGGTAATTCCTGAGTGTCGCAGCGGAGTCAGCTCTGGGTCTGGAGGCAGGGAGACTCAAAATCAAACCCTGCCTCAGACCCTTCTGTTTTCCTCAGTTTCTTCAACTGTAAAATGGGAATTATTAGAATATCTACCTCAGACCATCTACCGTCATGAGGGTCAGATGAGATATTTGTGCCGGCAAACAGTAGGTGCTAAATAAATGCTTATTTCCTTCCTACCTTATTTCCTCATCCATAAAATGGAGGCAATAGCATTCACCTCCCAGAGTTGTCGTGAGGTTCAAAGGAAATAACATTTGTAAAGTGCTTCTCCAACATGAAAGTTCTCCAGAAATGCTGTTTATTATCATTGTCGCTAATTATTTCTAATTGTTGCTATTGCTCAGCCCCTAGAGGGATGGCCCCTAAATCATGTACAACTTCTGACCTTCTTTGGTCCCCAGGGGCGTCTCCGAGGTCCCGAGGACAGAAAGAGTTGTCAACCCTCGGCTCCAGCTTCCCTATTATTTCTTGTAGTTTAAACAGGGAGAATTTCGGGCGTGCCTTCCAGGTGAAAAGTTCAAGTTAAGCATTTCCGAATCCCATTCTCAGGATCCTCAAGGCTCCGCGAGGCGAATTGGCTTTGCTCTGGGCCTGTCTCCTCCTTAGATGTGGGTACAAGCTCAGACAGGCCCTCTGAGGTGGCCTCTGCCTCCCCCCACTCCTCCCTCCCCACCACGGAGAGCCACGACTGGACAAGTTGGCTGCAGGGGTAACGGAGCCATTTCCAGAAGATGCCCAGCCTTCTCCTCCCTAGAAAGAGCCGAAGGAATCTCCAGGGAGGCTGGGCATAGGGCTCTGGATTCCTTTCCATGAGAAGAGAAGTGTCTAGCATGGAGCAGCATCACCTTCTGTCCCACAAATGACGGTGATGATAATGACAAAGGTTGCAGAATAAAGTGGGAAGTTTGGAAGTCAGGATGTCCTGGGTTCAAATCCCACTCACTGCCTGTGTGACCTTGGAAATGTAATTTCATTTCTCTGTGTCCAGCATTAACCCAGATCACCACGTGATCACAAGACTTTGTCCTTGAAATACAAACCTGGTGAGCACCCTAGCAATCAGTGCCCCCCTCACACTTTTCCCATGTCTCTGTTAGTTTCTTCCCTTTCTCTTTTGCTGGGTTTTATCTGTCTTCTCTTCCTCTTACCTGGGGCTGGGGTGGGGGGAGGTGAGGTGGGTAGGAAGGGGACAGGGAAAAGTCCAGGTGACTTGAACCCCAAGTCCCCTTCTCACACGGCATCCTAGGATTCAGAGTTGTAACCTGAGGCCTCAGAGATAATCTTTTCAGATGCTCAGATGCAAGTCTAGAGAAACCTCTTATCCAACCTTATTTTACACATTAGGAAGTGGAAGCCAGGAGAAGTCGTGCATGGTGGAGATATTGTTTCCTCATACATTTTCATTTTTATTTGTCTTTTGGTATCTTCAGAATTTCCTCCAGTATACCTCCTCCTCCCAGAGACCCATACACATTTTATAGCAAATCAATTTATAACAAAAATTTTTCAAGAAAAAAAAAAGAATTTGAACCCAAGTGACAGAATCACATAATCTCAAAGTTAGAAAGAAGTCAGAAAGGTGGCTAGGTGGCACAGTGAATAGAGCACTGGCCCTGGAGTCAGGAGGACCTGAGTTTAAATCTGATCTCAGACATTTAACATTTACTAGCCCTATGACCTTAGGCAAGTCACTTAACCCCAATTGCCCTGCCCTCCAAGGCCCTGCAAAAAAAAAAAAAGTAAGAAGCTTTTTAATCCATCCTGGAAAAGGGGGAAAACCTTCCATGCTGTACTTTTAATACTTGGCCTTCATTAATTGTTTTTAATTGACAAGCATTTGCTCTCGTTCCATCCTCTCCACAATGGAAAAGAAAAGGAAAGCCTTTGTCACTTATGTACGTAGTCAAGCAAAACAAATTCCCACATTGGCCACATCCAATGTGTGTCAGTCTGCATGTCTCATCTGGCTTCTCCCAGTGCTGCCCCAAGTTCTTAGGTCTCTCAAGGTTCCTCCTTGTCTTAACAGAAGTATAACGTGTCCTTCTGTTCCTGCTCACATCACTGTGCTTGAGATACTGAATTTCATAGTGATGGATTTGACCTGCTGATCTAGCCTCTGAAATAACAGCTTGCATCTTTGTTGTCTGACACATTAGCAGCCTTTCCCAACTTCCTGCCATCTCTAAGTCTGACAAGCATATTAGGTGGTGAAGTGGATAGAACGCTGGGCCTGGAGTCAGAGAGAACTGAGTTCAAATCCAGCCTTAGATACTTACTAGCTATATGACCTTGGGCAACAAACTTGACCATTATTTACCTCAGTTTCCCCAACTGAGGTAAATAATATAGGGCTAATAATAGCACCCACCTCCCAGGATTGTTGTGAAGATCAAATGAGATAATATTTGTAATCGCTTAGCACAGTGTTGGACACTATTCATATCTATATTCATATATATGTTTATATATCTTGTTAATTAACTAGCCAAGTCACTGCTGATGATGTTAAGCAGCACAGGACCAAGGACAGATCCCTTGGGCACTGGGCTGGAGAATCAGTAAATACTGACCTCTCTTTGGAGCACTGTGTGTTGGATAGCCACACCTGGGTAGTGTGCTGCCTCCTTAAAAATGCCCAGACTTGACATGCCCCAAATAAGACCCACATCTTCTCCCTCCCCTTCTCTGCCCTAACCCTATGGATGATAGTCCACCTTATCGTAGACTCATCTTCTGGTCTCCCCTCTTCCTCACTATCACAACTAATCAATTGTCAAATCAACAGATATTTACTACACAAAGTGTATGGCTAATACACTTTGTTGAGACAATAGGGTATATCAAGTAGAGGGCTGGTCTTAGAGAAGGGAAGACCAGATTCAAATCCCACCCCTGAAACTCTATGTGACTGGGCAAATCACACCATTTCTCTGGGCCTTGAGCAATTCCCCAAGAGCTCCTCTAGCAGACTTCTCTGTCAGGGATGGCTCCTAGCCCTTCCTTTTAGATTATATGCAAGGCTGGTGTTAATCACCAGGGATCCAAGTTAAAAGCAGGGCACCACTCCTGCACTATAGCAGCCAAGAATCTAGTGGGAGATTCAGCTGCTTATCACAATTGACTCTGGACAGGTGCCTGTGTCTTTCTGGGCCTCAGTTTCCTCATCTGTAGAATGTGGGTCTTGTACTAGATGACCTCTAGGGTCTCTTTCATCTTAAAATCCACCACTCGTCCCCCAGAGAAGGGTGTCTGGGGTGGTGAGGGACTGGGGATTGTGCCACATGGAGGACTGGCTGAAGGAACCTGGAGACTAAGGACACCAAATGAATACAGTCTTCAGGCCATCACTGAGTAGCAAGAGTGGCAGATCCCAGGCCCAGCAGCCAGGCTCATTGGCTGTACCCAGCCTGAGAGACCACCCCCAAATGAATGGTCCTGACAGAGCTGAAGCCCTTAAGAATTCTACCCATTTGTTAGCGTCCTGTAGGTCGTGTGAGTATTTAACAGCCTGAGTAGGGGGACAAGAGAAACCTGGGGTTAGAGTGTGTGGGGATGGAAGACTTCCAAGCAAATGTGCTAAACCAGATTCATGTGTCTGTATCAACTGCTCACACTTCTGCTGTCTGTTGGGTTCCTAGGGGCACAGTGAGTAGTCCTGGACTTGGGGTCAGGAAGAGCCAATAAAAAAGCCCATCTCTCACACACATAGCAGTGGGACTGTGAGCAGGTCTAGTCAGTTCTCAAGGCTTCTGGGCTGAGTCCTGAACAGAAGGGGGAAATCACCAAGATCGTGTGTGTGTGTGTGTGTGTGTGTGTGTGTGTGTTTGTGTGTGCGCGCGCGTGCGCAGGTGCTGCTCTCCCCATTGTACAGATGGACAATAGAGGACTGAACAGTCAGTATATTTCCTTAGGGTCACAAAGCTGATGTCAATGAGGGCTTGACTCCAGTGCTTTAAAAACTTTTAATTAACTGTTAAGTCACTCAAGATGCATTTATTAGATGCTAAATTACTAATTTATTAAGTGAGTCAGGTGGGTCAGGCACTAGAGTAAGGACTGGAAATGTAAAGAAAGACAAAACCAATGGTTCTTGCCTTCATTCGCCCAGTAGGCTACAAAGACTGAGGGGCATGGGGTCAGTGAGAGCAGGGAGGGACTTTGGTCCAACCCTTTCATTTTACAAACGAAAATATTGAGGGTGAGAGAGTGTAGGGAAGTAATTTGCCCAGAGTCACCTGGGTGGCAGTCAGGATTTGAACTCAAGCTCTCTCACCCCAGCCCATCCCTTTTCCTTTCTATTCCCCCTTGTCTGCTGAGAGACCGCATTCCGTTTACTGTCTTCGTCTTCTCGTCTCCAGATTCACCACACCTGGTTTCTCCAGCCAGTGCCCCATGTTCCATGATTGCCAGCCCCTCGCAGTCCCAGGGACCCACGGTCAGCTCTGCAGCCACGCCCCCCGTTAGCCTTCATCTTTGCCCAGCCCCTGGAGGGGAGAAGGCCTCCCTCTTTGGGTCACGCGGGCATGTTCACTGCCTTGTCTAGTTGGGCACCCCCGGCCCCGCATCCTGGCTCCCCTATCAGGGCTTCTCCAAAGTTTCCTCCCTTCGGAGGTTTAAAAGAAAACAGAACCCAGATCTGTGGATGTTACGGCTCTCCACAGTGGAGTTCTTGTTGTCCAGGTCTGATATTAATGGGCCACTCCTTGGGATTTCAGACTGGAGCCACTGGCAGCAAATGAATCCAAGAAAGGAAGGACTGTGAGACGAAGAGAGGAAACGCCTCGCCTCCCCTCCCCCCGCCGCCAGCTTTGATCCTCGGCTCTGGAGATGAATTGTCCTCATTTCACTGGTCCCTGTGCGGAGGTGGATGTCGTTGGAGGCAGGGAACTGCGCGGAAGGGGGAGGGGGATGGCAGAGGAGAACTGATCTGTTTTCCAAAGGCTCTCGGGGGCCAGCACATCAAGGGGATCAAAGCTGCTGGAGATTCAGAGGAGGATGAAGGATTAGGCACTCTATTTTTTCTCGCCTGCAGTGCACATGGGGACCTGATGGGTCAGGATGGGAAACACAGCCAGGCAACGGCAGCCCCGGCGGGGGCAGAGGCTGCCCGGGGAGGGAAGGGGACTTGCCGCAGCTGCAAACCATTGAACAGCGACTTCCCCGAATGCTTCCACTCTGATTGTCGTTCTGTGTGTTTTCCTCCATTCAGCACAGCTCATGGAAACTTCCAGACCTTTCTGATCTTTAAAATGCTGAGCCCAGCTCCTGCCAGGCCTGGAGAAGGGGGGACAGGGAGGGGAGAGGAGCAGAGCTCCAGGGCTGGGACTCAGGAAGCAGGGCTTTGGGTTCCAGTCTTCCCTGCTCCACTGGCTCTTCATGTGCAGCAAATGGTACTGGGCCTGGGATCAGGAAGCTCTCCTCCCAAATCTGACCTCTGACACCTCCTAATTATGTGACCATTGGTGGACAGTCAAAGGAGCCCAGATTTGGAACTGGAAGGGACTCTGGAATTCATCTAGTCCAACCCCTTCATTTGACAGAAGAGGAAACTGGGGCTCAGGAAGGGGAAGTGACTTAGTTACTGTCACCCATAGGATATTAGCTGGAGCTGGAGGAATCTTAGAGGTGATAGACTCCACCCCTCCTGAGGCTAGGCAAGTTGGAGAATTATGGATAGGCTGCAAGTTCTTGAGGGGAGGGACCAAGTGGGTACAGAGACTAAGGTTCTAAAGGAAGATCCATGGTCCATCCAGGTGGCCAGGCTGACCAGATGTGCACTGAGTAATACACCATGGGATGTTATAACTGTCAGATGCAGGTGATGAGGGCCACAGGAGTATGAGGAGGGAGAGATGGTGCCAAGCTATCAGGTAGGGCTTCATGGAGGAGGAGGAATTTGAAGTAGATTTTGAAGTCTTGATGGAAGTAAAACAGGTGGAAAGGAAAGAAGCTGATCTCCTTTGGGAAAGGGTACAGCAACGTTGGAGGAGATGCTGAGGTGATAGTGGATGCCAGGAGGACAGAGACTTTGGTGCAAAGGCAGGAAAGGGGGGCAGAGCTTTACAAAGTGATTGATCAATGACCACTCAAGGCCAGCAGCAGGAGGTGTCTAGGGAAGGACCCCATTCTCCCCCCGCCCAGGGTGGGAATCTCAAGGAGATTGCACTGATTTTTGTGGATTACTGGGGAGTAGAGATGGGAAGCAGAGTTTAATTCTACTACTTGGGTTCTCCTCATCAACTACTTTGCTCTTCTGTCCTTATTAAAAGCATTGACATTTCATTAATGGTGGCTGCTGGGTAGAGAATATGTGGGAGGAGGGGGGAACCTAAGTTAAAAAGCTTTACAAGAAAGAGAAACTGCAGGTGCCTGAGTGGAGAGAAGAGAAGGCTGCCCAACCTCCAAGCTCCAGCTCCTGGCCTTATAACACACCTCCCATTAATGATCTGCCCTCACAACAAGGAGGTGAGAAGCCAGATCAGATCACCAGCCTTGATCCTTGGCTCTGATCAGGCCTTCCCGCTGGGACACTGTCCCTGCCTCTCTTCATGCTCATCTCCTTCCCTTTACACTTTCTCTTCTGGTCATTTCTGTGTGTTGGTTTCTTGTGAAAGACGCAGTTTGCTGCAGGAGAGTTGGACTGGGCATCAGCAGCCAGGGCTCTCCCTCTTCCCCATAAAAACCCCTAGAAACTGCACTGGGGTAGCTGGTGATTATTGGCATTGGCTAGCCCAACTCCCTCACTTAACAAAGGTGGAAACTGAGGCCCAAGATATAAGTTGGCAAGGTCATGATCAAAAGAAAGGTCTCTCTACATTCTCATTTTTCCCTACCTTAAATGGACTTAAGTTGAAATGTCCAAAACACTTAAGCCTGGAGAAATCCTTCTGAAAGGGGATTCAAAATCTCCTGGTCCACTGAGTTTCTTTTATTTTCTCACTCTCCCCTCCCTGCATGTTTATTTCCTTTTCCATCCCTCTGGTATCTTCTATTCAGCAAGACACCCTGGCTGTTGTTGCAGGTGTAGGCTTACCCTCCTCGAGCTGCTCTGGAAAGAAGACTGGCCAGGTCAGGCTGCCCCTGAGAAACCATGGCCCCATTGTCTTCTCTTCCCATCACTTTATTTTAACGTCACAGCAGTTAGCTGCCTACTGGGGCTTCCACTAGAAACTCAGTGATTCATCACATTAAAGCTTTGCCATCAGGAGCTGGGAGGAGTCCAAGTTTGCAGAAGTCAAGGCTTCATTATTTCCAGAAGTGAGAAAAAGTGGCTCAACTGTTTGCATGTGATGAGTGTCAGAAGGAGCATATGCCTTGGACCCATCGAGCTGCTGTGGGGCAGCCCCTGGATGCCCCCTCCCCATGCTCTGAGGAGGTCAATGCCCTGGGGAGACACCAGCCACATAATGCCTGGTTTAGAGTCAATGTCCTAAACAACTCAAGGGAAAAAAGAAATCAGTCATCATCATCATTAGCACAAGTGACTCATGCCCTCCTGTTCAAGTGTGGAAGATGACTCTGGGTTCTCAGTGCACACTGTGCCAACAGATAAAAGTCCTGAGAGGACCTTTCAATCAATAGATCAACAAGCAGTCATTAATCCCTTGGTTCCAGATTCACTCAAAAAGTGAAAGTCCTTTGCCTGGATGGGGTTTACCACCTAGCCAGGAAAAACAAGATGTATATGTGAGGGCATGTACCAAGTAGATAGGTCAGCTGAGCGTCACAGTGCCCAGAGTGCTGGACTTACAGGCAGGAAGACCTGAGTTCAAATATGACCTCAGCCACTATCTTGGCAAGCCACTTTACCCAGTTTGCTTTGGTTTCTTCATCTGTACAATGAGTTGGAAAAAGAAATGGCAAATGACTTCAGTCTCTTTGTGACAAAAGCCCTGAATGAGGTCGCAGAGAGTCAGGCACAACTTCAATGATCGGACAGCACCAATGAAAGGGACACAAAATAGCTGGTGGGGAGAGGGGAAGCATGAGCATGGGGGGGGGGGGGTTAAAGGGCAGGAGAGACTTCCAGAAGAAGGTCATACTTGAAATGAGCCTCGAAGGACATGGGGAAATCTCTGAGGCAGAATTTAGGGGGGAGGGTATTCCAGGCATGGCCGGTGGCCATCGCAAAGACATGGAGAAAGTCCATTTGGCTGAACCACAGACCAAGTGAATGGAAGCAATGTATCGGGAGGCTGGGGAGGCAGGGCCTTAAATGCCAAATACAGAAACTTACCTTTGGTTCTAGAGGTCACCAAGTACCATTAGCTTTTCTTTCTAGTTACCAAAGAAGTAGAATGGTGGATAAGGTGTCAAGCTTGGAATCAGCAGAGACCTGAGTTTGAATCCTGCCACAGACATTAGCTGCATGACCCTGGGCAATCCCCTTAACCTCTCTGGGCCTCAGTTTCCTCATCTGTAAAGTGGAAATAATAATAATACATCTATGACAAGTTTGTGTATACCATCAAATTAGATTGTATATGCAAAGAACTTTGCAAACCTTAAAGCCATAGCAAAAAGGTAATGGTGGTGGCGGTGGCGGTGGTGGTAGAGATGGTGATGGTGGTGGTGGTGGCGGCAGTAGCAGCGGTGGTGGCGGTGGTGGTGGTGGTGGCAGTGGCGGCGGCGGTGGTGGTGGTTGACTAGTGCTAGTACCAGGAGTGCCCAGACAGGAAGATTTTGGTTAGGGAACCATCTGCCAGCAGAGGGGGTGTCGATCAGTTTTATTAGGCTTGAGGAGAGTCTTCACCAGGAGTGTGGCCGCCAGGAAATAATGTTTTTGACACCAAGAACGTATGAAAATCATCCACAAAGGTGTGAAAAGGCTTCATTCTGTCAGTGAAGGGAGTGTCTCCACCAAAGGAACTCCAACTCTTCGACTCTGAAAGTCACAAGCCGTCTCTCTCCTTTCATTCAGTCATTCAGCCAATGAACACCAAACATTCTGTCCATTCACCAATGGGCTGAGATGGAGCTCCCCATCCGGTGGGCAAGAGGAGATGTGGATACAAATGATTCCAATATGAGGTGGGTTTGGAAAGTCCAATAAGAGAGCCATGAGGCATTCTGGCAACTCAGGAAGAGTGGGGTTGCTTCCAGGTGAAGGGGTCAAGAGGGCAGATGCTCAGGGTGTTTTCTAGGAATGGTGATCAATCTATGCTGATCTGTCCAGACAGAGGGCTGGCTCTGGATTCCCAGGACCCAGCTTTGACCATTATCACTGCTACTTACCTACCTGGTGCATATGATTGATCAGTGACTTGGAGAAATCAGGGGGGACGAGGGAGCCCTACAGACCTGGAGATGAGTCCTCAGTCTCAGAAAAGAAGAGGGTCAGAGTTTCCACATTATAGACCAGTGAGGACTAAAGTCTCCAGCGTGAGAGTAGAGAGAAGTTCTTAAGCAGCTAGAAAGCGAAGTGGCAATTTTCTAGAGCCAGTCTAGCTTCCTCAAGAGTATGCCTGGCCAACCCAATGTCACTTTAGTCTTGGGCAGACCTACCATATTAGCAGTTAGGAAGGATGCTATAGACAAGGAGATGCAGATTTTAGCTCAGCATTTGACACAGTCAGTTTTTCACATAATTCTTACAGGCAAGATGGAGAGATGTGGACTCCAAGATAATATAATTCGGCCCATTTGGAGCTGATTGAATGATTGCCTGGAGAGTAATTATTAATGAATCAATGCCAACCTGGAGGGAAGTCTTTAGTGGAGTACCATAGAGATCTGGTTTTGACCATGTGCTATTAAAATTTATGAAAAAAAATTAAGTTGTGATCAGTGACTTACATGAAAGCATAGGTGTTGTGTTTGTCAGATTTACAAATGCATTGTGCTGCTCTCAAGGAAGGCCCATAGCCGACTGGCAAACTGAACAGTAGTGCTGAAAACAAGGCCAATCTTTCTAGCACCAAAACCATTCTGGTGATACTATATGACGAGAGATGAATGTCAAGCTTCCCCCAGAGGGTGAAGGAGAATAGTAAGAGTGGCTGGGTCTCATGCCAACTAAAAAGTGTAGAAGAGAAGCCACATGATGGATGCCCCCTGAAATCAGAAAGCGGACCCGCTGTGCGGAATCAGCCTTAACTCCTCACTCTCACTCTTCCATGCCTCCAGTCAGCTGAGCACAGCCTGGCATTCAGTAGGTGTTTAATAAGTGTTTATTAGCTGACTGACTTTCCAAGTCTTGGGGCCTCTAAGTTCACAGGCTCTGTGACATTCCACCCCTCTCTTCTCTTCAGGCTCTGCTTCTGACTCTCCACTTGGCCGCCATGTTTCCACTGCCTGCTCCCCTGAAACATGTCTCTTCCCCTGTGGCTCCTTCTCACATTGGTGGATTTCCCTTTGGATCTCATTCTGTGGAAGGGCCAGAACTGACCATTATTCCCTCCCCTACCGGCTCTGACCACGGACAGCTTCCTCCTCCTCTCTTCTCTTCTGCATCCTCCTCCCTTGGAGCTTTCTCACCCTGGAATAACTTCTCCCTGTCCCCAGCTCAGCTTTTCCCTTTTAAGTGTTTTCTTCCTTCTCCAGGTCAATGACTGTTTTTCTTTCTTTTCAATTTATTTATTTATTTTTAGTTCACAACATTCAGTTCCCAAGTTTTTGAGTCTTAAATTCTCTCCCTCTCCCTCCCCAAGACAGCACACAATCTGATACAGGCTCTACATATACATTCATACTAAACATATTTTTACATTAGTCATGTTGTAAAAAAAAAAAGAATGATAGCCAGTGGAATGAACCAGGAGAGAGAAGTAACAAAGCAAAAAGAGACAGACAGACAGACAGAGACAGAGAGAGAGGGAGACAGAGACAGACAGACAAACAGAGAGAGAGAGAGAGAGAGAGAGAGAGAGAGAGAGAGAGAGAGAGAGAGAGAGAGAGCAAGCAGTCTGCTCCGCTCTGCATTCAGATCCATGGCTCTTTCTCCAGACATGGATGGCATTTTCCATGACAAGCCTTTTGGAGTTGTCTTGGGTCATTGCATTGTTGAGAACTAAGCCTGTGGAAGTCAGTCATGGCACACTGTGCTTGTCACTGTGAACAATGTTTTCCTGGTTTGGCTCCCATTGCCTGTCTCTCTTGTCTCCTGTATTTGTATCACCAGGGTCTCACACTGTCCCTGGCACGGAGCAGGTGAGTAGTACATGCCTGCTGACTTGTTGATTCTCCTTGTCTCTACTCCCACACTCTCGAGGCTAATTCACGACATCAGCACCTCTCCTCTGGACTCCTGAAATAGTCTTCTACCAGGTGTCCCTGCCTCAACATTCTCCACTCTCTAGTTCATCCTAGAACATGCAGCTGCCAAAGTAAGAGGGGGAGGTGAGGAAGGAGGGCATTCCAGATGGGGGGCAGCCTATGCAAAGGTCCTGAGATAGGAGAGGTGAAGTCAAATGTGAGGAGCAGCTAGAAGACCAGTTTAGGATAGACTGTGAGCAGAGGAGAAATTGCAGTAAGGTTGAGAAGGTGGGGAAGAGCTTTAAATAATAAATGGAGGAATTTGTATCTGGTCCTGAGGGAAATGGGGAGATATTCGAGCTTCATGAGCAAGGGAACAACATAGTCCAGCTGGTGCTCTATGAATATCACTTTGGGATGGGAAAGGTGGGGATCCTGGAGGGAGGGAGACCGTCAGGAGGCTACCACAGCCATCCCAATGAGAATGGATGAGAGCCTGAACTGAGCTGGTATCCAAGTGAGAAAGAGCAGGAGCAAAGCAGACAGGTTGTGGAGGTAGAACTGACAAGCTGCGGCAACTGATGGGTCTTAGAGGGAGGGGAATGAAGAAACCTGGGAGACACAGAGGAGGAGAGTGCCTTGGGTGGAAATACTTAAGTCTGGGACTATGAGGTCTGTCTTGAACATGTTAAGTTTGAGATGCCCATGGGATGGCCAACTTTTGATGTCCAAAAGGTAGTTGATGACACAGAATGGGAGGAGACAGACACTAAGGCTGGAGAGATAGATACAGAAAGAGACAAGAGGGAGAGGCGAGATGATATAGATGGTGCAGATATAGGAGAGAGAGACAGAGAGAGAGAGACAGAGATACAGAGAGACAGAGA